>NC_056747.1:123775908-123793408 GCF_019279795.1 Protopterus annectens | reverse complement strand
ATGTGCATGTGCGTGTGCGTGTGTGTAAACTGAGTCATTCTACAGTGCCTAAATTTGAGGACATTGCCATCATATCTATGAAATGGAAATGGATGTCTATCTAATAAGGTACTAGAGTCAGGTACGAGAATATTGTTTTGCTTAGGAGATTAAACCACCATCACATGGGGGGAACGCCAACACCTGTATGACTTTGATTCACACACCTACGGTTTCCACATGCATTTCTGGATTTCCCATCTTCAGAAGGCTTAGCTGAGGCAATCAGGGAACTGAGAGAAAAATAACTAAACAATGATCTTGAATGTAGACTTAAATTCATTTAAAGAGAAAAATTGTAGGTGCCGGAATTTAGAGAAAGACGGTTATTAGTTGTATGTACCAACAGTGTATTTTGCTTTATAAACTATATTATACTGTTTCTGTGTTGCTCACTCCAGACATCCCTTGCTACCAGTTGTGGAACGAATTCTAACTCTGTTATCCTCATGGAGAGTCTGCTCACGAAGAAATTTGGTAATTTCTATGTGAAAATGTACCCATTAAAATATCCCCAAAGATTGCACCTCCAGTAGTATTCATGTATGGTTGCGCCACCTGACTCAGGACGTCTGTTTACCATGCTGCTATCCACAGTTTCTGTCTAAGAAGGTCAGTCATAATCATGTGTTTACACATATCCTCCATCACCTAGATTCTGTGATAGTGTTTGGTGCACTATGTTCCTGTTGCTGCTACCTCCTTATACAATATCTATCTACTACATCCTATATGTAAAGTCTGGTAGTCCTGTCCAGCTGGAATGGTCCTGTGGTTACATTTTTCTTATATTAGTTCCTTTCAGTGTCTGCACTAACTTATTTACTTTGTCCACAGGGATTATGTACTCCATGGCTTTGCTGTCTATTTCTATGGCTAAGAAGGAGGAGCAATGTATACCTCTCCTGTGCCTCTGATTTTGCCGGATATTTTTGATCTGTCTCTCACAAAATGTTTTGCTTTCTTATAAGTCACAGTGCATTACACATTACATTGCACATTACACGTTCCCTATTCTACACTATCCACCAAGTCTACTTGGTTTCTCTTTCCATGTCTGTGTACAACTAGCTCCTTCCTGGTATTTCTATTACTCCATTCCTTAATCCTTCCTCTCTTGACTCTTTATATTTCCTGATTTTAATATAATTCACATGTATTCCATATATTTTTATTTTTCTCTGCAGACTCTTTCTAGTAAGACTCTATTTATATTGTTTATTGGTTTAAGCATTAACCCAATTTTTGTATTCTTTTATTGTGATTTTCTTAAATTTTGTTGTAATATGTACCAATTTCTGTACTGGAGCTTTTCTCCCCCGACCTCCACTGAAAATGGTCTATCTTGGCCCATTGGACTTTCCTGATAAACAAATGCCAATAAATAAATAATAAATAATTAGAGTTAGGCAATAATGCCATACATTAGAGTTTTATTCTTTTTACTGTTCAGAAAATGCATATTGATGGGACATCTGTTGTTCTTTTGAAATGAATTTGAGAAATATTTAAAAATTGTCTCTGATTTTGGACCTTTACCCCCATTATTTTTGGCTTTGCCCAGAATTCTTGAGCAAATAAGTTAAGAGGAATGGTGCAAGGTATCAGGCCCTTCTAACGTCTTAAGAGCTATTGTGTACCCCAGCAAACAGTAGACAATGTGGTGCTTGACTACATTCATTGCATGCTTTTCTGCCTACAAAATTAACTCATCTAAATAGTGGATTATGCTATCACAGCCACTTCTTAAAGCATTACCAAGTAGAAAAAAAAGTCAGTTTTCTTAAATAATTCTATTGTGCATCCATATAACAGTAGTCCACAAGTCCCATAAACCTTGCTCCTGTCTGCAAATGAGCAAGGGTTGACCCGGTGCCTTTGTGTTTGCTTCAGCAATCACTGCCACATTACCTTTTATTTCTACCAAGTATGGCAGTGATATTTAATGATAAGAAGGAAACCAAAGTTTCCCTTCCATTTTGCATATTAAAAGATCTCCAAGGGGAGAATAATAAGTCATAAGGTAATCTGTATTGCTCTTGTGATATTTTGGGTATTACAGCCATGTATGACACATTAAGCATCTTCTTCCAAGATAGTATGATTGAGACGTGTTACCTTTCATGTCTCTATATTTTTCCTCCTGAGCTTGGACTCCTTTGTATTGATTTTAAATTTGGTGTTCATGTTGCCTCCCTATGATATGTACATAATCATGAGAATAAACATATTATTTTTTTAAAACATTGGCAATGAGGTATCTCTTGCCTCTTTTTCTACCGAATTAAAACCACCTCTTTGTTGCTGCCCCATTATCTTGAAGCACTCCTTGGCTAAATGGTTTCACTTTGTACATCCACAGCTCTTATGGTTAACCTAGAATTGGCATGAACAGTTGTCTGTAATTTTAATTTAACAGTGCACTTTAGATCCTTTTGCCTACTTTGTCTATGTTTTCTGATGTGCCATTCTCAAACCCAGTTGTCACTTTCTCCCCATATGACTTTGGCATCATTAGGGATGCACCATCGTCTGCCTTCCTATAATAGTGGCACATCGACCAATATGAACATTCTGCAGGGAGCGTCTTGCTTCCTGCACCTGTTCACCTTATCACACTGGAGCCATTTTCCTCTCGGATCTCCTGCCTTCAATACCGCAGCACTTTGAAATGTGCCCATTTTTCAGCCACCTCACTGTGGCATATTTCAGCCAGCTCACCACACTAAGAGAAAAACCTGTCATGCAATTCTTCCATGTATACCACCTTATTACTGCCATGTTTCTGCTTCAGTTCATTGTCTTGTTTGTATTATTATTATTCTGCTCTTGTCCTGCATTTTGGTTGATTAACAAAGTGGGCACATCTGTGGGTGTTCCTTTATCTGTTGCTTCACCTTATCTGTAAGATGCATCCCAAGAGGATCAGTCATTATCACCAGACCACAGTGTATCTACGTTTGTGAGTTGGTGCTCTACTTCTGTACATTCTCCTGTTATGGCCTTGGCGTCTGGATGAATGTTACTTCCATGGGTCACCATTTCCCTCATTTAGGCTTAGTAAGCTGATCACTGCAACTTCTACACCTTGACAATTTGGCTCTGTCTCTGCACTGGTTTATCTGATTGGAGTGGTCCCAAGTCTTGCTTTCACTTTTCTTTGCTCCTATTCTGAAATCCTGCCCCAGTTGGGTAGTTTCTGGGCCCCTGCACCTATGTCTTATTGGCCTAGTGTTCCCATTAGTTGTAGTCTCTCACTGTGTCTCTTCCTTACTACATGTTCCTGTTCAATTTATTTTCTTTCACATTTCTTAACCTTCTCTCCCTTTTCTTGTTGCTGTTCTTGGACTAATTCTTTTGTCACCCTAATGTCTCATCCCCCCCAAATCAGTGTCTTACAAACATAATAAGTTAATAACTTTGGTTAATGAAGGCTTCTTTAAGTGTATATAAGAACAGTGGAAGTTGACGGACAGGACATAGTTGGTTAGGCTGAATAAAGATGGAAGGGAGATCATGGAAGACTGGGAATAACACAGGTGTTGAAAGAATGCTTCAGTTTACACTAACGAATGTTATGAGGGCATGATGTGCAGATAGGAAGAAAGGCAAAGCGGTAGTGAAGTAGAAGGATACCAGGGAGAGAAGGAAATCATTGGAATGACATCCCTAAGGGAGGATAAGGCATAACGATGGAATAACCTTCCTCCTACAATCTTTAGGAATCTGCCCGGTGTGGTGGCAGATGTTTTGATGGGGATTTTCAACTTTCTGTTTTGCATTTCAGTCCTTTATCATTTGCTGAAGTTCCTCTTCAAAGCAGACATTCACAATTGCAGGCAATACAGAGGTATTAAACTGCTGTCACACTGTTGAGATGCTGGAGAGGGGGACTGATAAAGAGGTATGTAGACTTGAAGAAACTATGCTGGGAGTTCAGCAGTTTGTCTTCACATCAAGATGCAGTACAACTGATCTGATGTATACAGTGAGACAGATGGTAGAGAAAAAGCTGGAGATGAGGAATGAGTCGAAATGGGTATTCCCAGAGTTGCAGAAAGCATATAATAAGGTCCAAAAAAAGCTGAGAAGCCAGATGATGGCTCAAAGTCATGGAAACATTGGTAGAATTATTGCAGGCTATGTACAAAGACCCAGTGATAGATTTACAGAAGGTATCCCGTTTTGGGATGGGCATGCATCAGGCCGCAGCTCTGAGACCACTGCTGTTCATACTGGTTATGGACTACATTAGCACAAACTGCTGTAAGTAAATGATGTAGCATTACAAGCACATTCTGAAGAGGAACTTCAACAAATGATAAGGGACTGAAATGCAAAACAGAAAGTACATGGGATAAAATTGAGTACAGACAAGACAGAGGACATAGCAGTAAATAGGGGAAATTAGAAGCTGAAAATTGATTTAGAAGGAAAATAGTGTTCTAGGATAACAGCTTCACAGAACAGCGAGGTGTGATTAAGGAAAAGAAAAATCCCAATGAGCAGCTCAAAGCTAGAATTAGAGGTGCTTCAGTCAACTGGCAAAAAGGGTCAGAGACCGTGTTTGACATACGAATGCCAAAGAGGCTGAAAAGTAAGGTGTACAAACAGTGGTGTGGCTGTAGCTTCTGTATGGCAAAGAAATATAGGCAGGGCAGCTGAGGAAGCTTAAGATAATGGAGATGAAGCTCTTGACATGGGTGTAGGATGCACACTGTGAGACATATGAAGGAATAAGGACACTGGAGCAAAACTGAAACTATAAATGACTACAAAGATGGAGGAGATGATGACATTGACCAAGACTGAGGGATTGTGTGAGAGACAGCTGGGCATGGCCATTGGAGAAGGGAATAGAGTGTCTCTGAATAGGAGAGATGGCAACAGCTAATGTGATACTCCCAACACCACATACAAATGAGGAAAGAAGGGGTTTATGATGACGATTGATGGAAATGTTAACTTTCATTCAGTGAGTAGCATAATCTCTAATCCAGCATCACTTAAAGCACAAATACTATGCAACATTTATTTATTTGCTTTTGTTTATCAGGAAAGTCTGATTGCGTGAGGTCACCCTTTTTCAGCAGAGATCTGGGGAGAAACACTCCAAGCGATACATTTACATAGTTACAGTGAGTTCAATAGGTGGAGAAAAAAAACAAACTCGTGTTATATAATTTATTAGTAGAAGCAACAGATATAGAAAAATGTCCAGAAAATATAGTTACGTAGTTTTACAGGGAGTATATATATTTGTGGCAATAATTACAGCTGCAAAGGCTAACAACATTAGTATAAATATAAAGGCAATGATGGAATAAAGCAGGAAGTCATTACTATCAAACAAACATTAGAGGTATTAATATGCAGTCCTATAGGTTCATAGGTATGTACTAGGTTATTGATCTGTGAAGATTTTAAGAAACCTAGCCTTACATTCCTGTAGTAGGTTTTGGCCCTTATATTTTGCATACAGATAACACAGAGATGGAAAGAACAAGGATATTTAATTTATCCATGTATCCATGAGGGACAGATGTGCTAAACCGGGTCTATATTAGAACATTGAAGTTTCACAACTTCGAATGTCCTAATATTGACCCCTATTCAGTGAACGCTGAAAATAGCGAATATGCACACCTACCAACAGAAAGAGTTGATCCTGACAAAACTGTGGAAAAAGGGAAAAGTATTAAAAGATGGAGACAGGGGTGTGTTTGTGGAAAATTATTATTCTAATGCACACTAGGTGGAAGAGAAACAAAATTATTCCAGTATTCAGAGAATCACAAAAGGCAGGTGTAAGATTCAAGCAGCTGTATCCAGCTGTCTTCAGAACATTTTTTCCTGGAGGATCAAAGTAATGTTTGATGCAGAACAGGCTAAGGAGGAAAAGCAAAAGTTTGTCCAACAAAATGTAAGCCATCAAGCAGAAGAGGACTCTGTTTCTCATCCTTCTGGTAATAAAGCACACAGAGAGACTTGCCAGTTAAACTTTTTTCACTGTTCCAAAGGAAAATGCTTGAGAGACAGAGAAAAGGACAGGATTAGACCAGAAGAATCATGAATACCTTGGAATTGAATGGGAATCTGGAGTTGGGAGATGGAGATGAGCAGGAAGAAGACCAACAACACAGAAGTTAGTGAATAAATTTGAAACTGCAAAGTATCCATCACATTTATGAAATATAGCTGTATAAGAACAAGTGGAAAGAGTGGAGTTTTGTTGAATTTGTTAAACTTGTGGAGAACTGAAAAGTATTTGCCTCACTTCATGGCATTAATACTTGGAAGAACTCTGAAGGGAGTGGAAGAGGAAAGAAAAAGATAACTGTAAGTAAAACAATTTATTTTCTTACCAGTATTTCTATGAACATTTCACAATATAAATTGCATATTTTATAGTAAAGTATTTTAGTTGTTCTTGTATGTGATAAAGATGCTAAAGTAAACAGATGCCTTCTTTCTTCTTCCTTTTCTATTTCTTTCTTAATTTTTGGTATTAAGAAATGTAGGCATTATAGTACAAAAAGAGAAGAAAAGACAGAAAAAAGCAAGTTTTTAATAGGCTATACTCTTGGATTGTTGAGGTGAGGAGGGGATGAAGATAGAAAAAAGAACAGACAACAATTACTAGAAGTAAAAGCACAACTAATAATGTGTCTTAGTATGGATAACCTTATTTTCATGTTATTAGGGCTTGTGTTAGCCAGTTAAAAGCAGGTTTTGTATGCCATCACTTGTAATATATAAAAATCCCACTAAGCAAGGCACATTTGGTTGTGGGAAATGCAAGGCCTGCAATTATATTGTACCAACATTTGATGTCATTAATAATATCAAATTTAATGTTAGAAATATGTATAGCTGCAATACAATAGGTGTTATTTATTGTTTGCAATGCCCATGTAAGAAGTTCTATATTGGGGAAACCAAGAGGGCGTTTAAACTAAGACTCTTGGAACATATTAGAAATATTGACAATTGTAAAGAAGAAAGTCCTGTAGCATTACATTTCTCCCAGTTTCATGAGGGAAGAAGTGATTTTCTTAAAGCAACTATATTAGAACAAATTTGTATACCTGTTAATTGTTTTATGGATGTTAAATCCATTTTAATACAAAAAGAAGCATTGTACATTTTAAAGTTTAAAACAATGTCTCCATGTGGTTTAAATGAAGAATTTAATTGGAAAGCTATAATTAGCTAATTGATTGATGTTAAATGGATAATTAACATTTGTATTTTGTATATATAGGCTGTGCTTTTTTTGTATGAGTTATACTCCTTGAAGGCTTTTGGCCGAGACGTCAGAGAGAGAGAAGCTATTTTTTGTTTTAATAAATCTATCAAGTGGATTTTGTGGTGTTGCTTTTCTACTTTGTGCTGCTGATTCTAGTTGCTGTTTTTTATGTCTACCGATCCGCAACTCCACTTGCCCCGTATCTTTAGAGATACCACGGATGGCAGCCAGCTATCTTTGGACAATTTCCTGGCTAATACAGCTGATAGAGGTGAGCGACAAGCTATTCAGAAAAATACAAATGATAACAGCACCGTTTGGGAAAAATGGGATGAAGACCGGAGAAAACGCTCCTTAAATCCGTTTTCATGTGTAGGCAGAAAGATACCTCTTGTGGCCAATGCAGAACAGAAGGTACTGTTTGAGGATCTTGAGAAGAAAATGTGGAAAGAAACAGCCACATACTATAATATTTGCGGTCTAAAAAGGTATGTGGAAACAGATATAACCCCAAGAGGTTTGAGGGTGTTTAAAGATCCTACAACCCCGTTTGACTTAACTTCTGAGGTTGACTGTGCGTTTCATAAAAGGTGGGTGAATGCGGCACATAATTGTGTAACCGAATGGTTACACATTCTGATCGAACGTGACCAACTTAAGCAGAAGGAACTTTGTACAGAAATTAAAAAACTGTGTGCCGACTTAACCAACAATGTGCCCGTACCTACGCTTGAAGCATTTCTTAAGCAAACCAACCAAAAACTTAAAGAGTACGAGGCCACTTTAATTGAGAGGAAGACAAACAAGTTGACGCGTGATGTACGTGACTATGAGCAGAACAGAGCGTTCCTGTCCAGAACGCAACGCAACAGGAGAAACAAGCAAGTTAGATTTTCTTCTAACTTGCCAGTTAACCAATTTCACTATTCTTCGGCATCCGAAGGTGGCTATACCTCATTCGAGGATGAAAATTTTGAGGTAGAATATCCGGGGCTTCCACAAGCCGGACAATCTGAAAATTTTCGCCAGACCTTTAGAGGAGAGTCGAGCACCAATTTTCGTGAGTTCAGGGGACAGAAACGTATGCGCGAACAACTTGCCAACACAGGGGGACAACGTTCTGAATATCAAGGACATAAACGTGGTAAACGATAAACATTGTGCTGTAGAGAATATTAATACTAGTGAATATGTGATTAATTTATCTAAACATCAGTTTACAAAAACAGAATTAGCTGTATTGAATAGGGGTTTGAAATTTGTTCCGACTGTGGTATCTAGACTACATGATATTCAAAAAGATGTATTTACTTTTGGAAGAAAACTACATGTGAAGTATTTTTTTAGTAATAATCCATTCTCTAGGTCTGTTAACAACAGTGATACCAGTAGTGATTTGTCGGATAGTTTTCATTCCTGTATGTCAGATGATGCCATCAATGCTTATTGTAAATTGGATACATCTAAAATATCTGGTAGTAGTAATTTTGTTCCTAATGTGCTTAATGGGGATGTATGCAACTGTGTGAATTTAATTAATCATTTTACAGAAACTGCGTATAAAGAATTTATGAGTAACAAAGCGAATATTAAGTATAATATGCAATATAATGAATGGAAGGCCTTGAATAATCTTGCTAATTTAAACAAGGTTGTATTCAAACCATCAGACAAGGGGAACAAACTAGTAGTGATGGAAACAACTATGTATTTAGATATGTGTATGGAGCATCTTTTAGATGCTAACACATATAGGATTGTAAATGCTCAGCATTATGTTCATTCTATTGATGAATATATCACCCTTATGAACAAGGGGGTTAGACTAGGATATTTTTCAGAACAGGAGGTTAAGCAAAAATTTAAGGTGGATGGTTGTAAAATGGCGTTATTTTATTGCCTGCCAAAAATACATAAAAATTTGCTGAAACCTCCAGGTAGGCCAATAGTCTCAGGTAGACAGTATTTTTTGCAAAATCTAGGTATTTTTCTACATCATTTTTTTCTACCACATGTGATGAAATTGCCGTCATATATTTCAGATGTGTTTGATTTTTTAGATAAGATTAAAAAAGTAAACTTCAAAGAAACTATGCGGTGGGTGACTATTGATGTGCAGAGTCTATATACAAATATTCAACATAATTTTGGTATTGAAGCTATTAGACTGTTCTTAGGAGACTCACCAGTTATTGAGTATATAGTGGAATTGGTTTATTTTTCACTTACACATAATTTCTTTGAATTTAATGAGAGTATTTATCAGCAGATTTCTGGTACAGCCATGGGGGCAGCTTTTGCCCCCATGTATGCTAACCTGGCTATGGGGTTATTTGAGCAAGAAATTATATACAAACACAATTTCTTCAATAGACATGTTATACAATACTATAGATACGTAGATGATCTTATATTTTTAACAGATGGGAGTGAACCAGATATACAAAATTTTATAGCGGATTTGAATAAGAATAGATGGAATCTACAACTAGTTGATTTAAAAATTGGATCTGTTGTTCCTTTTTTGGATGTTATTCTGGATATATCAGATGGTAAGAATTTAATTACATGTTTGAATCGTAAATTTCAAGGTGGGTTTCAGTACTTAAATGGCACCAGTGGCCATCCCCCACATACTTTGAATGCCCTTCCCTATAGTGAAATGTTACGGATATACAGACTTTGTAACAAGTCTGAAATTTTTGATAAAGAATTAACCTCTATGGTACAATCATTCAGGTCTCGAGGCTATAGTCATAAAATTTTATGTAATAGTATGGATAGACTTTTTAATGGACAATCTACATATAATAATAGCTTGAATATAAAATCTACCAGTGTTCAGGGACATAATGCTAATAAAATATGTGATACACAAGAATCCATTTATTTTGTAACTACTTATGGTTCTTTTACAAATATATTTACAAAAATTGTTAGACAATTTTGGAATTTTTTATGCTCTTTAAATGGTGTGCAACAATGGTTGAAATTCAATCTACAATTCTCATATCGAAAGGGGAAATGTATTAAGGATTTTTTGGTTAAAAGCAGGTTTTGTATGCCATCACTTGTAATATATAAAAATCCCACTAAGCAAGGCACATTTGGTTGTGGGAAATGCAAGGCCTGCAATTATATTGTACCAACATTTGATGTCATTAATAATATCAAATTTAATGTTAGAAATATGTATAGCTGCAATACAATAGGTGTTATTTATTGTTTGCAATGCCCATGTAAGAAGTTCTATATTGGGGAAACCAAGAGGGCGTTTAAACTAAGACTCTTGGAACATATTAGAAATATTGACAATTGTAAAGAAGAAAGTCCTGTAGCATTACATTTCTCCCAGTTTCATGAGGGAAGAAGTGATTTTCTTAAAGCAACTATATTAGAACAAATTTGTATACCTGTTAATTGTTTTATGGATGTTAAATCCATTTTAATACAAAAAGAAGCATTGTACATTTTAAAGTTTAAAACAATGTCTCCATGTGGTTTAAATGAAGAATTTAATTGGAAAGCTATAATTAGCTAATTGATTGATGTTAAATGGATAATTAACATTTGTATTTTGTATATATAGGCTGTGCTTTTTTTGTATGAGTTATACTCCTTGAAGGCTTTTGGCCGAGACGTCAGAGAGAGAGAAGCTATTTTTGTTTTAATAAATCTATCAAGTGGATTTTGTGGTGTTGCTTTTCTACTTTGTGCTGCTGATTCTAGTTGCTGTTTTTTTTTCTTGTGTTAGCCAGTGTCTGTTTGGCACACGTGTTCCTATTAGGAGGGTTAAACTTCATTATTTGAAGACATACATAGTTATGTCTGTTTGTATTAAATTAACATGTTATGGGGGAGCTCAGTTTGTTTTGAGGATTTTTATTTAAACAAAAAGTCCTTTAAAATGTGACATAGGTTCCAATGTTGATGATAAGAAAAAACTGTATGAAGGATTAATCTGCCAAACATTAATTGGTGCATGTATCACAAAAGCTAGAAATAGACATTTAAAAAAAAGCTGCCATATATAATAGGTTGGAATAGTGAATTCTAACCATATTGGCAACACTTTCCATTTTATCTGGGAAGGTGTAGACAAAAATGAAAGAATACTTAATTATATTAATACATAAAGATTGCAAATTACAATGCTATAAGAAACACATTTGAAAAGAACTTAGCATGTGAATTTAATAAAAAAAGTTGGGATGGATATTCTGCGGAATATTAGGGACAGAGAAAAAGAGGAGAACTTATATATTAATTGCTATAGGAGGTCCAGTAGTGATAGAAGAGGAAAAAAAGATAATAATGACAGATCTGTGGTAGTAAGGGGCTAGTGACAAGGGATGAGGATTAGACTATTATGTATTTAAATTTTACCTAAAACTGCTATTATGGAGTTTAAAAATTTGGGAGAAATAATCAGCTTTCAGCAAAATATATTACTTATAAGTGGAGACTGGAATTTGATTTGCAACAATGAGGATGTATCTGGGGGACTGAGAAGGGACAATATAATAAATGAGTACAGATTTCTGAAGAAATTTATGAAAATACTTGGCATGAAAGGCATAAATTCAATAGTAGGAACTCAGAAATAATTTACATATTATTCAACAAGGTACAATAACTGGCTAGACTAGAGAGAAATTATATTTCACAGGAAAAGGTACATTTAAATGAGAACTTTGACACCCATCCAATAACTATTTCAGATCATACAGTGATAAGTACTAAGATAAAAATGCAGGGTAATGAAGTAAAGATGAGACACTGGTGCTTTCCAACTTACCTGTTAAAAAGATGGAACTTTATGGAATAGGTAGTGGAAATCATCCGGGAGTTATTAGGGAAGATAGAAAGTACTCCAGAAGTTTGAGTGGGATAAAATGAAAGTGGAGTTTAAAGACAGTTAGAAATAAAAGAAAAAGATATCTGGTTAAGAAGTAATAATGATTATTTAGGAGGGCTGACAAAGGTTACAATATTATAATATAAGGAGAATATCACAGAACAAGAAAAAGCACAATTGCAGAGTACTTAAGAGAAAATAAGGGAGTATCTGGATGATATGCACAAGTTTAGAAAAATTGCTGTTAAGCAATTATTTTTGATAATAACTCCAGAGCACAAAAACTTTTGGCACAAAGACTTAGGCAACAGAAATAAGATAGGGTCATTGCCAAACTTAGGGAGTCTATAACAAGAAAAATAAGAACTGAGGAGATCAAGAAAAAGCACAAATGGAAATATTTACGGAAGGCTTAAATATACCAAGGTTAGAGGTAGATGAGGTTCAAAAATTAACAGTTAAGATAGCAGGAGATGAGATAAAAATAGTGATATATAACCAATCTGCATGAAAGTCTCCAGGAATAGATGGTATTCCAGTAGAAGTCTGGAAGCTGGAAGGGAAGCAAACAATACAGATCTCTGAGGTTTTGTTTAACAGTATTTTAAAAGTAGGGGAGACAATATCCTGGAAAAAAGCTGTGGTGGCTGTGATGCCTAAAGACAGTAAAGACCCATCTGATGCAACTTCATCTAGGCCCATTTCAATTTTCAACAATGATTATAAAATTGTTATGCCTATAATAGCTAAAAGAATGGCAAAGTGGATGACAGAGTTGATAGACATGTACCAATGTGGCTTTGTGGAAAGGAGGCAACCATTTGACCTATCAGGGCCTCCAGAATTACTATTTAACTGTAGCCTCCAAACAGGCTTCATACCTCATGAATGTAGAAAGGCAATAGCCATCCCTGTGTACAAAGGTGGGCCATCTACAGACCCTGGAAACTACAGACCCTTAAGTCTCACTAGTCTTAAATGTAAAGCCATGGAAATAATTATCATGGAGATGATCAATAGAGATATAGTAAACCTCCAGACACTTTACCCAACCCAGTTTGGTTTCATAAAGGGCAGATCATGCCTACTCAACCTGATGGATTTCTTTGAGAAGGTCACCAAAACAAAGGATAAGGGCAAAATCATTCACACAGCCTACCTTGACCTGGCCAAGGCATTTGACACAATACCCCACTTGGACATTGTTGACAAACTCAAGAGGTTGGGTATAAACCTATATGTCACCTAGTGAATAGCCAGCTGGCTCACAGACAGGACCCAGGAAGTTAGAACTGGGGAGTCCACCTTTTCAAAGAGGCCACAAGTGGAGTCCCTCAGGGATCCAGTCCTTGGACTGCTCCTTTTTGGCAGTTATTTCTCAGAAGTCAAGGCCAATGCCAGTGACCTCCGGCTAACTAAATTTGCAGATGATTGCAAATTAGGAGCTGCCATTGAATCTCACATTGAAAAATGTTCTCTAGGAGGGGCTGACACAGACAAACAACTGGTGTCAGAGTCATGGACTAAAACTAAATGCCAAGAAATGCATAATAGTATCATTTGGGAAGGCATACATCCCTGGTAACTATAATATTGACTACACACCCGTTAGAGATGACCCAGTAGTCAGGGACTTAGGGACACACATAGATAGTAATCTAGCCTTTGATTATCATGTGTCTACAGTGGTGAAGAAATCATTCTATGTTGTTCAACTTATAAACAAAGTATGGTATCTAAGTTCAAGGAAGTCATTGTTCCACTGTATTCGGCATTCATATGACCTATCATTGTCCCCTTTGGTATGTACCTAACCGGGCATATCCAACAACTGGAACATCCACAACAAGGTTCCTCATGAAAAGAATACACAGCATAATATGTCCTATGCAGACCACCTCAAGGCCCTATCCCTGTATTCTGTCTTTAGGCTTTTGAGGGGAGATCTATGCCTGGCATACAGGGCATTGTCAGACCCCCACGCTGATGGAACTCCTGCGTATCCACAAAACAAACAGTACCAGAATTACCTGTTCTAAAGACTTAAACCTTGCCTGTGATATAAATAGGAGCTGCTGGAGAGATAGGTATGTATCCCAGAGACTACCCCATCTATGGAACAGTCTCCCCATCCATTTTAAGCAGAGTTCCTACCTAATCCAATTCAAGTGCAAGTTGGACAATTGGATGGGAGACCAGAAATTCATCCCTAGTTTGGCACCTATGTCTCTGATCCAAACAGGTAACCTGTAAATGGTTCATCTCCCAGCCCCATGCTTACAGTTATCAAGGGTATCAGAACTCAACAGAGATTTGGGATGCATGGCTAGGCTTATAAAGGCCCTTGTGGTTGTTAGCCTAGTAAACACCTATGGATAGAACAATGATGATGCAGAGGGAAGCAAAATGTAAGAAAATACTGCTGTTGTTGATGGAGCTTGATGCAGAGAAAGCATTTGATGGAGTAGGCTGGGATTTTATAAGTAGGGCAACAGCAGCTTTTACATTTCCTGATACAATAATAAGGTTCGTTGGAAGGATATATGAGGGATCAGAGGCCATAATCAAAGTGGGAGGATTCCTCTCTGATAAGCTCTATCTGAACAGATGAACCAGGTAGGGGTGTATTCTTTTGTCTTTGTTATTTGTGTTTGTTTACAACTACTGGCAAAGAAAAAAAGGGACTCCAAAATCCAAGGATAAAATCAGTATGGTGTTCAAGATGATATTATGTTGCACCTGATGGAATCAGAAAGGGGCATCTCATATTGTGAAAGATTCTGAGGCAATTTGGGATACAAAAATTGATGAAGATAAAACAAAGACTGTAGCTATAAATTATATATCCAAACACAAATCAGTCCAGCAATACCCATATTTATGGGGACATGATAACATTACATACTTAGGAGCATGGATTAAAAAGGATTCTGTTATGGCAGCTAAAGATATGCGAGAAGAGACAAAACAAAAATAATACATAGACTAAGAACTGGAAGCTATTGCCTATGGATATGGATATCAAGATACAAGCAATAAAATGTTTTTAATCCCTTTAATTTTATGCACAGGTTAGGCATATTTTATCAAGCAAGTAAAAGTTGTGGATCGTATTAATAAAGGACTGAATGATTTTATCTGGGAGGGGAAGAGGGCAAAAGTCAAGTAGGACAAAATGATCCTTCCAAAAGAACAAGGAGGTTTTGGATTACCTGATTTGAAGGGATATCTTAGAGCTACATGGTTAAGGCTTTTATAGGTAACAGAAGCAGAAAGCTGCAATTCAAAGTGGAAAGGGATGATGATCAAGCAGGGAGGGGAATTCAAGAAATAAGGAAAGAATGGGAATTTGGATGCAGATCCTTAAGAAGAAAAACAACAGTCATATAGAATATTATATTCATAAGGCAGTAGAGGTCTATTAAGAACTAAGCCAACAGGAGAATGAAGACAGGATATTGTGTCGATAGGAATGACTGAAACAGGGGTACAGAGAAGAGGCAAGAGGGGCTGGAATTTACTGAAGGAAGCTGGCAAAGGACCCAAGGTAATGGGAACAAATAGCAGAGAGGGAAAGGTAATAGAATGAGAAGAGGCCAAGAAGACATTTGGAGTGCAGACTAGTGTTTGCCTTCCCTATCAGAGATTGATATCAGAGTATAGACAAAGAGAAAGTGATAGAGGAATCCTAAAGGAAAGACCTGCACTTGTTGAATCTAGAACAGAAGCTGCTGTTAAAAAGGGATAATTAGTGGGGTACATAAAATATTGCATGATAATTATAGAAATCAATCAGAAGAGGTTAGAAAAGATTGGGAAGAGAGATTAGAGATGCAATTCACAAAGAAACAATACGACAGCATATGTATGGCCCCCAAATATGCAACAAAATATAGAAGATTTAGGATTTTTGCCCAGAGGTGTTTGCATAGATGCTTTTATACTGCAAACAGACTCCAAAGAATTTTTCCTCAAGTAATGGGGGAAGAAAGAAATACCTGCAAGCATATGTTTATGGAGTGTATTGAGTTGGCAGACTTTAAAAATTTCCTACAGAGTACACTGTTTGGAATACTAGGCAAGAAAATAAGTGTAATTAAGGAAATTATTTTTTGTGCTACAATACAGAATCTGAATTGCCTAGAGACAGTAAATACTTGTTAAGTTTAATTCTGGTAGTGCCAGAAAAGCAATTATTATTAAATGGAAATCAAAGTCTAAACCAACTATACTTGAAGTAGTCAATATTGCAACTGAGCTAATGTAACAGGAAATGGGATCTTTAGAAAAGGGTAGGAGTAAATTACATAGAAAAAAATGGAAATTGTGGGAGAAATACATACAGAAAAATATTTTGGTGGAGGAATAAGGTTTAAGAGAAGGCAGGAATTGACCAATGTATGTAATGTTACTTTCACCATATAGTATATAACAATATATGTGATGTATAATGTTTGTAAATGTGAACTTGTTAATATAGTTTGATTAGTTTTATATAAATGTAAGTCTGCCTATGTCACAAGTGATAATTCATTAAACATGTTTAAAAAAATGATATATGCTGTGCACTGTTTTACCCTTGCCCATTGCTGCTTTTTCCAATAAGAAGATTAGATTAAGTAGGCAGGACCTGCCCTTGATGAATTCCATCTGGGCTGGGTTACCTATATCCTAGTTTAGTAACTCCATAATGATCCTTTCAATTGCCTTATTGGTGAGACATGTCAGGTTTATAGTTCTATAATTACCCCGGGGGTCGACATGTCAGGCTTATAGTTCTATAATTACCCCGGGGGTCGACATGTCAGGTTTATAGTTCTATAATTACCCCGGGGGTCGACATGTCAGGTTTATAGTTCTATAATTACCCAGGGGGTCGACATGTCAGGTTTATAGTTCTATAATTACCCAGGGGGTCGACATGTCAGGTTTATAGTTCTATAATTACCCCGGGGGTCGACATGTCAGGTTTATAGTTCTATAATTACCCCGGGGGTCTTGATGCTTCAACTTTGTACAAGGGAACGACTGTGCTGGTCTGTCTCAGCTGAATTGCACCTGTCTATTAACAGTGTACTGTAGTTTTCATAAACATTTCTTGTAGGATAGGCAATCTTTCACTTCTTATGATAGTGAAAGTAGGATACATTATTTTTTGTGTTATGCTAGAACATTTCTGTTTTGTTTTAACCTTATTACAAAAGTGGTGCAATGGAAAATAAAGAGTTTTTGTTTTCCTCACATTCCCACATCTCTGTTTATATAACTCTGAGCTTGCACAAAAGTGGGGAAAAGGAGACTCTTCCTTCTCCCAGTGGTTAGCAATCTTGCTGTATTCCAATGCTACTTGTTGA
>NC_056747.1:123748408-123770908 GCF_019279795.1 Protopterus annectens | reverse complement strand
TTTAAGGAGTGCCTTGAGTGAATGCATTTTGAGGTTTAGACTTCTAGCATTGAGTAGCATTACCCTCAGATTTTGCTTGTTTGTACCTGTTATGGTGGTGAATTTGTCATTTCAACCTTGCCTAAAAAAGACACTATAGGAGTGGCAAGAGCCTTAGCCAGTATCCAGAATCCCAAGGGCGACAAGTGCAGGCCATCTCTGGCAAAGCATCATGGTCTGTCGATTATGTCGTCCCAGGCAGACAAATACCGGATGTTGTCCATGTTGTTTTTTTTGTTTTGTTTTGTTTTTTGATTATTTCTTTTTGATGTGACATCAACATTTAGGTTTTTCATTTTTTTTAGTAATGCCATATAAATAAATATCTATCTATCTATCTATATATATATATATATATATATATATATATATATATATATATATATATATATATATATATATATATATATATATATATATATATATATATATATATATATATATATATATATATATATATATATATATATATATATATATATATATAAAGAGAGAGAGCAAGAGAGAGTGAGTGTGAAAAATCATTTGTTGTAACACTCTTTAAATCAGGAGACTGTAATTCCAGCAAAGTATATTATTGTTTATACAACAACTCAAGTTAAGCAGAGTGGTTTAAACACAAAAACTCTGTGCTTCTGTTCAGCATAAAATGATAAACAGTTACTTCATTCAGAAGAGCAAAGATAGTTCTTCAACGCATCACATTGAACATCTGGACATGAAACATTATTCATTAGAGGATAGTTGTTCCCCAACTAACAATTATCCTTTTTAAACTGCAGTCCAGCAACATTACTGGCTTCATTTAAATTTTAAATTCACAATTTTTTCATCTGGAATATATAGGGACAGTCTGCTTAATAGTGAACTCTGTTAATAATCTGCCACTAGTAGTGGGTGATGCAGGTGAGCTTCTCAATGGTCTTCATGGCTGCAAGCTTGGTATGAACCTATGAATGTTTGAATCTACAAATAAAACCCAGGTAGCAATAGATAAGTTAGTAAGGTATTAAGGTATCCCAGGTTTTCCTATTATTCTTTTCAACGTATTCTTCAGGGTTTTAGGAAAACGTTCTACAAAACTATCCATACCTTTCAACTGTCTAGCTTTCTGCCTAATATTTTTAATCTGTTTCTCATAGAATTTATGTTTTTTGGCAAGTCACTGAGGATTATTTTCAGTAATTAATGGCAGGCCTTTGAATTTCAGACTTCCTATCCTTCTAAAAATGCATGCTAACACAAATCCCATTATTCTAAAAACTTTCATTTATAAGAGCAGTATTTAAAATCTGTCCCTATTTTGGGCCTTTGTCCCCCAGTAATTTTTGTTTTTTCCATATTTCTTGCACTAAGCAGTTAAGATGCATGAAACCATCTGTTTATGGGTGATACACCAAAGTCCTGAGCTGTTTAATTTGTAACAACTGGAAAAGTTTGTTCATGACTTCTGATCTGTCACAATTCTGTTAGAAAGTCCCACTTGACTAAATGTAAGCATGAGCTCTCTTGCAGAAGATCTGACCAAGGCCCTATATAATAGCACATCACTGGGTTAAGAGGTAATAGTCTTAAGAATACTAAGATGCACTGATGTCACCAAGAAATCTTGACTAAAAGTCTATCTAGAACCAGAGTAATTAGATTAATTATAGATAGAGGGACCAAGCTAGTGTGCGGGGAGTGCCTTCTGTGTGGAGTCTGCATGTCCCCCCCGCGGGTCGAGTGGTGTTCCAAAAGACATGCGTGAATGGGCGTGCCTTCATTGAAGGTTGGGAGTCGAGCTGGCAACTCAGCACCATGAAAATCTACTGCCAATCATTAGCGGACCAGAGTTCCGCTGTGGCGACCCCTAACTGGGAAAAGCCGAAAGACAACAACATAGATAGAGGGACCAAGAAACACTGAAATGATTTCCAAGTGGTATTTTTTTTAAATAAAAAGTAAGCAATGCAATTTCTATATCAGGAAAACTCTCAGGAAAAAGTACCTCTGTTAAGACCTTCTCTTTCATCTTTTATAATAATAAATAAATAAATTAAAAAAAAAATAAAGTAAGACCTTCTGTTTCATCTTTTCCTCCTTTAAATGGTCCCTATTAGATGGCTATGAGCCAAGTTCATCATTATGTTTAGGAAATATTGGGGTACCAATAGTTGCTTAACTATGTTTTCCACTGTCTTGTCTTCCCAGTAAAAGAGCTCCTGATGTGATTTAAAATGTGGGTAAGTGAAAGGCTGATTTGGTAATACTGTAACTTCCATTCAGAGCCTTTATCTTGTTTCTGACCTCTGTCTTAAGGTGGGATCCTCCAACTGTGCTTCCTTAAAACGTGCTCATATTCATATAGTCATATCTAACAAGTAACTTGTTTCTGATATTGTCTTTGGACCCAGTTTGTCTTTGGACCCAATTTCATTCTGATTTAAAACATATTTGATTAATTCCCTACTAATACAAATATTTTTTTTCTGTTTTCTGTTATTCTGGCTTACCTGTAAGTTTTTATTTCCAAAACAGACAAACCTTCCTGTTCATTCTCCCTATCTGCTGTTGACCCTTCTGGCCACCTAATTCATGTATACCTAGAAAGCAGTGAGCTGAGGAAAAACATTTCCTAGGTCTCTTAGATAGCCTGTGGAGACTGGATTCACCTTACTTGGCTACCAACAGAAGACTGACAGTAAACTCAAGAAATGGTCCATTACAATGAGCTACACAATCTGGGCTGCTGAATTTTATTCTGGCTTTAACCACTTTTGTGCCACGTGGGTTAAGTCAATCATTTGTAGACAACCTGGTTTTCTTAGGTTATTTGCTCCAGAATGATTTTTTGGCACAGACTTCTGAAATGAGTTGTGCGCATGCAAGAATTTCTTCCTTTATTTTTTGTAGTCAATGGTTTATACAAGTTCAAAATCAAACTAAGGTTTGTAGATTTCCCCAATCAGTTAAGCTCACTTGGTAGCTTTCCTCTCACATGTCTGCCCAAATGTTAGTAAGAAGACCTCAACATTATCAGTGGGGCTCATTTTCTGTAGGAGTAAGTGGCCCTTATTCCCTGGATCCTGAGCTTTGGCCCTTCTTAGATATGTCCTCATCCTTCATTGAGTTTCTGGACTTTTTCCTGCAGGGCTTGAGCATCTTTCTACTTTTCTGCAACTTTTTTTGTTAAAAATTTAAAATTTTACTGTTGGGCCACTGTACGGTAATATCAGCTGATCTTGGCCTGTAGGGCTTAGCTGTTTGTTTGCTGTGAAGTACTGCTTTGTTGTAAAAATAAGGTAAAATAGCCCAATACCCTAATTTTGGGAGATTTCAACTACCCCTCCATCAACTGGGAAAACTACTCATACTAACTCATTTGCCCAAAGTTTTCTGGAAGTCATCAATTCCAATGCCCTGTACCAGCTTGTCCATACCCCTGCCAGGGGTAGCAACATCCTGGACCTGGTCATTACTAATATGGGTAATAGATGCTCCACACCAGAGGTCAACTCCTTGCTGGTCAGGTCCGACCACAAGCGAAACACCCTAGACATCCATATCCCACCCCCCTCCCCATTAAGCAAACCACCGTAAAAAACTTCTCCAAAGACAAGTCAAGAAGTGCTTGTTAAGTCAGAAGTGGCAAACTTCATGACACCCACACAGATGGAAAATAGTGGCATGACTGCTGAATCATATATAAATGCACTGTACAAGCACAAGATGGAAAATAGTGGCACAACTGCTGAATCATATACAAATGCACTGTATAAGCACATACACGAGTGCATGGACCGTGCCATCCCCAACAGAACCAAGACACTATCCACCAGAAAAAGGAAGCCAGTCTGGTGGTCCCCTACCATAAACAAGCTCTACAACAGAAGGAAGAAACTGTTGCAGAAAAGAGTAAAATCCCATGACTGCTGGAACTCCCTGGTTAGCCTCAGCAAGAAGCTGAGATCCCTCATAAAATCCTCCAAAGCTAGTTATGAAAATAAAATCACCTTGGATTCTAAAGACAGCCACAAAGGATTCTATAGCTATGTCAAGAATCTCAATGGCAACACTCAGATCTGCTCTGAACTACAGCACAATAGCACTGTATTTACTGATTCAACTGATATTGCCAACATCCTGGCAGACAGATTCAGTGCTAACTTCAGCCCCCTCACCCCCAAAAGGGCACATCCCCATACCAGATGATTGCAAACCCCCTGAAATCACAGCCGCACAGGTGAAGACCGCACTCTCCAAAGCCAAGAACATAGCATCTATGGAACTGGACAACATCCCAGGCTCCGTTCTGCACAGACTACAGAACGAACTGGCACCCCACCTAAGTACCATGTTCAACCATAGCCTCACTTCAGGCTTTGTGCCTAAGGAGTGGCACACAACGACAGTTATCCCACTCCACAAAGGGGGTGCCACCACAGACCCCAGGAACTACTGCCCCATTAGCCTGACAGGCCTGGTCTGCAAGGCCATGGAACGCATCATCCTAGAGTTTATAAACAAAGACATAGGTAACCTCCAAACTCTGGACCACAATCAGTATGGGTTTGTAAAGGGTAGATCATGTCTCCCAAACCTGATTGACTTCTTTGAAGCAGTCACTAGAGCCGTAGATGAGGATAAGGTAGTGCACACAGCCTATCTTGAACTTCCCAAGGCTTTCAACACCATCCCCCACTCTGGTGTTATAGATAAACTCACTGGGCTAGGCATAAATCCCTGTGTCTCAAGATGGGTGTCCAACTGGCTCACTGACAGAACTCACACAGTGCGACTCCAAATCTGACTTCAGACCAGTGACAAGTGGAGTAACACAGGGTTCAGTCCTGGGTCCTCTTCTGTTCAGTATCTACTTCTCTGAAGTCCAGGCAAATACAGCTGGTCTCTGGCTAACTAAATTTGCAAGTGACTGTAAACTAGGCGCCATAATTGATTCACCTAAGGATGTGGGCATTCTACAAAGAGGCCTCAATGAGACTGATGTTTGGTGTCAAAGTCAAGGCCTAAAGCTCAATGCCAAGAAGTGCATTGTCATCCCCTTTGGGAAAAATACCATATCCATGAACTACCACAAAGGTGGTAGCCTACTAAACACTGAAAGTGTGATAAGAGACCTTGGGACACAGGTGGATAGTAGTCTCTCCTTTGATAATCATGTCGCCACAGTAGTCAGGAACTCTTCTGTGTAGCACACCTCATCACAAAGGGGTTCTCCTCCAGAAAAAGAGAGGTCATCGTTCCTCTCTACTCATCCCTTATTAGACCCATCATAGAATACAGTGCCCCATTTGGCATGTACCTCGCAACAGCTGGAAAGGCCACAGAAATACCTCACTAAGAGGATTACCGGCCTCAAACAGATGCTATACGCCAACCGTCTCAAAAAACTCCAGTTCTACTCTGTCACATATCGCCTACTCTGAGGTGACCTCTGCCTAATGTACAAAGCCATGTCTAACCCATACCTGATGGACACACTAGTCTTAAAGAAATCCCAATCTCTCCGAGCCACACGCTCCAGGGTCCTAAACCTTGTCACCACAATAAACAGAACATGTTGGAGGGATAGATTCCTGTCCCAGAGACTTCCCGTGCTCTGGAATAGGCTGCCTATTCATGTCAAGCAAAGCTCCTCATTAGCCCTCTTTAAGAGAAATCCTGACAATTGGATGGGTAACAGGAAATTCACCCTGGGAATCACTGCTGTGGCTCTGCTCGACAGGGGCACAGGAAAATAATTTTCTTGGGTGACAAATGCCAGGGAGCTCATTTGGCTAGGCTTCTATAGGCCCTAGGGCCGATAGCCTAGTACTTACCTATGAACCTATGAACTCCAGCGTACTGAAGCAATGTGTCTTTGGCCTGTCCCATGATGCTTTCTTTGTATCTGTTTCAGTTTGTATCAGAGCTCTTTAGGCTAAGTTGCAATATTGATAGCAGTTTTTTTCACAGTAACTACATATGAAACACAATGTTATTTGTCTGAACAAACTCTAATCTGTTCAGTATCAAACAATAAACATTTTTTCATTCAGTAAGGAAAAGATTGTTTCTTAACACAGCCACAGTTAGTGGCGACAAAAATATCTTTTTTGCAGATGGTTGTTATCTAAAGGTTATCTGTTTTGCATTCCAGAAACATAACTCAAATAGTTCATCTAAATTTTAAATAAAACATGGGCAATAGGATGCTTTCTTTAATTTCAGACAAACAGTTCACAAGAGAAGTCATAATCTCAACAAACTTGATGTAAGCATTAACATTTCATGTTTTTTCATTGGGTAATGTGTTTCTCGAGTGATACTTAAATACACAGAGAATTTCTGTGTCTTTGTCTTTTCTGATAAGATTCAAGGCCTGAAAAACTACAAGCACTGTTGGTGACTCCCTGCTTGGTGAGGAAAGTAAATCTATATTTTTGCTTAAACTGATAGTGTTGCTTTCTGTTTTACCTGCTCCATTTTGTTTTCTGTTCTAAGAAATCTGCTTGGCCTGGTGATTTTGTTCTATGTGAGAGATAGACACTTAAATTATCTAGGCTGGAAATTTCATATATTTGTTCATTGGTTAAATTGTCTCCTGACTGATACTTAAATACACAGTGAATTTCTGGGCCTTTGTCTTTTCTGTTAAGACTCAAGGCCTACAAAAACTACAAGCATTGTTGGTGACTCTCTACTGCCTATTTTTCCCACCCACTCATTCACCCGTTCCTTTTAAACTTGGTGATTTTAAGCTGCCCACCCATACTGTAAATCAGTTTTATAACTCCTACCTTTCTACACTGCTGTTAATAAGCTCCTCCCTTTCTACACGGCTGTTTTTATCTTGAATTATTTATTTGCCTTTCCTTGTGCTTATTTTGAAAAAAAAAACAGTGCATTTTGCTTCTCATGGTCTGCTCCACTGATTTACTTGTTCTGAATTCATTATTTCGCTAGTTGATGGATAAAGCAGTGTATGTTTATCACTCCAGCAAGCTCTTTTCTGTGTTTTTACATCAAGATGACAGTGGAGTTTCTACCTAATGGCAGTGGGTGGGAGCCTGGTCTTTATAGTTTGGGGAACTACTGTAAATGTTCCTGCATGTAGTTGTTTTATTGGCCAGGGGGCTTATTAATCAGGTTACCTTGTTTTGAGTGCCTTTATAAATTCTACACAATTGCGTGGCTCTTAGCTCATTTCTACAAAGTGAAGTAATTTTGTTGAATAATCATTTATACGCTGTTTAAAGTACTCTGCTGTTATTTTGAACTACTTATTATCTTTCCTTAAGTTTAAGATTGTTGTAGCATTTCTTTCTGGACACTCTTTAACAGTGCTTTTACATTAGGAGGACAGGGATTATTCATCTAGGGGCAATAGGTGTTTACCTGGTCTGTTTGAGTTGGGAAGCACACAAAAGGGATCTTAAGTATAGTTGTTTTATTGGTCAGAGGGCTTAATAGTCAGAGTTTTCTGTATTTCCAGTGATGGTATAAATTCTGCACATGTGTATGGAGCTGCTCTCTGTGCCAATGCCCTGTTCAGATAAAACATCTGGAAACATTGCTTATTTTCATTATATTGTGAACGTTTACTATGCTATTTACTGTTTTGTTGCACTTCTTTAAAGTTGCATTTTCAAACTGCTGTAAGGGCTGCTGTTCTGAACTGGAAATAAATTGTATGTAGTATTTATTTGTTAGTATTAGGTATCTGTTTGAGGTTCCTTAACAACTGGGCTCCAAACCAGCCATTTTACATTAAGGGCCAAAGTCTGCACTTTTGTGGCAGGAGAGGGTTGATTTCACCTATTTGAGCTGGAAATTGCTGGTGGAAAGCTCATTGACGTACTTACATGATTGGCTTTAGGGCATGGTTAATATAAAACTTGCTTTTTCCGGATCATATATAAGTCTTTCATTTTTGAAAAGCTGATTTTCACTCAGCGGTGATTACTGGTGCCTTGTATACACACAATCACCAGAAGTCAAAATTTCACCTTGGAACTTTGCCTCAGTCGTGTGTTACTCACAGGGCAGCTAGCTTGCTGAGTGAGCAGCATTTATGCATTTAGTTAGGACTGTTTAGGTCTACCTTACCTTATTATAGCACCCGGTACTCAGAGAGCAGCTGGTTTGGTGCTGGGTGGCATCACTGGTTAGGTTATCTGCAGATTACACCAGTTAAGCACCTTTTCCTCATCCGGTGACAAACATTCCCAACTTCTGTCCTTTCAAGTACACATTAAGACCTGTAACAATGGATGGGCACTTCCCTGCTATCTCTGCATCCAGCTTAGTGGACATGAGCATCCTGAGGCAATGTAACGATTTACAGTGGCATCACTGGATAGGTTATCTGCAGATTACACCAGTTAAGCACCTTTCCCTCATCCGGTGACAAACACTCCTAACATCTGTCCTTTCAAGTACACATTAAGACCTGTAACAATGGATGGGCACTTTCCTGCTATCTCTGCATCCAGCCTAGTGGACATGAGCATCCTGAGACAATGTAACAATTGCCTTATGTACACGGATAACCACTTAATTTTTGAACAGACAAATTCAGGCAACAGACAGGTTCTCAGTGACTCACACACATCATTTACAGCACCTGCAAAGGACCAGATACACAGACCCACGTATGCAGTGGTGCTCACATGTAACTTACCCAAACCTTAAAGGCCTCTCAGGCACAGTCCTCAGAAACTCTGCTTGCACACAAACAACACAATTCCCATCACAGCGCATAAAACCACATCTCATTGTGTCTCAGCAACCAAACCCATAAGGCGAAACACTCCACAGCTCAATATTCTAGTCATAGTAGACTCCATTCCGAGACACACTGATATCCCTCTTACAAGGCTGGATAAGGGAAGGTTACAGTAAGTACCAGTATGACTGAGTTATAGTCCATGTGGGTGTGAAAGACCTGAGACTTTCCTCCTTGGACTATATGAAGAGACATGATTGAGCTGTCAGAATGTGTCAAAGGCAGATGTGAGCCTAGCACTGAGCAGCATTCTACCATCTCCAAGAATGATGCTACAATACCAACAGGTATGAGCCTGGCACTGAGCAGCATCCTACCATCTCCAAAGATGATAGCACAATACTAGCAGGTATGAGCCTGGCACTGAGCAGCATTCTACCATCTCCAAGGATGATAGCACAATACCAGCAGGTATGAGCCTGGCACTGAGCAGCATCCTGCCATCTCCAAGGATGATGCCACAATACCAACAGGTATGAGCCTAGCACTGAGCAGCATCCTACCATCTCCAAGGATGATGGTACAATACCAACAGGTACGAGCCTAGCACTGAGCAGCATCCTACCATCTCCAAGGATGATGCTACAATACCAGCAGGTATGAGCCTAGCACTGAGCAGCATCCTGCCATCTCCAAGGATGATGGGAACAATACCAACAGGTATGAGCCTAGCACTGAGCAACATTCTACCATCTCCAAGGATGATGCCACAATACCAGTAGGTATGAGCCTAGCACTGAGCAGCATCCTGCCATCTCCAAGGATGATGCTACAATACCGGCAGGTATGAGCCTAGCACTGAGCAGCATTCTACCATCTCCAAGGATGATGCCACAATACCAGCAGGTATGAGCCTAGCACTGAGCAGCATCCTACCATCTCCAAGGATGATGCTACAATACCAGCAGGTATGAGTCTGGCACTGAGCAGCATCCTGCCATCTCCAAGGATGATGCTACAATACCAGCAGGTATGAGCCTAGCACTGAGCAGCATCCTACCATCTCCAAGGATGATGCCACAATACCAGCAGGTACGAGCCTAGCACTGAGCAGCATTCTACCATCTCCAAGGATGATGGTACAATACCAACGGGTATGAGTCTAGCACTGAGCAGCATCCTACCATCTCCAAGGATGATGCCACAATACCAGCAGGTACGAGCCTAGCACTGAGCAGCATTCTACCATCTCCAAGGATGATGCTACAATACCAGCAGGTACGAGCCTAGCACTGAGCAGCATCCTACCATCTCCAAGGATGATGAGCAGCATCCTACCATCTCCAAGGATGATGGGAACAATACCAGCAGGTATGAGCCTAGCACTGAGCAGCATCCTACCCTCTCCAAGGATGATGGGAACAATACCAGCAGGTATGAGCCTAGCACTGAGCAGCATTATACCATCTCCAAGGATGATGCTACAATACCAGCAGGTATGAGCCTAGCACTGAGCAGCATCCTACCATCTCCAAGGATGATAGCACAATACCAGCAGGTATGAGCCTAGCACTGAGCAGCATCCTACCCTCTCCAAGGATGATGGGAACAATACCAGCAGGTATGAGCCTAGCACTGAGCAGCATTATACCATCTCCAAGGATGATGCTACAATACCAGCAGGTATGAGCCTAGCACTGAGCAGCATCCTACCATCTCCAAGGATGATGCTACAATACCAGCAGGTATGAGCCTGGCACTGAACAACATTCTACCATCTCCAAGGATGATGCCACAATACCAGTAGGTATGAGCCTGGTACAGAGCAGCATCCTACCATCTCCAAGGATGATGCTACAATACCAGCAGGTATGAGCCTAGCACTGAGCAGCATCCTGCCATCTCCAAGGATGATGCTACAATACCAGCAGGTACGAGCCTAGCACTGAGCAGCATCCTACCATCTCCAAGGATGATGCTACAATACCAGCAGGTATGAGTCTGGCACTGAGCAGCATCCTGCCATCTCCAAGGATGATGCTACAATACCAGCAGGTATGACATGCCTAGCAGTGAGCAGCATCCTACCATCTCCAAGGATGATAGTACAATACCAGCAGGTATGAGCCTAGCACTGAGCAGCATCCTGTCATCTCCAAGGATGATGCTACAATACCAGCAGGTACGAGTCTAGCACTGAGCAGCATCCTACCATCTCCAAGGATGATATAGCACAATACCAGCAGGTATGAGTCTGGCACTGAGCAGCCTCCTGCCATCTCCAAGGATGATGCTACAATACCAGCAGGTACGAGCCTAGCACTGAGCAGCATTCTACCATCTCCAAGGATGATAGCACAATACCGGCAGGTATGAGCCTAGCACTGAGCAGCATCTTACCATCTCCAAGGATGATGGGAACAATACCAACAGGTATGAGCCTGGCACTGAGCAGCATCCTGCCATCTCCAAGGATGATGCTACAATACCAGCAGGTACGAGCCTGGCACTGAGCAGCATCCTACCATCTCCAAGGATGATGCTACAATACCAGCAGGTATGGGCCTAGCACTGAGCAGCATCCTACCATCTCCAAGGATGATGGGAACAATACCAGCAGGTACGAGTCTAGCACTGAGCAGCATTCTACCATCTCCAAGGATGATGCTACAATACCAGCAGGTATGAGTCTGGCACTGAGCAGAATCCTGCCATCTCCAAGGATGATGCTACAATACCAGCAGGTATGACATGCCTAGCACTGAGCAGCATCCTGCCATCTCCAAGGATGATGCCACAATACCAGCAGGTATGAGCCTAGCACAGAGCAGCGTCCTACCATCTCCAAGGATGATGCTACAATACCAGCAGGTACAAGCATAGCACTGAGCAGCATCCTACCATCTCCAAGGATGATGCTACAATACCAGCAGGTACAAGCCTAGCACTGAGCAGCATCCTACCATCTCCAAGGATGATGCTATAATACCAGCAGGTATGAGTCTGGCACTGAGCAGAATCCTGCCATCTCCAAGGATGATGCTACAATACCAGCAGGTATGACATGCCTAGCACTGAGCAGCATCCTGCCATCTCCAAGGATGATGCCACAATACCAGCAGGTATGAGCCTAGCACTGAGTAGCATCCTACCATCTCCAAGGATGATGTTACAATACCAGCAGGTATGAGCCTGGCACTGAGCAGCATCCTGCCATCTCCAAGGATGATGCTACAATACCAGCAGTTACAAGCCTAGCACTGAGCAGCATCCTACCATCTCCAAGGATGATAGCACAATACCAGCAGGTATGAGCCTGGCACTGAGCAGCATCCTGCCATCTCCAAGGAAGATGCTACAATACCAGCAGGTACGAGCCTAGCACTGAGAAGCATCCTACCATCTCCAAGGATGATAGCACAATACCAGCAGGTATGAGCCTAGCACTGAGCAGCATCCTACCATCTCCAAGGATGATGGGAACAATACCAACAGATATGAGTCTGGCACTGAGCAGCATCCTGCCATCTCCAAGGATGATGCCACAGTACCAGCAGGTATGAGCCTAGCACTGAGCAGCATCCTGCTATCTCCAAGGATGATGGGAACAATACCAGCAAGTATGATCCTAGCACTCTGCAGCATTCTACCATCTCCAAGAATGATGCTACAATACCAGCAGATACGAGCCTAGCACTGAGCAGCATCCTGCCATCTCCAAGGATGATGGGAACAATACCAGCAAGTATGATCCTAGCACTGAGCAGCATCCTGCCATCTCCAAGGATGATGGGAACAATACCAGCAAGTATGATCCTAGCACTGAGCAGCATTCTACCATCTCCAAGGCTGATGCCACAACACCAGCAGGTACGAGCCTAGCACTGAGCAACATCCTACCATCTCCAAGGATGATGCTGCAATACCAGCAGGTACGAGCCTAGCACTGAGCAGCATCCTACCATCTCCAAGGATGATGCTACAATACTAGCAGGTATGTGCCTGGCACTGAGCAGCATCCTGCCATCTCCAAGGATGATGCTACAATACCAGCAGGTACAAGCTTAGCACTGAGCAGCATTCTACCATCTCCAAGGATGATGCTACAATACCAGCAAGTATACGCCTAGCACTGAGCAGCATCCTACCATCTCCAAGGATGATAGCACAATACCAGCAGGTATGAGCCTAGCACTGAGCAGCATCCTACCATCTCCAAGGATGATGGGAACAATACCAACAGGTATGATCCTAGCACTGAGCAGCATTCTACCATCTCCAAGGATGATGCCACAATACCAGTAGGTATGAGCCCAGCACTGAGCAGCATCCTACCATCTCCAAGGATGATGCTACAATACTAGCAGGTATGAGCGTGGCACTGAGCAGCATCCTGTCATCTCCAAGGATGATGCTACAATACCAGCAGGTACGAGTGTAGCACTGAGCAGCATCCTACCATCTCCAAGGATGATATAGCACAATACCAGCAGGTATGAGTCTGGCACTGAGCAGCCTCCTGCCATCTCCAAGGATGATGCTACAATACCAGCAGGTACGAGCCTAGCACTGAGCAGCATCCTACCATCTCCAAGGATGATGGGAACAATACCAACAGGTATGAGCCTGGCACTGAGCAGCATCCTGCCATCTCCAAGGATGATGCTACAATACCAGCAGGTACAAGCCTGGCACTGAGCAGCATCCTACCATCTCCAAGGATGATGCTACAACACCAGCAGGTATGGACCTAGCACTGAGCAGCATCCTGCCATCTCCAAGGATGATGGGAACAATACCAGCAGGTATGAGCCTAGCACTGAGCAGCATTCTACCATCTCCAAGGATGATGCTACAATATCAGCAGGTATGAGCCTAGCACAGAGCAGCATCCTACCATCTCCAAGGATGATGCTACAATACCAGCAGGTATGAGCCTAGTGCTGAGCAGCATTCTACCATCTCCAAGGATGATGGCACTGTACTAGCAGAAAGTGATCAACTTTAACAATTGGCTTAGCCACTGGTATCATTCCAAAGGGGTCCAATACTTGTCAGCCTGAGATGACATAGTTGACAGGCCACACTGCTTTGTCAGGTATGGCCTTCACTTATTACCTTCAGATATTGGCCAAAACATTATCCACCCCTATAGCGCTGTTATGAAGGATTGCCAAACAGATAATCCTTCCAAAATTACCAAAGCTATCAGGACGAGCTAAAAGTGTTACTGCTCAATGTTAGGTGTCTCAACAAGATAACTGCACTCCCTGGATACTCCCTCACTCTGGAGAATGTTTACATTAGTGCAGTTACTGAAATATGTTTCAAAGCCACAAACAGCACTCCAGCATTGAATGGCAATAATGCCTTTCCTACATTCCAGCCACCCACTGAACATGAAAGAATAAAAGGCAGAGATGTATCTATTGACATAAAGGATAAGCACTCCTCAAGACTGGTCAAATAACAAGACATGCCCATCTAACCACGGCAAAAATCCATTACCATATTCTTTCTAGCTACAGGTTCCACACGATGAAGCAGGAAAGCCATACATCATACTTGAAATTACTAGAATCACTCACCATCCAGCTCAATGCCATACCCATGAGTGATTTTAACTACCCATCCATTAATTGGGAGACACACATGACTGCTAACATACAGGCCCAAAGATGTCTTGACTATGAAAATTCAAATGGCCAGGAGCAGCTAGTCTGCACTCCCTCTAAGGGGTACAAATATTCTAGATATGGTACTCACAAATATGGAAAAGTGCTACACCCCCCTAGTGTGATGCCCTCACTGGTAAGATCAGATCACAAAGAGGTCTCCCTTGAAATAAAGGTAAACCTAGTCCCCCCACCTAACCCCAAAAACGTTAAGCTTCTCCCAAGGTAAATTACCCCCTATTAATGGATGGCATAGCTAATTTTCAAGCTCTCCTAAATCCAGAAAGCACAGAAACCTATGCAGAGGCTTACACAAAAGTCCTGTACAACCATATAACCAAATGCATAGAAACAACGGTACCAGTCAGAAATATCTCCAGGTTAAACTACAAAAACAAGCCAGTCAGGTAGACCCCTGGTATTAATAGGCTGTGCAACAAAAGAAAGAAAATCCTCTAGAGAAGTAAGAGGGAGTGTGACAACAGTGGAAAAAGTCCCTCATTAGTCTAAACAACTGAATCACGGAATTAATCAAGCCTCTGAAAACAGACTTTGAGCTAAAAGCTAAGGATAATCATAAGGCATTTTTCATTTATGCTCGCAATCTTAAGGGCAACACCCAACAAAGTGCAGAATTAGTTGTGGATGGCAACACCTATACTCAGCCAAAAGATCTAGCAAATTTGGTGTCAGTCAAATTCAGTTCAAATTTTACCTTCCCTTCACCCTCAATTCTCCCCCAAGAAATATCCTCCACCGCTCCACTGCCAGTTATCACCAAAAAACAGGTTACCACTGTGCTCTCTTAAGCTAAAACATGGCTTCAATGGGGCCTGACAATATACTAGGTTGCCTCTTAAACAGCTTAAATCAAGACTTACTAGGCCCATTAGGATCTCTATTTAACCACAGCTTCTGGACTGGCTTTGTCTCCATAGAGTGGAGGACAGCAACAGTTATCCCTCTTTGTAAAGGGGGGACCATCTACTGAACCGGGAAATTACAGACCCATAAATTTGACTAGTCGTATATGTAAGGCCATGGAAAGAATAATCCTGGACCTGATAAATAATGAGAAAGGAAATATCCAAACACTGGACCCGACCCAAAGTAGCTTTGTGAAGGGCAGGTCATGCCTGCTGAATCTGGTAGATTTCTTTGAGAAAGTCACTAAAGCCATGGATGAGGGTAAAACAGTACACAACGCCTACCTCAACCTGGCCAAGACATTTGACACAATTTCTGTCTGAAGTATTGTAAATAAACTCACAAAACTGGGCATAAATTCCTACATCACCAGATGGATAGCCACAGACAGACAGGACACGTGGTTAAACTGCGTGAATCCAGATCAGGCAAGAGGCCATTTACTAGTGATGTGCCACAGGGTTCAGTGCTGGGACCTTTCCTCTTTGGAATATACTTCTCTGATGTCAAGGCTAATATGGAAGGTCTCTGGATGACAAAGTTCACTGATGACTGCAAGCTGGGGGCAATCACTGAATCCTATAGCAATGTAGATATCCTTCAGGAGGGTCTAAATCAGACAAATGATTGGTACTAGAACAACGGCCTAAAACGAAATGTGCAAAAATGCATTATCATACCCTATGGGATGCCATATAACCCTGAAAATTACAAAATCAATAGCATATACCTAAGAGTAGACTCAGAGGTGAGAGATCTAAGTTCACAGATAGTAGTCTGAAGGTTGACTTCAATGTGTCCACAGTGATCAGGAAGTCCTTCTATCTCACACAACTTATAAGTCAAAGTATGGCATCAAAAGTGAAGGAAATTATAGTCCTGCCATACACAGCCCTGTTTAGACCAATAATCAAGTACAGTGTGCCATTTGGCATGTACTTGTCTAGACACTTACAACAGCTGGAGCAACCTCAGTGGCTCCTCACAAAGAAAATACAGGGCACAAACAACATGTCCTGTGTGGATAGACTAAAAGCCCTATCCCTATTAAAGGGCGACCTATGCCTGACCTACAAGACACTCACAAATCCAGCCCTGATGGAGCCCCTACACATTTGCAAGTCAAACAGCATGAAGGTCACCTGATCTAGGGATCTAAACTTAGTGACTAAAAAAAAAAACATGCTGGAGAGACAGATATGTGTCTATGAGATTGCCCCTTCTTTGGAACAGGTTTCATATTCATATTAAGCAGAGCCCTTCCTTGGCCCTCTTCAAACACAAATCAATGGATGGGAAATCACAAATTTGCACCAGGGGTAGTGTCTATGTCCAGTATGGACAGGGGCACTCTGTAAGATACTCAGTGCATAGGCACAAACCCATATCATTGTCTTGCCCCTAGGGGCCATATGTTGGGTAAAACTGGGTTACATTGGCTAGGCTTTTAAGGGCTCTTAAGATGTTAGCCTAGTAATCTCCTATGAACCTAGTAACCTATGACATCATGATCAGAAAGTAGAATCTTATTTATAGGCTTGATAGTTAGAATGTACAGTCTTATTTTCAGGCTTTTATATGACAGTCAAATAAAACACAGTCTTGCTTATAGGCTTTCACTCTCAGTTCCAGTTTAGAAGAAAATCACTTCTCCTGGTCATAGTCATGTACTTTTCCAAAACACATGCTTTTAAACAAAATAATATTTACAATTCATAGGGGTGTGTTGTCAATATGACAGTTATCAGGAATGGATAAAATCCTGAAGGATACTGTTATGCACTTCTTGGCACTTAGTTTTAGTCCATGGCTCTGACATTTCTCTGTGGCAGCCCTTCCTGGAGAATATTAGTCTTGGTGGGGGATTTTATGACAGCTTCTAATTTGCAATCATATGCAAATCTGGTTAGACAGAGCCACATGACAATGGGCTTGACTTCAGAGAAGTAAGTGCCAAACAGGAGCAGTCCCAAAATCAGTATCTGAGGGATTCTGCTTATGACTGGCTTTTTTGTAGCAGTGGACTCTCCACTAACTTCCTGGGCCCTCTGTTTGAGCTAGTTCGCTATCCACTTGGTGACCTAAGTGTTTATACCTAATCTCTTGAGTTTGTCAACAATACCCAAGTGGGTTATTGTGTCAAATACCTTGGTCAGGTCAAGGTTGGCAGTGTAAACCATTTTGCCCTTATACATTGCTTGGTGACCTTATCAAAAGAGTCCACCAGGTTGAGGCATGACCTAGTACTTGAATGAATACAAGCCACAATTTCTTATAGGAAAGTACTAGGCTAGATGCCCTTGCAGGCCATTTTACGTCTAGCCAATTTCCCTTACAAAGGTGAGAATCAAACACTGAACCTTGTGTCTGTGAGGAAAACACCTTAACCATTATGCCAACCCCCCTTTTCATATTTCTTGCATATGTTGTACTATCCTGTCTTGCCGGTTCTTTCTTTCTCTGAAATTTGTTGTTCCTGTGTTGCTGTTTGCATACATCTGTATACTCTAACAAAAATTTTCTTTCTTTTGCATTTAGGATACACGTTGCTGACGTGGATACTGTCCACCAGAATATCTTGTACTATCATTTGTAACCCTCATTTCTGTTGCACCTACAAATAAATACTTTTTATATGCCTCTTTGACTTTACTTTGTTTTTCTTCATTAATTATGTCTCTTTCTTTGCTTTTATTTGACTGATTTCTTATTATTATATCGAATTTCTGTCAAAAAGGAATGTTAATATGTTTTACAGGTGGCTGGACTACACTACAGTGCACATGTTACTGTAAGTCCTTTACTCACACACCTGTGGACTGTTATATACTGGTTCTGAGATACAGTTCCATTGTCATACAGGAATAAATCTCTGACTGACTGGAGTGATTTGAGTTTGAATATTGGCTCTGGCACCTATAGGAGCTGTAATGGGGGAAAGGCAGGAGAGAGATTTGGCTGTGCTGGCTTCCCTCTGTTTGTGAGGAAAGGAGAGGTGCATGTTTGAATGCTTTTTTCAGTTTAATTTCTTCAAGTCTTTTGTGTTTCTAATACCATGATGGGAATGGACCCCATTCCTAAGTCAAAGTTCATGAAATTGTTATTGTTTCAGTCTTTGATGTCAGCCAAAAGTGCTCGTTTCAGTACCTACAATGTGCCCAGAATTAACTCCCTCTGCGATTGATACAGGGTTACATCCATTGGTAGTATATCAATGAATTGCTTATTTTGTACTCTTCCTTTGTATTTATCTGCATATCTTGTAAGTTTTTCAACCTGTGCTGATATCTTTAGTTTATTATTTGCAACAGTGTATGATCGATCCTGGTTTGTTTTAATACTGTGCATTGTTTTTAACCGCATCTATCTTTATAAGATTTTTTGCTGATCTGTTCCTTCTTCTGCACTCTTCTAGAAGTGACACATCTTGTCTTAATTGCTTTTAGTTTTCTCTATTTGATGCTTCCTTGGTGGCATTTTTATTTCTTCCCTTCCTTTCCCTTATTGCTATGTGTTTTGTGGTAAGATTTTATCTGTTATTAATTTAGCTGCATAGTGATATATCCTATTTACTTTATATCGCATGACTTTATCTTAATAGTCTTGATTACAGTGTTAACCTGTTTTATCAGCCTTCTAAAAGTTTGGGTCTTATTTACTTTCTATAATCTAGTTATTTCATTGATCTTTATAGGTCTATCCATTTCTACAAATCAAGCAGCTCTTCCCTTAGATTATTTATTTCAAAACTGAGAGCACATTCTTTGCTCTCTGTTTCCTGTGGGCATTCTAGAGAAAGTTCCAGAACATCTTCTTCAGATGCGTCATGTGTTCTCTGCTGCTTCTTCATATGGGAGCTCATTGGCTCATCACTCCGCACCATTGCCTGTGTTAGACTTGCCACTGTTTCCTGCTCATTCCCTTGCTATACAACTCCAAATGAATTTCTTTACTGGTTTCCTACTGAAGGGTCCGGAACAGCATCATGTGGCAAGTCATCAGATGTCTCCCACTCTTCCTGTTTCTCCTTTGTTTGGGGACTTGTTATTCCACCGTGCTGTGACATTACCTGTGTTGGCTTTTCTACAAGCAGTCCTTTACTTTGTAAGTAATCCATAACTTTAGTTTCTATTTCTTTAACTTCTCGAGTACTAATCTTCTTTTCTACTTCCCCCCTTGTTTTCTTATTTTTGTATTGTGCAATTTTCCATATCTGGATGCCATTGCTTATATTTCTCCTCAAATATCTTTCATGCTGCTTTTTTGTACTGATTAATTTTGCTTTCTCCTTTGCATAAATCTTGTACCATATTAAATCTCCTTTTCTTTCCCATGTCCATATTTCTTCTTCAGATGTCTCCTACTCCTCCTGTTTCTCCATAATTTGGGACTCATTGTTCCATCATGCTGTGACATAACCTGTGTTAGACTTTCTACACTAAATCCTTCACTTCACAGGTATTCCATAATTTCAACTTTTCTAATCTTCTGTTCTACATTCCTCCCTTGTGTCCTTATTTTTTGTATCATTTAATTAGATGGATTGTTATGCTAAGGGCCAATTTTGGACATGGGTTAAATGAAAGTCTATCAGACCAGTTCTTTTAAAAAGGGGTCTGAAGAGATGAGGTGTTTTTATTATTATTTTTATTTTATGTATCTTACAATATTTTTGTGAACATACATATGTATTTATATTTTATATTATACACTTTATGTATATTGATATGTTTTTAACGAGTGTTTTTATATGTGTGTCTTTTTAAATACTATACTGCATGCTATGTGATGTCAATAGATTTTACTATATAAGGTGTGGTTATTATCTGATTGAGTACACCTGATGAAGCATTGGTGAAAGCGCTTGTGTCTCTTTGTAATAAACCAGTACTACTACTGAAGAATTTTTCATTGCTTTTTTACCTTTTTCTTTGAACTGGAGCCATACCTCAGTCAGTGTTTTAAATATTTACTGTTGTCTCCAACTTGTGCTTTTTTTGAAATTCTGCTTTGACAGAGTGATGATCAAGCAATTCCAATTCATAAGCGATTTTCCATGCACTGCTGCTGATCACAAACATTTACATCACGGTACTTAGGCAGTACATCAAAACTGTAAGAAAATGTAGTAAGACAGGCATTTAGTTATTTTAAACAAATACTATATTTGAGCATTTAGACACAGATACTGGATGCAGTTGCTTTAGTGAATTTAAAAATATTAGATACTGAAGTTTGCCAAGCATAGTGGTAATCAAAATGCAATTTCCTGTAAAATGAAATGAATGTTTCTGCTCTTCCAGTTTCTATACTTTTGACAAAGTGAATTTACTTTATTAGATTTCTTTCTCTTTATGTACCTTGGGCTGTTTAGTTTCCATCTGCTCAGCTTCAAACTTTATTAATAACTTAATTCCTATGCCTTTCCTGACAAGAGTTCATATTGCTGACCATTCTTTTTCTGGTAATTAAGATTTAATGACTGATTTAGCCAGTTTCCATTACTTAATCACAAAGGAATTAGAACTGGTAGAAAGTAACATGATTAAACAGTGAACTGTAGGATTTTTATATAATTGGCTGCAGCATGATGCAGTTTACCAGCACGGTGGTATAAACTAATAGTCTGTTTTATTCATTCTAAACATTTTGACATTTAAGGACTTGTCCAAAACCTCTGCCTGTTGTTATTGTCATACATTTAATCAGAATTGATGCTTATAGTGAAGTTGCCTTTCCTGTTTTTCTACTGTTATGTAGACTGTGGCACCCTATTTTCTTTTAACCATGTTAGGTTTATATTTTGCAGTAAAATAATATAATAGTAATTGCTAAAACCTGACAAAAATGATCCTCCCAATATAAGTATTATCTGACTTCTTCAAGACAGTCACCAAGGCCCTGGAAAAGGGGAAATCTGTGCACACAGCCTACCTAGATTTAGTCAAGACTTTTGACACTATTTATCACTCAGGAATCATTGAGAAACTCACCCAGCTAGGTATCAACTCTTATATCGTTAGATGGGTCGCTAACTGGCTCACTGATAGAACCCATATAGTCAAAATAAGGGAAGCCACCTCCAACAGCAGACCTGCAACCCATGGTGTTCCACACAGATCAGTCCTAGGACACCTACTGTTTGGAATCTATTTCTCTGAAGTACAAGCTAAAACTAAAGGTGTGTGGTGGACAAAGTTTGCTGATGGTTGCAAACTTGGAGTGGTCATAGAATCCCGAAATGATGACAACATCCTACAAGAGGGTCTTACACAAACAAATGATTGGTGCCAGAGTCATGACCTTAAACTCAATGCAAAAAAATGTATTATTATCCCTTTCAGTAAGTCTGATGTTCCTGTGAACTACCACATTAACAACAATACCCTAAGCACGCACTCAGTGGTGAGAGACCTGGGCACACAGGTTGACAGCAACCTTACCTTTGACCACCATGTCTCCATAGTGGTAAGAAGGGCATTCTATGTTGAGCATCTCATAAGTAAGGGCATTGCATCCAAAAAGAATGAAGTTATGACCTCTCTATACTCTTTCCTCATCAGGTCAATAATTGAGTACAATGACCCTTTTGCTATGTACCTTTCCAAGCACCTGCAGCAATTGGAGAAACCACAAAGATTCCTCACAAGGAAAATTCAGGGTCGTCAGCTTCTGTCCTATGTGGATCATCTGAAATCACTGTCACTTTATTCTGTTTTATACAGACTACTAAGAGGTGATTTATGCCTTGCATATAAGGCAATCATTGACCCTGCTTTATCGGAGATGCTGCATATTCGTAAGTCAAATGGTACACAGGTTACTCCCTATAAAGACCTTAACCTGGTATGTGACATTAACAGAAAGTGCTGGAGGCACATATTTGTCTCCCAGAGAATGGACTCCCACTTTATATCAAGCAAAACACCTCATTGGCCCTCTTCAAATGCAATCTGGATGATTGGATGGGTAACTAAATTCACCCCAGAGGTTCCACCTTGTCCCTCTTGGACAGGGGCAACTGGTGTTGATTGTGGAAATAAGGGTAGAACTTGGCTAGGCTTCTAAGGCCATTAGCATAGTAACTTCCTATGATCCTATGATCCTGTACCCATACTGCTCTGTTCTCTTACTGCCCCCTAGTGTTAT
>NC_056747.1:123735908-123743408 GCF_019279795.1 Protopterus annectens | reverse complement strand
CCAGCACAAGAAATAAAATATGATAACTGGACTTTTAATGTAGATTAACTGGTAAGAAAAAAGACAAAGTTCAAATCATTTTTTGGATTTTACCTGATAGTAAGAGTAAGGTAAAAAGTTTAGAATTTGTAGCAGTAGAGAAGTTTAAAATAACTTTAGAAAAATAAGATAGTGGGTATTGGAAAGTGATCCCAAGAACTCAGATAAGCCACAAACTTTAGTAGAACATTTAACTGTTGATGGCAAAACGTTTAAAACTGACTTTTCTGTTTCTAAGGCTAAAACGGCAGTAAGAAATGTACCATCTTTTGTGAAACAAAATCAGCAAGTAATGTCTGAATTTGCTACAAACAAAACGTTTAAGACCTGACTTTTCTGTTTCTAAGGCTAAAACGGCAGTAAGAAATGTACCATCTTTTGTGAAACAAAATCAGCAAGTAATGTCTGAATTTGCTACAAACACGGGGATAGGGATCCCTTTGCTACGTTTTGTGTTACACTGAAGAGAATGCAACAGAAAAAAATATGAAAACTAAAATGCATGTGTGCTTTAAATTAAGTTGTTCCAATGAATTATAACAAGACTACCACTAGAATATGTAAAATTCTTTCCTATCACTGTATTACAACTAAGCTAGTGAAATAAATTGTATTTCTAGAAAGACAGGAGTTTCGAGCCCTACAAGATTCTGGTAGCATGATTTCTCTTTTCAAGGGTAGTCCACTGATGTGTAAGTAAAAGATCAGTAACAGCTGAAAAGTGGAGATAATTTGCAATCATGTTAACATAAAAGAGTATCCCACCACAGATTCAGAACTTCACACAGTTATTTTGCATTTATTTCCTTATTTAACTCATGATGGAAACTAGGAAAACAGTTTCCCCATCTTAAAGTGCTATGGAAATATGGCATAAGAGAGAGAGAATCAGTAGACAGTGTAGCTAACTGATACACTTAATAAGAAAGAAACAGAATAGCAATGTGATACACCCATTTACTAGAAGAATGGTGGGGGCAGAGCAAAGCAGTGGCACTCATATTGGGAAACAGAATAAAAATCAGGAGAAGGGAGTTGGCATAGAAATTACAAGGGAAGACAGACTTTGGTTGTGGTTAAAACAGTAAGAAAGATCTGTTGATAGAAGCATGCTCCAATGATAGAGGGTGGAAAGCTAAAACTGTTAAATATATCAATATAGGAAATGAAGATAAAAAAACTGTAGTAAAAGATAGCTCAAGAGATAAGTATACAAAGATAGAGGGATGGAAAGCTAAAACTGTTAAATATATCAATATAGGAAATGAAGATGAACTGATAAAAAAACTGTAGTAAAAGATAGCTCAAGAGATAAGTATACAAAGATAGAGGGATGGAAAGCTAAAACTGTTAAATATATCAATATAGGAAATGAAGATGAACTGATAAAAAAACTGTAGTAAAAGATAGCTCAAGAGAGAAGTATACAAAGAAACAAGATCAGAAACAGAGAGGGGAAATAGGAAAAGCAAGGCACATGTAAAGACCTTCTGAACAAAATGAGTACAGAAAATGAAATAAGCAGGCGAAAATCAGGTCAAAGTCAAAATCAAAGAAAACTTTACTGTAATTCAGAACTACACAGCAGTGTAGATGAACAAAATTACAATGCTTCATTCTCAATGCAGGAGACAGTTGCACATACAGACAGATAAAAATTAATAAAATATCACAGTAGAAAGGTAATAAGTAGCAATTTGTAAGTAAAGTAGGACAGCAGTGACCCACACCCATCCCAGAACAGGAGACAAGGAAGACAAGAAACAATATGAAGGTAATATTGTTAAAGTAAAATTGAAACAATAGCAGCATATCTATGATTAGACTGAATTATTGCACAGTTTGCATATTGCACTTTACAGTCCTTCAGTGTGTAGGTGAGCTACCTTAGTATTGCACTTAGTTATTGCACATCCATAAAATAGGCCCCTTGATAGGCTAGTTATGCAACAGATACCATGGTTTGTTTTTCCCAAGATATGATCACCCAAGAAACTGTTTTTTATTCTGGTGGTCTTGCAATGCAGGCTTCTGTATTTCCTGCCTGAGGACAGGCACATGCACAGACCATTGGCAGGATGCATTGGATTATAATCCACAATGTGACACCAGTAAACGATAAAAACACAGCTTTATTCCAAAATCCAAATGGAAAAAATTCCACAATGATCAAGTCACAAAAGTCCAAGCAACAATTACACACACTGAATAAAAACGTTTACATTAAGTGCTTTCATCCCCACCTTAGGGACTTTCTCAGAACTATTCACAAAAATTAATCCCAGCATTCTTATAGCATTCCACTTAAAGGGAACTTACACTATGAAGCAACAATAATTTGTAAATGTAAAATTCAAATGTCCACTAACAATATATCACAAAAATACTAATGACATAAAAAATAAATATAAAAAAATACATTTTAAATACTAAAATTAATTGTTCTGGACATACCAATAAAGTTAAAAACCATATATATTTTTCATTTTCAAATAGCAGCTAATATTCACTGCTTCATTAATACATGGGTGTCTAGTGGCATCCAAAATTAATTGCCACTTCCGTTCACAAACTTCAAGGGCCTCCCTGGGTACATTTCCTTGTTCATTTGCTTTTAATTGCTGTAAAATTAAAAAAAATAATTTTTCAGTTGTCAAAGTGAAAATGTAGTCTACCTGGCGAAGTGTACCTCATGTGCACCTTTTTATGTGGGGAAAACTTGTATGAAGTTTAGGGCAAGGATCTATGAGCACACATTAGATATTAGACACAAAAAGGATTCTAATGCCCTTAGTAGACATATAGTGGAGTTCCCTAGTCATGCCTTAAAATTTTTAATTAAAACGGTATGTCCTGAACAATTAATTTTAGTATTTAAAATCTATTTTTTTATATTTATTTTTTATGTCATTAGTATTTTTGTGATTATTGCTGCTTCATAGTCTAAGTTCCCTTTAAGTGGAATGCTATAAGAATGCTGGGATTAATTTTTGTGAATAGTTCTGAGGAAGTCCCTAAGGTGGGGATGAAAGCGCTTAACGTAAACGTTTTTATTCAGTATGTGTAATTGCTGCTTGGTCTTTTCCGACTTGATCATTGTGGAATTTTTTCCATTTGGATTTTGGAATAAAGCTGTATTTTTATCGTTTACTGGTGTCACATTGTGGATTACAAAGTTTGTGGTTTTTCGTTCTGTTGTTTTAGGATGCATTGCATTGCTTGGAAATCTTTTTGGCCCTGTCGATGCACTGCCATTTGTGTAGATCTTCCAGAGGTGTAAGGTAGGTGCCAGTGATTCTTTCTGCTGACTTTACAACTCTCTTGGGAGCCTTCCGATCCTGATTGTTACAGCTCCCATACCAGACTGCAATGCTCTTGGTCAGGACACTTTCAATGGTGCCCCTATAAAAGGTCTGAAGTATGGAACCTGATAATTTTGCCTTCCTAAGTTCCCTTAGAAAGTGCAAGCGTTGCTGAGCTTTTTTGACTGTGCTGGATACATGGACTGACCAGGATAAGTTCTCCGTGATATGATCACCCAAGAACTTTGTACTCTTGACCTTTTCCACTATCATCCCTTTCATCACTAGAGATTTGTGTGGTATTTGAGATCTTTTGAAATTAAAAATCAACTCCTTTGTCTTGCTGACATTCAGTGCTAGATTGTTGCTGTCACACCAAACCAGTTGTTGATCAGTCTCATTCCTGTAGGCCTCCTCCTCTCCGTGTTTGACCAGACCTATAACAGTAGTGTCATCCACATATTTTATGATCCTATTCATCTCATGTGTGGCCATGAAGTTATGTGTCAGCAGAGTGAAAAGGAGAGGGCTTAAGACACACCCCTGTGTTCAGGATGATACTCCTGAAGCAGTTGTCTCCCACATGAACCTTTTGAGGCTTTTCAGTAAGGAAGCTCAGAATCCAATTGCATAAAAGCTGAGTTTTGTACCTATTTCTGCTAGTAAAAAGCATAGATGGACCCCAAGCTAGAGGAATCTGTAAACCAAGGAAAAAAGTAAATTTGACAGTATTTGCTGACATTCCATTTGTGGAAAAGAAAGTGAGAAAGTGGTATCCACCCACACAGAGGTAGAGGGAAACCATCTTAAAAGAAAAGACAGCAATTAAGAGTCTGTACTGATAGTAAAGACAGAGCAGAAGGTGACTTTTGCTGAGAGTTAATCTTTCAGGAGAATATGTAGAATAATCTACAGTGTTAGTGCTTTTTTTTTGGGGGGGTCTACACCTTCTACCCTCAGGTAGGTTTCTGAAGAAAGCAATTATGACCTAGATGTATGCCACATAAACTTTAGAAATTCTGTATGGGAGGATAACAGTTTAAGTAAGGAAAGATATAACATATCTAAGGTTTAAGGGAATATAGCAAACAAGATATTCCTATTACTTTTGGCTCCTATTTTGAATTAAAAGGCTAAGCTTTTTATTTAGAGTAAGAAAAAAAGATGGGCTGAGATTCTGCAACAATTATTAGTGCCAAAATGTTGTAGGACAATAGAAATGACGCTGACTCATAGTCATGTGTCAGGAGGATATCTGTGGATGTACAAAACATGCTAACCAGCTTCTACTGGCCAAGCATAATTAAAGATATTGAAAACTTCAGAACTTCTGTACTTCTTATCCTGATTCCTAGAAAGCTGCAATCCATCTTGTATATAAAACTCATTTGATCCCAATGCTCATCATTGAAGCATTTTTTGAACATATTGCTATGGAAATTGTGGGCATCTTTACATAGTCATTAGGGACTACACTACCAAATTTCCAGAAACAGTTCCATTATGTGAATGTAATGCTTGGATCATTGCCAGATAAATGGTACTGTTAACACTTACTGACCCAGGCAGTCACTTTATGTTCAAGGTTCTGCATCAGTAATGTTAGTGAGTTAAAGTCAAATAGTTGGAAGACATCAATTTACCATTTGCAGATTTGAGATTAACAGAGAGACTTAATAGAACATTGAAATCCATGTTGAGGAAAGTTTTTGATGCAGACAGTACAAACCTGGATCAGTTTGCAAACAGAGTTGCCACAAGCTTGTCATTGCTAGGAAACTTGGGAAGAAGAAAAGACACCATTTAAAACTGTGATAGAACACTATTAGTTTGCAGGCTAGATTAAAGCTGGCAATGCCCATGGTGAAGGACCATATGCAGAAAGCCCAGAGGATGCATCTATGAGTCTATAATAGTGCATAATTCACCTCATGAGATAAGGTATTAGTGCCCTCCGTGGGAAACAAATTTTGGGACAAATGGAAGGTGCCATTTGATGTGGTGGAAAGGATAAATTCAGTAAAATATAAGATTATACATCCAGGAAAAAGAAAACTAGAACAACACTGTTGCGTTACAGTACTAAAGCCATGAAAGGAAGTAGACAATTCTGCAGAGTTTACAAGCTGACCAATGAATCTCTATCTGCAATGCAGTTAGAGGAGGCCTTGTGAAAAACAGAAAAGCAAGAAGTGAGAGAAGTCTTACTAAGAAATAAAGGAATGTTTTAGTAATGCCTTAGAGAACTAAACTGATAGAATATAACATGCGGACAACAACAGGAGTGAAGTTTAGATGGAGATCTTACAGAGTATGACAGTTATAAAAGCAGTTATCAAGGGAAGTTCCAAAAATGATCCAATTAGGAATGGTAGAAGATTTACAGTGTGAGTAGACCTACCAGTAAATACTAGTTTCTAAATCTAATGGAAGTATTTGAGTATGTAACAACTTTAGGAAACTGAGCAACATTTAAAAGTTTGATAGCTATTCCATGCCCATAATTGATGAGTTGATAAAGAACGTAGGAAAGGCCAGATATCGGACAAATCTGGACATGATGAAGGGATACTGGCAAATACTATTTACTCCCTCTTCCCAAGAAAAAGCAAGATTCTTTACCTGATTTTCTGTTTCAGTACACAGTGTTGCAATTTGACCTCTGCTGTGCCTCAGCTACCATTCTTAGGCTGATGGATAAAATATTAAAGCCCCACTCATGATACACTGCTATGTACCTGGATAACATGGCCTGCCATTCAGGTGAGTGGGAGTCTTTCTTATCAAAAGAGCAGGCTGTGTCTGAATCTATAAGTCAGGCAGGCTTACTTGGCATGATAGAAGCTAAATATCTGGAATATCTTATAAGAAGGTAAGTTGTAAGACTACAACTAAAAAAAAATAGAGGTCACGAAAATACAGGCCTGTATACAGTGGTGAGAGGCAGGCTTCACCTGCCTCTCAACGGCTTTCCTTGTACTAGCTAGATGATTGCGCATGGGAGTATTTTCACAACAATTAGATAAATAACAAGGTTTTATTTGCCAACTAAGATTGTATACAAGGGGTTTGCCTGAAATCAGCAAATCAGGTAGTTAATATGAACTGAAGACCATAGATGTACGAGTGGGAGAGACCCTTTGGCGCTCACCTGTAGTGTGTACCGTGTGAAAGAGCTTGTTTACAGAGCAGGAAACTGGGCCTTGGGGTTTCTTGTTTTTCAGTAAACAGTCTGTATCCTGGAGGACTTGTGTGGAATGAACACAGTTAAAGTGACACAACATACTGTGTTTGTATTGTTAAAAACTGGGACGAAGTGGGCATCTATTTTGTTGGACTATTTGCAATTACTGAATAAATTTGTGCATTGTATATATTATGATTCCAGCATCTCTTTGGACATATAGTATATATTGTTATATGTATCTCTTTCTCTCTCTCTCTCTCTCTCTATATATATATATATATATATATATATATATATGCATATATGCACACACATATACAGGCATTCATGTATCCACTCGTATACACAAGGCATTCTATAGTTATGTCAAGAATCTAAATGGCAATGCTCAGATCTGCTCTGAGCTACAACAGAATGGCATTAAATATACTGATCCAAAGGATATTGCCAGTATCCTGGCAGATTGATGTAGTGCCAACTTCACCCCCCCCTCTCACCCCTAAAGGGCCCATCTCAATACCAAAAGATTGCCAAAGTCCGGTAATCATGGCCACACAGGTAGAAACCGCACTCTCCAAAGCTAAGAATACAGCATCCATGGGACCAGATGACATCCTGGGCTGTGTACTACATGAGCTACAAAATGAACTGGCACCTCACCTAAGTGTCATGTTTAATCATAGTCTCACCTCAGGCTTCGTGTCCACTGAGTGGTGCACAGCTACAGTTTTCCCACTCCACAAGGGGGGATCCACCTTGGATCCCAGGAACTACCGTCCCATCAGTCTGATGAGCCTGATCTGCAAGGGCATGGAATGCGTTATCATGGAACTTATAAACAATGACATTGGCAACCTTCAAACACTGGATCCCACCCAGTTTGGGTTCGTGAAGGGCAGATCTTGTCTCCTGAAGCTGATTGACTTCTTTGAATCAGTCTCCAGAGCTGTGAACAAGGGTTAGGTGGTCTAC
>NC_056747.1:123625908-123730908 GCF_019279795.1 Protopterus annectens | reverse complement strand
TGAACTTCATTCTATTAGTCAGACTAGTAGATGTATTCTTGTTCAAGTTCTTGTTTATTCTAGTGCTCATATCAATGGATAGTGCAACTATTACTTATTTAGTACCAGAAAAGCAAAAAAAAAAAAATGGCAAGCTGTGCTAGAAAAACGACTTAACAAGAAAATGCAAGTAATTATAAAAAGGCATATGAACAGAAACTAGATCCTAAAACTGTTGGTTTTGTCTTTCGGTCTATTTCCAAGGAATTAGTATAGTAAATCACACATATAAGATACGTTTTTTTGTCGGAATTTGAACAACTCAGTGTCTACTAAATTCAACAGATAATCTATAATTGTGTATGCTAGCATCATTTACTTCAGATTGCTGTTATGCAGTGCAGATGGCAAAGCTTTACATTACTTGTTCTATCAGAGTCAGTGGCGGCTGGTGACTTAAAATCAAAGGGGGGCTGCAGGAGACAGCTGAATGGGTGGGGTCAAGGGGAAGGGGTGTGGTCAACTAGAAAGGGGAGGAGTTAAAACCACAAAAACTAACTTTAATTAAATATGCTGCCCTGGGTGGCAAACCATCATTATGAGAGTCCAATCAAGACAAAAATAAGTGTAGAAGAATAAAAATATTTCAATGCATTGGCTGCATGACAGCTTACTTAATATCTAGATGGAAACAAAAGGTTGTGAGGCATGAAAAATTAAATTACTTTTTAAACACATTACTAGAATGCCAGTCAAAATCAAGTATAAGAAAAACCAGACACACTCAACTCAAACCACTTCTCCTTGCACTGCAGTTCTAATTATAATTTATATTCAGCTTTATTAAAGTACCAAGTAACATGCTGAAAGTAGAAATCTCTGTGATGCCCCCACTTGTAAAAATGTTTCTTATCCATGAACAGAAACTAGATCCTAAAACTGTTGGTTTTGTCTTTCGGTCTATTTCCAAGGAATTAGTATAGTAAATCACGCATATAAGATACGTTTTTTTGTCGGAATTTGAACAACTCAGTGTCTACTAAATTCAACAGATAATCTATAATTGTGTATGCTAGCATCATTTACTTCAGATTGCTGTTATGCAGTGCAGATGGCAAAGCTTTACATTACTTGTTCTATCAGAGTCAGTGGTGGCTGGTGACTTAAAATCAAAGGGGGGCTGCAGGAGACAGCTGAATGGGTGGGGTCAAGGGGAAGGGGTGTGGTCAACTAGAAAGGGGAGGAGCTAAAACCACAAAAACTAACTTTAATTAAATATGCTGCCCTGGGTGGCAAACCATCATTATGAGAGTCCAATCAAGACAAAAATAAGTGTAGAAGAATAAAAATATTTCAATGCATTGGTTGCATGACAGCTTACTTAATATCTAGATGGAAACAAAAGGTTGTGAGGCATGAAAAAATAAATTACTTTTTAAATACATTACTAGAATGCCAGTCAAAATCAAGTATAAGAAAAACCAGACGCACTCAACTCAAACCACTTCTCCTTGCACTGCAGTTCTAATTATAATTTATATTCAGCTTTATTAAAGTACCAAGTAACATGCTGAAAGTAGAAATCTCTGTGATGCCCCCACTTGTAAAAATGTTTCTTATCCAAAAAAGACCTGCTGCCTGACAACTATCTACTTGTTTCATGGGGAAAACATGATCAAAGTAAAAAATGAAAAGCAAACAAGAAACAAGCTCAAGATACATTGCTTAAAGGATTACTGTACAGGTTATGGACCACACATGATTGGCATTCTGTTTAGTTTACGGGTAAAGTCTGTAGAGATGACTGGAAGTCTCCAACAAGTGTAATGAGCATTTTAAAATAATGGAATCCTGTCCTTTAATACCCAAGGTTTATACATTATCTAGTCAAGTATTCTCTGCATGGCAACAACAGAAAGGCTTTCAATGTTGGCAATTCTTTAACAGTATGCTTATTAAAGCTTACTTGCATCTTACGATCTCAGACAAGCTTACCTTATGGTCATTAAAGCATTGCTACTTAAACACAGAGCAACAGACACTTTCTGAGTAATAAGCATAAATCTGAGTAATAAGCATAAATCAACAGTACAAAAATATGACAGAAACCAGACCGTTCTGCAAAATCAAGGACAGATGAAAAGCCACTGTAGTACTTGTGTCTACCTTGGATGGGGGGACACACTGTACATTTACACTGCATAACTACTCCTTGCCTTGCTTGGACACATCCAGAGTCACTACATGGGGGAGTGGGGTGCAACAAGTATGTAACAATTTGAAATGTCTCTGGCTGACTGTGATGGCCCTGACACATTTGTCATACCTCTCAACCTCAGAGCAAGAAATCTGGACAAAGCCATACACAGAGAAGTGGGACAAAGGCCCAAAAATAAGGACAATTTTTTAAATATTGCTCTAATAAACTTTGAAAGATAATAGAATAGGTCTTGCATTAGTATGAATTTTCTGAAGGGTATACAATCTGAAACTCAAATGTCTGTCATTATTTTCTAACTTTAGTCTTTAATGATTTGTCACTAATTTGCCAAAAAACACAATTTTATGAAAAATGGACCAAAAATGTGATGCAAAAATATAAAATAGCCACACAATACAGCTGGGAACCTGTCAAAAAAGAGACACTTTAATATTAGTACTGCTAACTTGAGCAGCTGACAAAATAAAAGAATCTACATACATTTCAAGTAATCTATAACTTTGATTATTACAGCTATTTCTTAATTGTAAACCCTCCATGTTTTCTTCCAAAATTGCTATTTTGCGGAGGGATTATTAGGGGGACGAGCAACATTTTGAGCCAAAATTGGGGACAGTTGAGAGGTTGGCTATGCCTAATTCTATAAAGCAATGCATTTGCATGTACCCCTCAACCTGTTAATGCAGTAAATCTGAACAAGGCCAAATATATTGGGGGGAACATATAAACAGTACTAAAAATGGCTCTTGTATAAATTGAGACAGTTGATAGAATAACAGTTCTTACTTTAGCATGCATTTTTCTGAAGGTTATGAAGTCTGAAACTCAGTGTATCATTATTTAGTGACTTAATTCCTAAATGATTTGCCAGAAAACTACAAATTTTATGAAGAACAAACCAAAAATAAGAAGCAAAAATCTATTCATTCTTTGAAAATCTGGACAGTTGGGAGGTATAGTTCAGCTGGGCCTGTCTGAGTTTGCTTCCCTTCCCCCATGACAAAATCATGGTTGAATGGAGCCGCTGCAGCCATTCCAATGAACCATTACTTGGTTATTTCACTTCATTTACCATAAACACTAATGTGCATACTGCGTTACTTTTATGATGAGTTGGACTTCATTTGAAAGTTTTATTTTGTATTTTACAGCACAAACACTAAGTAATCTGCTAAACAAAGCAATGCAGTCTCACAATGAAAACTTAGCATTAAAACTTATCTGCCCTTGAAACTCACATTCATTGAAACAGCATTGAAACCCACATTCAAAGAAAATACATTTTGCCAGTGGCAGATAAAGATTAATTTTGGGCTGTTTTCAAATCATAGGCCCCTTGCATATGAAACATACATGTGCTCTTTGATACACCTTCCTCATTGTACTAAATTATATTCCTTGTACAATACAGTACAGTTGTTAGAGGACGTTTTAAATTTGTTTTGAACATTTTTCCAGTAAGAAATGAAACAAAACGCATGCACCCATATTGGCAAAACTGCCCAGTTCAGAGCATTTATCATAAAAGTCTACTCAGACTTCCACAGTCCACCATTATCAGTAAATATGCACAATTTTACAGTCCGCCATTATCAGTAAATATGCACAATTCAACAGTCCATTATCAGTAAATATGCACATTTCTACAGTCCATTATCAGTAATATGTACAATCTCTGAAGAAGTAAAAGTCATCCAAATAATTCCACATTAAAGAAATCTGTAACTAATGAAGAGGTTGCTGCTAGCAAACACCTTTATATTTCATGGTTTCATCGCAAAATGAAGTGTCTGTTGCCCCTCAGGAATAAATTGCCTATATTACATTAAAAAAATGATAAGCTAGTAATATTGCAAGAGGAAATGGATGGCAAACTGATAACAGACTCATAGTTAGTATCTTCACCAAGGAGAACATTCTCAGTACGGCAGCATCCACCCCTTGTGGGAGTAGAACCCACAGCCTTCTGCATCAAAAGCAAGTACACAACCTGTTGTGCTATTAACAAGGCAAGTCAACTTCATTTAAGCAACACTAAACTTCTGTTCCCCTGCTGCTCTCAGCTCCTTGTAAAATCTACTCAATACTCAACTGCATCTCAACTTCGCAGCACAAGAAAACTGGAAAAAGCCAAAATGTATTGGGGGGGTCAAAAGCCCAAAAAACAGGGGCACATTAAACATTGCTTGTATAATCTTGGAAAGTTGCTAGAATAAAATGCTGTGTTACCACCATACATTTTACTGCCATGGTCCCTGTGCAAAACAGTCAGAGCAACATGCCACTACGCCAAATCAGCTGCTTTGTGAAAGAGAAATGCTGTGTTACCACCATAAATTTTACTGCCAAGGTCCCTGTGCAAAACAGTCAGAGCAACATACCACTACGCCAAATCAGCTGCTTTGTAAAATAGAGGAAGACTGAAACTTAAATGACCATCATTTAGTGAATTCAGTTCTCACCATAGCTGTCAACCTCTTAGTACAAAACACCTGGACAAACCCAGTAATGAGGGAATACAGCCCTCAGACATATTCAGTGAATTAAGTTCTTGCCATAGCTGTCAACCTTAGCACAAAAAACCTGAACGAAGCCAATAATGGGGGAATACAGTCCCAAAAATAGGGACAAATTTCAAATATTCATCTTATAAACTTAGAAAATTGCTAGAATAAAAGGTTGTGTTACAGTTGTGTTACTATGTATTTTCTGAAGAACATGAAGTCTGAAATTCAAATGCCTGTCAATTTTACTGTTGACAGAACAAAAACAATTTTCAGCAGAGACCCAGGGAGAAATACTGCAGACACATCCTTGTAAAATGACAGGGCACCAGAGAAAATCCACACAAACACAGGGAGAAGATGCAGACTCCACACAGAAGGCACCCCAGCCAAGAATCAAACCAGAAAACCTATAGCTGTGAGGCAAAAATACTACCACTGCACCATCAAATATGCAAAGAATTAAACATTCAGAAACCTGAAGTCTGAAATTCAAATGCCTGTCAATTTTATTTAACATTTGTTAATCAGGACAGTCTGACTTGGAACAAAAAAAAAATATCAGCAGAGGCCCAGGAAGAAATAATGCAGACATGTCTTTGTAACATGGGAGGACACAAAAGCAAACCCACACAAACACAGGGAGAAGATACAGACCCCACAAAGAAAGCACCCCAGCCAAGAATCAAACCTGAGGACCTGCAGCTGTGAGGCAACAATGCTACCACTGCACCATCAAATATAATGCATTACAACATTTACAAACCACAGATATTATGAGGAACAGATCAGATCAAATATGAGGCAAAAATCTGCAATTTTATTTTTACAAATGGTGGTGGGTAGGGAATTCAGGTCTTTAACACCTGCATACAAGGTACAGGTTTCAAGCCTGAGGTATTCCCTACCACACACACACTCCTGTAGTAGCAACCCACAAAAACTAAATATACTGCCCTGGGTGCCAAACCGTCATTATGAGAGTCCAATCAAGACAAAATGAAGTGCAGAAGAATAAAAATATTTCAATGCATTGGCTGCATGACAGCTTAATATCTAGATGGAAACAAAAAAGGTTGTGAGGCATGAAAAAATAACTTACTTTTTTTAAAATACATTAATGGAATGCCAGTCAAAATCAAGTATAAGAAAAACAAGCAGCACTCAACTCAAACCACTTCTTGCACTGCAGTTCTAATTATAAAATATAAATTATAATTAGAACTACAGTGCAAGAAGTGGGTTTATTCAGCAACTATATTGTGTAGTCATTTTATTTGTTTTCATCTTAATAGCAGACATTTCTTTATGACATACAGCTTTGACAGTATTTCTATAAAGGAAGCTATAGTCTCTTTTTTCAAATTCTTTGTAGTCATTTTCCTGGCTGTTAGTAAGTTACATAGAAGTCTGATTTGGAACATTAAACAACGCAAATGGTTTACTTTATACAAATTTATAAAACCACACTGCTTGAAGGAAATATTTGTAGGTACTGCACAAGTATGTCCTCAGTAAGTAACGTTAAGGTTTCAGTTACAGAGCACTGTTCTCTTGCACTCTGGTGTGAAATATGATGCATGAACATAAAAAACAGCGTTTGTATCCATTATCATTCCCCTCACAAAAATAAAGCAGCTCTGTAAGTCAATGAGTCAGCCATACACCCATCAGGGAGCCAAAGAGTATACTTACTTTAGTTCTTCACTCTGTTCTTCTAACTTCTTTTCTGTCTTCCTTCTTCAGTTCTTCTTGACTTCTGTTCTGTTCTTCTTTCTTATCTTCACTGTCTTCAGCACAGGGTGCACAGCAAGTCAACAACAGCACAGCTGACAAAATAGTATACCGGCGCCCAAATAAAAAAATAAAATAAAATGGAATCGCAAATTAAAAGAAAATTATTAATAAAATAAATCCCGTGTGACTGTGACAGTCACGATCGATCCACAAGGCAAGCCCACAATTGAGTATCTGATTGATTCTCGCTCTTTTCCCAACACATAAAGCCCGGGAAGAGAGCGACAACCAATCAGCATTATTTAACCCAGCAAGCATGTCATGACGTGCCTGCGGACGTCGCAGTCCGAGCCCCTTCCAATTCTATGCGGTTTGGAACCGCATAGATTTCTGGGCATCACAATGATGCCTTAATTACTCCCCCAGGCTGCAATAAAAACAAAAAAAAAAATATTTAAAACTGCCGCAACCTGAGGTGGTTAAAGTGCGCATGCGCGTACTTCCGAGTCGCGGACTCGGAGAGACCAACAATTTTCATTTAAAACAAAAAAATACATCTCTGCTGCAAAAAAGGTACTTTATTTACATTTTATTTTTTAAAGCTGAGGGGGCTGCAGTCCGGCAGTCCGATGCCATGAGCCGCCCCTGATCAGAGTCTACATTCCAGGCCTATACATTGTATCTTTTTCTCCTTGTTTGGACTTTACTACTTCCAGATGTGATTCATGCATCCTCTCAAGCTTCTCTCATCTCACTTGATTGGAAATTGCTTGTCAACTTTAGGTAGTAAGCCCTGGACACAAATTACTTTTCCTTGAAAGAAACATAAGACAGTACTGAATTTCTTTCCTGGTAATATTTGATCAGGCCAACTTTTCACTGTAATGTATTTCAGTAAATCCATTTTTTTAAGTTTGTGTCACTACATCTCTGAAAGTTTTTGACTTTTTCTTCGGTCATTGGTAAGTGGGGTATTACCAAAAGTATTTCTATTTCTTTTGCTTCAGTGGTGTGCATTTGTTTTGAAATTATTTCTGCTATGTTTAATTCCTTGACATGTCTGCGTTTCTCATTTAAAACATACTACTGAGATTAGAGAACATCTTCTGTAGTTTCAATTTTAAATTTTGAAGGTGACTTTCAGAAAGTCTTGATGATGAATTTATTCTACATGAGTTTGTGGTCTGCTTCTTTCTAATTTTCTTTTACCATGAAGATATTCATGGAATTGCTCACATTCATGCAGAATTGTTGACAGATCTGTTTTTTCCTTCATCAGATCTTGATTATGCATCTGCAAATGCTCTTGACCCATGCCATACATAACTGATTTAGTCTCTTATAAGATTATAACTACTACACCATTCTGACTGGAACTTAATTGCAAGACAACTGACTTATTCACATCTCAGAATTTTTAAGTTTAGTACAGCTCTAATTAGTTTGTTGATAATTTGAAAACGTGTTGAAGATCATAAATCCATTCTCAGGTTATACCTTTTTCCTAACAGATTTTTTGAGTCATAGTAATTTCAGACCCATTAAGTGCAAACTTTTCAAGATAGTGCATCATTCCTAGAAATGTATGTAATCCTGCTTGTCTTCTGCCCTTATCATTTATATAACTTCTGACTTTTTCTGTATTAGGTTTCAGTCTCTTTCCTTAGAATACAATCAGTGTATTTCAGACTCTTATTTTACAGTCACTTTAACTCAAATCAAAATTGTATCATTTTAATATATTTAACAGCAATAATAAACCATCAGCTCTATGGAACTCCTCTGGTGCAGTTGATATAGCAAAAAGAAGTCTATAGACTCTCTAGCTTCTTAATGGCATATTGCATGTACAGACTTGCAACCTGCTTCATTTAGGCTTATCTGCCAAACTCTCTAGTTAGCATATTGCACAGAAAATAACCTGTTACTTGGCAGTCTTGAAACTAATTCTTCAACTGTAAGCAATGAGTAATATTGTTTTACCACCTTATATAGATCATGCATACCAATGCAAATATAAATCTTCTCTTGCTTTACAAGTGCCCATTATTTTCACCCATTCTATTGACTCTCCTTAATAACATTTAACATTTCCATTCAGTTTAGTTATTCCTCTGGTTTACATCTGAAAGCTACTACTACTTTTCTGGGAACATTAGATTTTAATTAGGTATGATATTCTACTTGCATACTTTCCAAGCCTGTAAATAAATCAGCATAGTCATGTAGGGCATCATTGTTATGACTCATAGATGCTTCTGTCACCCTTGTGCTTGATGTTGTACATATTCACTTGTGATTTTTAATCCAACAAACTAGCTGGTGAAAAATAGGATGCACAATAAAGCGTTAACCGATGGAAAGTAAAAAAATACTTTATTCGACCAATATAAACTCATAAACATAAAGCATAGGCATTAAGCGCTTTCATCCACAATAGTGGACTTCTTCAGAATGCCATAATGCAAAACAAATAAACATTTAAAAACTTTTTGGTGCCAATCCCGCCTACGTTCCATACTATCTTAAAGTCATATACCTCTAGTATATCCTAAATTCATACATAAATTAATTCGATAATGATATACAATATAAGCATCAACTATTTAGCTTATAATAAAAATATCTTTATCTCTTATCTTAGAAATATGTTAAAAAATACCTATTCATCACATACAAATATATATATATAGTATAATATGAATAACGTGTTATAAAACTGTTAAGATAAAATAACAATTTAAATACATATGTAAATATAAAAGTGTTAAAATATGACTTAATAAGTATTCCTAATGGATGCCATTTAAAATATTTTCAACTGTCAAAGCTTGTACCTATGTACTTCAAAATGAAAAGACACACATCATGTAGGCAATATACTCTCACATACGGTTGCACATTAAATAGATACATAACTGCTATAGAAACTCATCCTTAAGTATAATACACTCTATCTTAATTCTAAGATAGGCTTTATAGTGAAGTAATCGTTAAGGCCTGGTTTACTGCCAGCATCTGTAAAAATTTGCCAAATTACTTCTTTACGACTTAGTAAAGCTTTATAGTTTGCACCTGTTATGTTAATTGTAACCTGATCAATAATGCCAAACTTAAAATAATGTTTATCACCATAATCAAATATATGCCTACTAAGGGCGTTATTCATATCCTTGGTCCTTATAGAATATAAATGATCATAGATAAGTTTCTTAAAGGACCGCTCGGTCTTACCAATATAATAACTTGAGCAAGACATACACTTCGCTAAATATATAATATTCTTCATGTTACAATTGCCCTTTCTGAATTTTATTATGGTCCTATTAACGTTTTCTAATATAATTTCTTCTTTTTCCAAAATGGCATAACATTGGTTACAAGAACCACATTTTTTTGTGCTACCATACTTAACAATTCCTCTATTTGAAGAAGAAAGTTGCTCAAGCTTCCTTTTGATGTTGCAACCTGTTTTATATACAAATAACGGGGCCCTACCCACAGATTTATATACGTCGTCATCTATAATTAACATATTCCAATGGTTCCTAATATGAAACCACCTAATGTGAAAGAAGTGTAAATTTGCAGATTTATTTTCTGTAGTCTATAGCCATTTCTTATTTTAGGAAGATTAGAAGATCAGAAAAGGGAGGCCACATTCCTGTTTAGGGAGGACAGTGTTTTTAGCTAGAACAATTCTAGGTAGAGGAGTCACTAGGTGAACAATTCTGTAAAAAAAATTTGAATTAAGAAAGAAATTCATGTATAATGTTATCTGTATGGGTGGAAAAGAAGAGCCAGTCAAGAGTAAGAATAAGTGTTTGTTCATAGAGAAGGTGTGATGTTGTTTTGTCTGTTATACAGACAGAGGGTAACTGGGGAGTTTGTGGATGGATGAGAAAAGTGTGACATTATTTCTTGTGATTTTTTCACAAGCTTATTTGTTGTAGCCCACTGGCAGAGCTTGGAGAAGGGCAGTTGAAAATGGTTTTGAAGAGTGGATGGGCATTTATTCGTTTGTAAGAGTAATGTCATCAGAGTATAGTACAATGTCTAGTTTGGAAAGGGAATCAGTGAGATCATCAATGAACATGGAGAGAAGTGGGGGTCTAAAAATGAACCCGTAGGGATCCCTATATTAGGTGTACCCCCTGTAGGTATATGATTATTAGAATGAACCTGAAAAGTTCTACTCTTCAAATAGCTGTGAAACCAATTAACTGTATTTTGAACAAACTTAAATTTGATAAGCTTACTTAACTTAAGATTAGGCTTAAATGTTTCAAATGATGAGGCCATCATCGATATTACAATAGATGGTGTCACTTGCCACGAGTAGAGTGGTAGTGCTAAATGTATTTTGGAAACCATGTTGCATATTGCAGACAGGAACATAACTGTTTATATGTTTGAGAATCAAATGTCCTTCCATGATTTAGGGCTGGGTACCTTAGACAGAGGAATAATAATGGAATTATTAAAACTTGGAGAAAAATACCAGTGGTAAGAGCTACATCATATATGTAAGTAAGAGGTTAAGTGATATTATCTGCAGACTTTCCAAGGAAAGTAGAGTGAAATTTAGTGGTTCCAGAAGAGTCAGACTACTTATTTCTGTTATAACTGTTCAACCTGCACCTATAGCTTTTGACAAGGTCAGGTCTGTCTGTCTTAAGAGCCTGACCCTTGTTTCATAATTTCTTATACTGCAAACAAGTCTGTCTCTTATTAATGAATCATACAAACTGTCATATTTGCATTTGCTGATCTTTTTTTTTTTACTCAGCAATATAAGTATCTATGGTCTCTTTGGGACTCTATGCCTCGGTAAAGAACAAATTGTCAAAAATGGCAAGTTCTTTCTGGGATCACAATAATACTCAATCTTTTCGGTTAATGTTGTTTGGTCTTTTCCTGATACAGAAAAGTAAAATAAATAAATGCATTTAAAGCTTCATCTTAAGCAAACACGCTTACATATAGAGTACTATACTTGTTTAGGCTTTTAGGTTAAATTATATGCTGCCAAATTTCTATGTCACAAAATAAATTTATTTACGTTTGCAGCTCAACATTTTTCCTGAAAATTATACTTCTCTACCTTTAAAAGCATGAACTCTTGAAAGAAAATGTATTTCTGCAAGCCTGCAGATATATTTATTCTGATCTGTAAAGGCTTCTAAACTTCTGCTGCTTCCATCATGAGATACAGGGTCTATATTATATCCTCGAACGCTTAAAAAAGCAAACGCTGATTGATCAAACTTATTTTTGCGAAACTGCAAAATATCAAAGCAGCAGAAACTCAAATTTTTTCATAGGGAAAGAATTTGGTTGTCCGTTTCTGTTGCTTCGGTATTTTTAGTGTTATGGTGGAAAGTTACCGGTCGGATTCAGGTAAGTGTGCGATTGTGTGGATGTGAGTGTGAGGGTGATTTAGGTGAGTTAGAGTTAGGGCTCGGGTTAGGTGTGTGTGCGATTGAGTGGACATGAGGGTTACGGCGGATTTAAGTGAGTTAGGGTTAGGGAGCAAGTGAGGTGAGTGTGCGATAGTGACGGACCTTAGGGTTAGGGTTTGGGTTAAGGTAAGTGGGTAGTTAGTGGTCTGTGCATAGTTTAGTGTAGGGTTAGGTATCAGATTTTAGGTGCATGTGTGTGGATTTCTGTTTGTTTGGTGTTCTTGTGTTGTGTGTATGTATTTTGGATCAGCGATTTTTTTCCCAGGGAAAAAAATTGCTAATCTGACTGTTCGAGATTGTAAGCTTTTGCTTAAATTAGGTCGCTCAATCAGCGTTCACTTTTTTAAGCGTTCGATGATATAATATAGACCCGAGACACAGTGACAACTTTTCAAGAAGCAACTCTCCATACACAGTGTAAAAACATCCAGCCAACAAAATAAACTATTGTAAGTGTTTATGCATGGGGAAGCCCTGCTGCATCCATAATTTGGAAGCAAGCCTTCCACATTTTCCTAGAACTTATATATGGCAACTCCATGGTCACATAAATCTAAAAAAAGGATGAAATCTCTCAAAAGAAAGAATAACTGTCTGCGCACATTTATAAATTGCATCAGCAGTGTGCTTCTTATGGAAAACAGTGACTAGGAAATGGAACTTTTGGTAAGCTGTGCTCAGCGAGTTGGTTCCTCAGTATGGCCTAGGATGTGGAAAACAGCCTTGTGACGCAATGTAGTACTTGTTTAGTGAGGAAATAAGATAGAGACCCTGCGGATGCAATCTACCACCAGGAGGCCTGTACTCAGAGTGATCTTTCCTGAAGAAAAGTGTACCATGTGACATGCTGCATACTAGAGTTAGCTGGTTAACATGTAAAGAAATACATCCTATATATTTCACTTATATCATTCAAGCTGGAAGTAACACACTCTTATTTTGCATCTTCCTTCCCATCTTATCTACCATATAATTTAGAGCTTTTCTTCTTTCAAGTGCAATTCCCACCCATTTTATCCACCTCTAATCCTCTGTTCTTTCCTTATTCCTACCTTATATTTACAGCATAAACATTACTATCATTTTACAGTGTTCTTCAATGTTTGTTTTGCACAAAGTCATATCCACCGACTACATTCCTCCAGTTACTTCATTTGTGTTTCTCATACTACAGTATATGGGAAGAAATATGTTCAATTTAATTTTGTGATATTTATAGATTAGCATCCAAATGTAATAATACTTGGTGACTTTCATTGTTAGTCTGATGGTTGCTATGACTGTCTTTAGTACAGCTTCAGTTTTGGGTTGCTACCTGTTCAGATCCTCCTGCTGGGACATTACTCACTATCACATTGACGCAAAACAGCTCACACCCTCAAATACTACAAAAGATGTTTTTTTTTCAGACATAACCCACAGTTCTAGAAATGTCATTTTTTCCAAGATTTATTTCTGTATTATGTAGAGGTAATTGTACCTCAGTATCATTGTGTTTTTTCAATATTAAGATAAAAAGCAGGCATTGTTTTTATATGGAATATTAAGGCATTTAGTATTTGTTTTGTTTTTCATAGGACTTAACTGCCTAAATCAGGACTGGCATATGAAAAGAGGTGACAGGTGGTAACCCACCTTCCCTACTGTCACTAATCAGCAGATTACTGCTGTACTGTCACTAATCAGCAGACTAGCCACTGTACTGTTAGTAGTCAACAGACTAGCCGCTGTACTATCACTAATCAGCAGACTAGCTGCTGTACTGTCACTAATCAGCAGACTAGCCACTGTACTGTCACTAATCAGCAGACTAGCCACTGTACTGTCACTAATCAGCAGACTAGCCACTGTAGTGTCACTAATCAGCAGACTAGCCACTGTACTGTCACTAATCAGCAGACTACTGCTGTACTGTCACTAATCAGCAGACTAGCCACTGTACTGTCACTAATCAGCAGACTAGCCACGGTACTGTCACTAATCAGCAGACTACTGCTGTACTGTCACTAATCAGCAGACTAGCTGCTGTACTGTCACTAATCAGCATACTATGCACTGTAGGTTCATAGATTTATAGATTAGTACTAGGCTAACTGCCCTTGTGGACCATTTTAAGCCTAGCCAAATACCACCTGTTAGAATCAAATCCTGCATCTTGTGTCTATAAGGTAAATATTTTGACCATTATACCAACCTCTCACCAACAAATAATCACCCCTGCCACATCTTGCCCAGGCTCTGCCAACTACAGCATTGTGCATTAGTCCACTAGGCCACTCAGCTCTGTACTGTCAATAATCAGTAGACTAGCCGCTGTACTGTCACTAATCAGCAGAGTAGCCGCTGTACTGTCACCCACCTTCCCTACTGTCACTAATCAGCAGATTACTGCTGTACTGTCACTAATCAGCAGACTAGCCACTGTACTGTTAGTAGTCAACAGACTAGCCGCTGTACTATCACTAATCATCAGACTAGCCCCTGTACAGTTACTAATCAGTAGACTAGCTGCTGTAGGGCACTACATAATGAAGTAACAATAAGCAAATGCATTAAGAAAGAAGTAATAATATTTCACACATTTTATGACTGCTGCAGCATTATTTTAAAGAAAAAAGGAAAGAACAAAATCAAAGTCAAAGTAAACTTTATTGTCATTCAGAATCACACAAGTGCACAAACTGAATGAAATTCCATATCTCCGGACTCAAATGGAGTAAGCTGATGAGTTAACCAATGTTGCTGGTAGTGCAGGGCCCTTGGCATTATAAACTGCTGTATTATTTATGAAACAAATGTGGAAACTGAAAATTAAAAAGAGAAAAGTAATAAATAATTATATCATAAAACAAAAACCAAACTGCAGAGAACAAACAAAAAGGCAACGTGGTATACCAGACCTTCCAAATTTATTGTTAGCAGTTTCAGGCGTAACAATGTACAACCTTCTTCAGACAAAAAATATGAAAGAAGAAACTTTCTTGGTTGAAATAAACCACCAACAGTGACATCATCAGATCATCAATTCATAATTAAGGAACCATTAAACATAACTAAAACATCATATGAATATATATATATATATATATATATATATATATATATATATATATATATATATATATATATATATATTATGTTTATATAAATAAACACCCTCTCTAAAACATATAAAAATACATTTAACTACAGTATGAAAATCTTAAACCTGACTCCAAGACAAGGTAAAAAAATGAATTCTTAACAAGTTAACGTATTTCCAAAGATTTTAATCTTAATAAACATTTTAAGGAACATGACTAATTTAAATAGCAAAAATAAAATAAAGCAAACTGACCACGGCTGAATAAATTCCAAATTCCAAGTTCCAAGAAAATAGAGCCTTAATGAAAAAAACAAGAGTAGGCGCTTTCGTGATTCAACAACTAATCGCTTCTTCAGACTCATTCACATACATCAAGACAATAAATTTATATCAAAACACATCCAGTCAAAGAGCTGTTACTCTATGATGTCATACAAATTCATTAAAAACAGATTATGTGTTAAAAACTTTTTGTTAAAACATATATTATGTTAAAAAACAGAAGTGAAAACAGCTTCAATGTTTCAATGGTCTTGATTTCAAAAAGGGTTTCAAGGAAACTGCACTGTTTAACCCAGGGTGCTTATCTGCCTGAAGTTGCAGAATCCATTTTTTTTCTGCCTCTTCCAATTTATTATTAATATCCCCTCCTCTGTTATTTTTATTAATGATTTCTATCACCATAAAGTTAAAAACATGCAGTGAATTCTCTGCTTGTACATGTTTAGCCAGAGCACTAGTGTCTTTCTTATTAGCTATATCTCTCAGGTGCTCAAACACACATTCTTTAAGGCATCTATAGGTTTTGCCTATATAAAATGCAGAGCATTTAGTGCAGAAGCTAAAGTAAACTAAGTTATGTGTTTTACAATCTGCATAGAAATTAACCTCAATTGTGTTGGAAGACAGATTTGTTATACACATAGTTGCAGGTCATGCAGTTTCTACAGGGAAATGTTCCTATTCTTTGTGATGATGCAGGCTGTTTTGAGGTGCTTGATTTGTAACAGAGCTGTCGCTTTGACCTCAATGATTTTCAGCGTAAAGAAGTCTTTTCATGGCCCAGGAAAGCAGCTTTTAATACTGAGACTTTAGAAAGAAACATTACTTTATCCAATGTCCCTAACACATTTGATCAAAGTGACACTGTCACTTTAACTAGAGACCTTGAAAATACTGCTGACGTCAACATCAGAGTAGAACATACAGAGCCTGCTATTTTTGAAAATGGCGCCAGTGTAAATGAAGTTTCAGCGTCGGCTCAAACAAAAATTAACACAAGCAATGCAAATAGGAATATTGAGGCTATCTCTACTTCTCAGACTTTTTTAGAGTCGAAATACACAACACAAACCTCCATTCTACCCTTTGTATTGAAGAAAGCACTACCGATAAGGGAGAGATGAAACAGCAGGAATCAGAAAGGCAGGATACGACAGCAGAAGGAACGAGGAACATATTCAAATACAATGACTACATGGAGCAAGAATCCCAAGACCTGGTAATAAATTTTTCCAGTTTTCAATTAACTGCAGCACAGGTATCCCTTTTAAATAAAGGTTTAAGTTTTATTCCTGCACAGAAAACATCATTGACTGATATACTGAAAGAACTTAAACTGTTTTCTCGTACATTAACTTTAAAAACAATATTTAAGGATACTGGAACTGGTCAAATAAATGTATTTAAACATTCTAGTGTATATGTACTTAAACCACACCTGGTTATAGAAACTTTTGCCAGCGTGTATGAAAATGAGATTAGAGACATGTATGCACAGGATAATTCACCTGTATTCCATAATTTAACTAAAATGGAAACTGAAGCATTAATACAACTAAAGGTATCCCCTAGTATTGAGATAAGGCCAGCAGACAAAGGAAGCAGTATAGTGGTGATGGATAAATCATTTTATATCCAACAAATGATGGAGCATTCAATGATGAAGAGACTTACTTGGCCATCAATGAAAGGCAAGTAAAGGGTATTATTGATAGAGTGTCTGTTTTATTTTTGATCTTTTTGTAACAAAACAAATATCTGAAGAGCTCCTTAATTATTTCCAGTCAGAGTACCCTACCATACCCATCATCTACGGATTACCGAAGGTACATAAGAACATAACCCACCCACCCATGAGACCTATAGTCTCAAGTAATTGATGGGTTACAGAAGCTGTTTCTATATATGTTGAAAATTGCTTACATCCTATTTTGGCTCTATGTGATACTGTACTTAGGGATACTAAAGCATTTTTGAATTTATTATACAGCAGGGTATCAGCTTTAAATGATGAATATATATTTGTGACCATGGATATTATTTATCTATTCACAGTAATACCAAACAACTGGGGTATTGAGAGAATATGTGATATACTGAATGATAAGCAGGCATATAATAATGCTAAAATCAATCTGATCTGTGAATTACTTGACATTATACTGGATAATAATGTCTTTACATTCAATGAGAAATTTTATTTACAGAAAGTTGGCGTAGCTATGGGCACAGCATGTGCAAATAGCTATGCCAACCTAGTATTAGTAGCATGGGAGAGTGAATTTCTGTTACAGAATAATATGTTTGTGGATACAATTTTATGGTATACACATTTTGTAGATGATGTTTTTTTTGTTATGGGGGGGGGCACAACTGATGAATTACAATGCTTGATAGATTATCTACATAGCACCACAGAATTCCTTAGATTTACCTGTCAATGTTCACATGAATTGATTGAATTCTTAGATGTTTCTGTTAGGAAGTCACAGTTTAAAAAGATGGCCACTAATATGTACAGGAAGCCTAGTCGTAGAAATAGTATCCTACATAAAGCAAGTATGTATCCTGGACATGTACATAGAAATGTCATAAAGGGACAATTTATGAGAGCCAGTCACCTACATAATACTAATGAAGGCCTAAATAATACAGTATCAGTTTTAAAAAAAGAGTTTAAAGATAGGGGTTACAGCAACAGAGACATTGACTGCAATATTAAGAATATGAATAAGAAACGAGATAACAGATGTAAACCTTTCTTTTCAGATGTAACCAAAGAAGAAAATATTATATATAGTGGCAACAATATGAAAATTAGGTTTCCAGTAACGTATTCTAGTGACATTAGGAGATTCTGTGGTATCTTTGAAAAAAACTGGAATATTCTGCACTCAGTTCCAGAGTTACACAATGTTCTGGAAGATAAACTTAAATTTTCTTTTATAAATAAGAAATCTTTAAAGAGACAGCTCTGTTACAAATCAAGCACCTCAAAACAGCCTGCATCATCACAAAGAATAGGAACATTTCCCTGTAGAAACTGCATGGCCTGCAACTATGTGTATAACAAATCTGTCTTCCAACACCCTACTTTAGCTTTCACCATAGAAGTTAATTTCTATGCAGATTGTAAAACTCATAACTTAGTTTACTTTAGCTTCTGCACTAAATGCTCTGCATTTTATATAGGCAAAACCAAAAGATGCCTTAAAGAACGTGTGCTTGAGCACCTGAGAGATATAGCTAATAAGAAAGACAGCAGGGCTCTGGCTAAACATGTATAAGCAGAGAATTCACAGCATGTTTTTAACTTTATGGTGGTAGAAATCATTAATAAAAATAACAGAGGAGGGGATATTAAGAATAAAGTGGAAGAGGCAGAACAAAAATGGATTCTGCAACTTCAAGCAGTTAAGCCCCCTGGGTTAAACAGTGCAGTTTCCTTGAAACACTTTTTGAAATCAGGACCATTGAAACATTGAAGCAGTTTTTACTTCTCTTTTTTAACATAATATATGGTTTTAACAAAAAGTTTTTAACACATTTATATCTCTGTTTTTAATGAATTTGTATGACATCATAGAGTAACAGCTCTTTGATTGGAAGTGTTTTGATTTTAAATTTATTGTCTTGATGTATGTGAATGAGTCTGAAGAAGTGATTAATTGTTGAATCGCGAAAGTGCTTACTCTTGTTTTTCTCATTATGGCTCTATTTTCTTGGAATTTTGAATATGGAATTTATTCAGCTGTGATCAGTTTGCTTTATTTTATTTTTGCTATTGCTTTGAGGTGTAAACCAAGCGTTCAGCCAGTCTTTGGACCTTTATTTTTCTACATGACTCATTTAAACCTGGGCACATACAAGCATTGGTTAGGACTTGCCACCATAATTCTCTTTGCTCCAATAATAATTGCCATGGCCTGCCTCTAATGCTTTCTTTAATCTGCTCTATCACAAGAAATAAAAAGAAATGCCCAGGAAATTCAATTGCATGCTTTGCTAGTGCATTATGACAATCTTGCTTATGTATGCTGTACTGATGTTCATAAATTCGTTACTTCAATTGTCTTTCATTTTTTCCTGTATAAAACAGTGGACAGCTTTGGCACTCAGCTAAATAAACCACTCCTGTACTATTGCAGTTATATATACCACTAATGGAATAGGTAAAATTTCTTATTGTAAACTTGACTGAAGTTTTAATAAACTTGCAATAATTGCAACATCCATATTTTAACATACCCCTAGTTCTATGGTTACTATGTAAGTCTCTATTGATAAACTTTTTAAGATTAAAGCCTCTTTTATAAATTATTTTAGGTGCTTCTGGGACTTTGTCTCTAATTTGGGCATCATTAATAAGCACAGCCCAATTTTTGCATAAAATATTCACTATTTGTTTTGCATCAAGTGAAAATGAAGTACTAAAGTTACTGTAAAGTTAACATCATTTTTATCAGTTTGAACACTGTTAGGTAATGTTAAATTGTCTAGCCCTTCCTCTTCTGCTTGTGTAAGACTGCACAATATAGGTCTAAACCAACCTGATATATGCTTGTGGGTAACCTCAGATATCAATTCATCAATTCATGTTAATGGGTATCCGTGAGCTAGGAAAGTTTCTATAAGCAAAAGACATTCATCTGAAAAATATTGTTCTAGTGTGGTCATACAAGTTGTCCCTTTACAACACACCACTTTTGGTAGTATGGATGAGTACTTTCTAAATATAAAAAAAAACAATTTGAGTATGTAGGTTTGAGATATATTCTTGCAGTGTAACATTGATTAACCTTGTCTTTGGTTAATAACACATCCAAAAATGCTATAAATTCACTAATAAATTGAAATGTGAATTTCAAAAAGCTGGTCATCTCTGACAGTATCTGAACAAATTTGGAAACATGAGTTTCATCAGCATTAAACACAACAAATATATCATCTAGATAGTGTGTATACCATACAACGTGCTGTTTAAAATAGTCATGGCAAAATAAAATTTCATTTTCCCAGTGTGCCATGACACAATTAGCAAAGCTTCCCCCACAGGGGGAGCCCATAGCTATCCCTGATTTTTGAAGGTATATATCACCCCCAAAAAAGATGTAATTATTAGTCAGAATAATATCTAGCAGATGTTCAATCAGGTTTATCTCCTCACCTGCAACACCTAACTTATGTAAGAATTCTCAGGTCCACATAATTCCTAATGTTTGTGGGATAACCGTATATAGATCCCGGACATCTATAGTTAGAAAGTTGTATTCAGCATTGAAGTCCAGGTCATTGATGTTTTTAAGGGAATCCCACGAATCAAGACAAATTTGTGACTGACCCTTAAGCTGTTTGTTCAATTTAGAATCATCTATTTTAGCACATCCATACCTGATACTATTACAGCCATCAACAATAGGCCAAAGCGGTGGGTTATTTAAGTTCTTATGTAACTTAGGGAGCCCAAATATGGTGGGTGTAACTGGAGATGGTATAGTCAGGTAGTTATATGCATCTATATCTACCATACAATCAATAAATAGGTAATTTAATAATGCCCTAATACGTTGATAAGCTCCATGAAGTTGGTTAATGGATGCTTTTTCATAATTTTCAGAGATCAAGATATTTAATATTCTATTAGAATAATCTTCTTCAGTCATTAACACCATGCTACCACCTTTATCTGGCTTGAAAATCTTAATATTAAAATTTCTCAAAAAATCAAGAGCATTCAGCTGGTTCTCTAATATAGTATTCTTACAGACTCTATTGTTGCCCCTGCATAACATTCCTCAAGTCAAGTTCACTCAGCTTTTCAAACAACAACAGTGAGTTGTGAAGGGGGGGTTAAATATACTAGAAATATGATTTTTAGCAATAAGATTAATGGTATTACCTAATAATATGCATAAATTCAATTCGCAAACAAACAGCTTTAAGTTTAACAAGGTATTAACAAGGCGCATATGCTTGGGAGGCACAAACGACAGTCCCATAGCTAAAATATCCAAAACTTCATTAGATACACCAAACTCAGTGAAATTATAGATTTTAAAGTTTACCTGTTTGGTTTAAAAGAATTCGAGGATAGACTGAATCCCCACCAGTAGCAGCAGAACTTAATAAAGGCAGATATCATCTCCGCCATCTGTTGTTTTTCTTGTTGCAACGAGAAGTGCTGTTGGAGCTGCCCAATCTCAAATTGTTCACATTCTGGCGGTTCTAAAAACCCGAAGTGTGGGAATCACGAGAATTAGTCACTTGTTGGTTTAAAATGCATTGACTGTGTCTGGGAGAAAGAGCAGTTACAGATTCTGGTGTATTCAGTGCCTGAGTGTCAGATATTAGGTTGGAAGGGGTGGATACTTGACTGGAATCCCTTTCTAAGTTATTCAGCGAATCAGATTCAACAAGTGAATAATTGACAGTGGCACCAACTAAAGGGGGAGGGGGGTAGGCTGTACCACTGTTATAGCCCCTCTGGTCACGCTGAAGTTTTTTATTTTCACAACTTTTAGTTTGTCCACTGTCAGTTCAATACCGGTATAAATATGAATGTAATCATATTTATACCTAAGAAAATCAGTATCTTGCTTACTATTTCTTTCTAGGTCCATTAATTCATTCTTTACTGCATCCGACTGCAGAGGGACTAGTGAGTAATAAGCAAAGCAAGGAACTCACACCCCTGCCTGTCAAAGAAACTAAGTCATTCTTTATGAAAAGATGAATTTTGAACCAGTCCAGAGAGAAAATGCCACTGTTGTAGCCCCTTTGGTATATGTGATCGGGAAACACATTCACATAAATAAGTTATTTCAAGTTGCAGTTTCTTGTATTTGAACAGTTTCAGATCAAATTGCTTTAGTTTTTCAACAATACTATGAATAGTCGATTGGTTATTAGTGTGCATGTTATTATTTAACACTGCAGCACTATAAGTAAGGTGAATAGCTGAATTCAAACAGTCCATGAGAGAGGATAAAGTACTAGGGGCTATGTCACTAGTTCCCTGAACTTGAATTTCTTCTTGGTGCCTAATAGTTAATTGAGCAGAAGCATTAGGCAATCTGGTAGTAACAGTTAAAGGAAGAGGTTCAGGAGAAATATTAGATAAAGTCAAGTTACCCCTAGTTTCTAAGACAGCAGGTTCTGACACCTGAGGTGTTGTGTGATAAAAATTGTTAAGTCTCAGCGATAGTTCATCCACATGAGAAGTCAGGTTTTGGATTAGTAGTGTCAGGTTCCCAATGGAGCTTGCTCTACCTTCAGATGGAAAATTCTCCTTGTCATGAAAGAACAGAAGTTGTGAGTCTGGATCCAAACCACTTGCCATGTTAAAACCAATATTATAAAACAAAAAAAAAAAACTGCAGAGAACAAACAAAAATGCAATGGGGTATACCAGACCTTCCAAATTTATTGTTAGCGCTTTCTGGCGTAACAATGTACGACCTTCTTCAGACAAAAAACATGAAAGAAAAAACTTTCTTGGTTTAAATAAACTACCAACAGTGACATCATCAGATCATCAATTCATAATTAAGGAAACTTTACACATAACTAAAACATAATATGAATATATATATATATATATATATATATATATATATATATATATATATATATATATGAATATATTATGTTTATGTAAATAAACACCCTCCCTAAAACTTATAAAAATACATTTAACTACAGTATGAAAATCTTAAACCTGTCTCCAAGACAAGGTAAAAAAGTGAGTTCTTAACAACTTAATGTCTTTCCAAAGATTTTAATCTTAATAAACATTTTAAGGAACATGACTCATTTAAACCTGGGCACATATAAGCATTGGTTAGGACTTGCTAACATAATTCTCTTTGCTCCAATAATAATTGCCATGGCGCATCTCTAATGCTTTCTTTAACCTGCTTTATCACAAGAAATAAAAAGAAATGCACAGAAAATTCAATTACATGCTTTGCTAGTGCCTTATTACAGTCTTGCTTATGTATGCAGTACTGATATTCATAAAGTCATCGCTTCAATTGTCTTTCAGTTTTCCCTATATAAAACAGTGGACAGCTTTGGCACTCATCTAAATAAACCACTCCTGGGCTATTGCAGTTATATCTACCACTAATGGAATAGATAACATTTCTTATTGTAAACCTGATTGAAGTTTTAATAAACTTGCAATAATTGCAACATCCATATTTTAACATACCCCCAGTTCTATGGTTACTATGTAAGTCTCTTTCGATAAAATTTTTAAGATTAAAGCCTCTTTTATAAATTATTTTAGGTGCTTCTGGGACTTTGTCTCTAATTTGGGCACCATTAATAAGCACAACCCAATTTTTACATAAAATATTCGCTATTTGTTTTGCATCAAGTGAAAATGAAGTACTAAAGTTACTGTAAAGTTAACATTTTTATCAGTTTGAACACTGTTAGGTAATGTTAAATTGTCTAGCCCTTCCTCTTCTGCTTGTGTAAGACTGCACAATATAGGTCTAAACCAACCTGATATATGCTTGTGGGTAACCTCAGATATCAATTCATCAATTCATTTTAATGGGTATCCGCGAGCTAGGAAAGTTTCTTTAAGCAAAAGACATTCATCTGAAAAATCTTTATTATTATTATTGCTGTGAGACTTATTAATATGGACACCAACCATAATACCTGATACACTGAGGTCTCTTTTTTCATTTAATCCTGCTGCTCTGAGCAATTACTGCCAGCATTACTATTATGCAATATGATGGCTATACTGAGTCACGTCTAAGGTTAACAAGTGCAATATAGTAGCTAAACAGCTATTATTCACTAGTCTCTGTTTATTCTCTATCTTAACAGTGTAGGGGGTTGGTGGTGGGTATTTATTTATTATTTATCACTGGATAATGGGTATTGAATGTGTTTATGTAATGTGAACTACATCTTGCATGTCATATGTTATTTTCTGTCTTATGTTTTTCTTTGATACCGCTGTATCTACGTTATTTGCACTGCATTCCTCTTGTGAGCTGACATTTGTAATTTCATTTAGGCTGCACTTGTGTAGTCCTAAATGACAATAAAGTTTCTTTGAATCTTTGAATGTGTGTTTTGTTCCACATGAAGTGAGTTCAGTCACAGATAAGTGATCTGTCCATATGTAGGCAAAACTGTCTTTCTTCTTTAATGATTATTGACAAATTCATTGATGTAAGCATTGCAATTATCTAGTGTTAGCAAGAATTTTTGGTCCTTTTGGAAGACAGTCATAATATTATGGATAGAGAGAGAATGACGGAGTGTTTCCTCCTTAGCCCAGTGGGTAACTGAATGTGCAGTGTGTATGACTGTAGAAAATGATCACTGACCTAGTGTACTGATGAATTAACCTGTTTCAACAATTTTGATGTCATTAGTTTATCATATATTGCTGTTACAGAAAACAAAAGACACTTCACATATGGTATCACGACTGACTAAGATCATTTGCTGAGCTCATATACTCCCACAGTATATTCATTTAGTGGCACTAAGCTTGGTCCTGTTTTGTAGATGTTAAATCTTTTAAGCTCATATACTCCCATGACCCATTCAGTTAGTGGCACTAGCCTTAGTCCTGTTTTGTACATATTAGGTTCATAGGTAGGTACTAGGCTATCTGCCCAAGGGCATTTATAAGCCTAGCCAGAGTGTGCCGACTTTCGCCACCCCATTGATTAATTAACTGATCCTCTGTCAAGCAGAGCCAATGAAGTGATTCCAGGGGTGTATTTTCTGTTACCCACCCACTCGTCAAGGTTTCTCTTGAAGAGTGTTAATGATGGGCTCTGCCTGATATAATTTGGAATTTTGTTCCAAAGCATGGGGAGTCTCTGTGACAGGAATCTGTCCCTCCAGCATGTTCTATTTATTACATCTGTTTAGCCCATATATCTACATGGCCCATTCAATTAGTGGCACTAGGTTGGGCCCTGTTTTTTACATGTTACATTTGTTAAGCCCATATACTTCCATGGCCCATTCAGTTAGTGGCACTAGGTTGGACCCTGTTTTGTAGATGTTACATCTGTTAAGCTCATATACTCTCACAGCCCATTCAATTAGTGGCACTAGATTGGGCCCTGTTTTGTACATGTTACATCTGTTAAGCCCTTATACTTCCATGGGCAATTCAGTTAGTGGAACTAGATTGGGAACTGTTTTGTACATGTTAAGAAAAAGCAGGGTAGGGATGAGTTCAGCAGACCACGCAGTAGATATTCTAGTGAAGTACCTTTGGTTAATACACTCAAAACCTGTGGATGTCCCACGTGCATCTTTGTTGCCCTTCCTTCTATTGCACCAAATCCTGTTAAAAAAGTCCCCCTTGTTACATGTACATCATTTCCAATTAACAGATAAGGACACTATTGTTTTACTGTGTCTGCCACAACTGCATGTGATGTTGTCTCATTTGAAAATGCATTTTCAGTTTGTGCTGCATTTGAAAATCTACTTTCGGTTCTTGCCGTATTTAAAATGCAGTTTCAGTTCTTAAAGTATCATTGGCATTTTTAACCTCCGCACATTTTCATCTTACAGCAGAGATGGTTCGTCCCTTTTCCTGGATGGGAAGGATGCTTGTCAACCTATACAGCTCAGGAGGCATTTCTTCATCTGATATAATGCACTTTAGAACTTTGCACAGTTTTATTAACTGGAATTCCAAAAGTGGAGTTCTAACTTTAAACTGCAGGAAGTACACAATTTTCAGATGCAGAGGTGCTCCTCTGGACAGAAAGGAGTACTCAGTGTTCCCTTTTTACTTACTAGGTATTGCGTCAGTCAGATACTGCATACCAGTAATTGTATAGGCTGCCATGTCAGACTACAACCATGCAACTTCAGACAAAATGCTATTCTTATCAGTTAATATACTGTCATTTTTTTAATTTTTTTTTATTTTAATCCAGGTAAGCAAAGACACCCGAAAGGCAATTACACTTCAGTCTAATTGTTTTGTAATAGTGCAAATGTGTTGCAATTATTCTGCGTAACATATGCTTACAAAATTTGCATGTCCATCTGTTTATACTTACCTAATTTGTTTAGTTTCTTTAACATAATATGAAGATGGGCGAGGAATGCTTTGATGCCAATTAGTCTTGCATCATAAAGCTGAAATAATCTGTGTATTTGCTTCCCACATCAGTACATCTATATTGGGGTGTTTTACAAGAGAAATGAGCAATCATCCAACTACAAAGGTAAAAGAGCAGAATTAATTGAAAGGGCCAGTATCCATGATCATGATCACGTGGCTGCAGGCTTAACTTTTTGTACAGTAGCTGCACAATGTGAATAATTCTTGCCTCATCCCCTTTCCTTATTTCTTTTCATTTGTTATCTTGACATAATGTTTTCCCTTACAGTACCAGATTTGTCTTCAATCAGCACCACAGCCATTAGCAAACTGTCATATCTTGCTTTACAAATATGCCACCAGAAATATGTTTAACCAGAATTTATACGGATACCTAGTTCCGTATGTTTTTATGTTTTTCTCTATGGCATACATAATTAATTGTGCATGTCCATAAGATGTAGTAAGGAACAAATATATAATATTTGCATTATCCATATGTTACATGTGATTTACAGGGGACACAGGCGCTAACTTTGAGGGAACTTGGGTGAAATTCTTGGCTAGGCTTATAAGATCCTCTGGGCCAATAGCTTAGTATCATCCTAGAACCTATGAACTTGTTATATATATATTGTATTGGCTCTTAGTACAAAACCATTATAATTTAGAGGGTCTGATAATTTTAGCGACATATTGTATTATATGACACCTGAGATTTGCTAATCGATTTTTATCTTCTCTGTATTCCCGATGAGTGTATGTAAATCAGTTCTAGTTATACGCTGCTGTACAGCAGTGCAAATAATAATCTTTCCAGTGTTTGCATCAGTCAGATATTGCATATGAGGCAAATAACCTATTTTATTATCATTCTTGATATACTGCTATATGCTTCGGATTCCACTGTTAGTTCTGTTTCACTGCAGGTAATATTGCTTTGAGTTAAAAGCATACTTGTTATTTCAAAAGCTATATGTGGACGTATGTTAAACATGCTAGGGCTCCCACCGTAGGTCATGGCTGAAATAGTTCAGTTGAGCAGCTTATCTACACTGGAATAAAGTACACTAATCAATAAAAAACACAACATAAGGACAGAATTACTACACAACTGAAGGGAAATAGTTTCTAGGTGTATTAGTTCTGTGGCATCAGGGCACAAGCTCAGTTCCATGTACCCTACTCTCAGATAAAAAAAGAAAGTCCAGCAAGACAAATGGTGTATAAAATACTTGCCTATCTCTGTACACATCAGCAAATATCGACTATTAGCAGGACCCATGATATTAGCCCATGTTATACTGCACATGGAAGACACTTTTTTTAATTCAGTCTGTAAGAAACATAGGAAATCAGTATGTAATATCAATGTGTGCAGGGGTCCCCATGTGATATTATGGTCAGCGTGTACAGCTATACAACAGGCAACAGAATAAATCTGTGCTGCAGACAGACACTATAAACATAAAGATAAATAGGCCTATGAATGTTACTGTGGACAAAATAGACATTGGGCCACTGTGCAGAGTCGAAGGCAGCATAAAAATGAGTGACATAGATGCCATGTGGCAGACAGGGCTGCCACCTAATCCCCCACTGGTAATATAACACAGACACATGCTTTAGAGGGAGTAGTTTTGTGCCACAACACACAGTGATGAACATGTACATGGGCTGTTATGGCATTATCACAGTACCGACCCATACTGTTACCTGACTTACACAGCGGGCAACATTTCGCATGCACTTCATTGGCATCAACTGAGACTATGTACCTGCTAGAACATCTTACAGTGTTTTGTGAGGTTGTTTTTTTTCCCATGATAAAGATAATTTAGTGTTTTCATCAATGAAAAGGTTCTACGTCAATGTGAGTTCAACAGTAATAATAGAGGTTTGAGCTGTGAATGCAGCAATGGCAGAAAATCTGATAAAAATAGAAGCTGAGATGTTTTGAAAATGGAAAATGATAGTGTAGCTGTCCACTTATGTGTAGTTTGACCTTAAAGAAATGAGGACAAAAAAAGTAGCATAACCCCAATTAAAATATGTGAGGATTGCACTAGATGTTAAAAAAAATATTAGGGCTGCTAGTCTATTATGACAGACAGTTGAAATCATCTGAGATAAATACTTGTTAGTTTTGAAGGAACAGTATGACATTCAAAAGGTTTATAGGCTGACATTGTCTGTTACAGACTGAGCTATTTAAAACCCCCAGATAATTTTGGTACTGCTGGGTGCTGTGGCAATGTTGGCAATCAATGAAAAGATGTACAGTCGAAGGTGATCTGGTACATGTGGATCATGACTTTTCAGAACGTATGCATAGGTCACAATTTACTGAGGTAATAAAGGAATGTTGATAATGCAGAAATAAATATGAATGGGATTCAAGGGCTTCCCCAAATAGTGGACTATGCTTTAGATGAAAAAAAAGTTAAACATTCCCTTAAGATTTTAAACTGTCTGAGTCCAGCGCAACTGAAAGATGAGCAGAAAGAATAAACTGATCAATCATAAAGAGATCACAGTCGACATCACAGTCACAGGTGACCAAGCCAGGCACAGGGAAGCTCTAATACTGCATCTGTGAAAGTGTTTGCCAAATAAAATCACTTTGGTTTTACTCTTGTTGAATAGTTATCTGCTGCTACTGAAAAAGAGAGACAAAACATGATTAAATGCTGCAGATTTAACATGTGCGATCATGTTTCATTCTACGAGAGTACAGTTACTTTCATGTTACATGAAATAGACACTTCTAGTATTTGTGTATTTCTATTAGTAAAAAAAAAAAAAGAAAAGAAGAAAAAATAAGAAAAGTACTAATAATAATCTCTGCTACATCACTGACTCGGTACAATTTGAAGTGTAGCTCTGAAACCAGCCAAATGCCCAGTCTCCGATTTCTTATGTGTTTATTCAATTTAAAAGGAGTCAAGTACCTCTAAAGCTAAAAACTTTCAAGAGGCCTAGAAAAAGGGTCAGAATTCAACTTCCTTTGGATACGCCAGTGAAGACAAAGTTAGCCTGGCAGAATGTTTTTTAGTACAATGACCAACTATGAAAACATGGCTTGCTGGAGACACAATAGAGTGCTCAAGCAGATGCAAGCAAAATGTATACTTGGTTCCCTTTTGAAGTCCTGAGACTTGGAATAGCAGGCCCAAAAATGCCAAAAGAGATCAAAAATGCAGAACAGGAAATATCAAACACCGATTTTTTTCTCTTTAAAGTTGTTTTTTTGGAGGCTTTCACCCCCCACCCCAATGTCATACCCATGAACTTTTATATACCAGCTCTGAGACTGTCATACTGCAGAGAATAGGAAATATTCAGAGGAAGAATGCTTGTGATTAAACGTTTCTGCGTACAGCACTTCCCTTGTCTGGTTTTTGGTTATTTGGTTTATTTCTACCGGACCGGCTCTTTTGTTGGATTATTTGAAATATTCAGAGGAAAATCAGTCTTGGACTTAATATATGTAAGTCAGTATTTTTGCTCATTCAGTCACATTATTCTGGAACTCTTACTAATAAGTCTCTGAATTTTATATAGTTAACCCATACACATTATTTAAATTAATTCAGCATGCTGTATGTGAAACTTTAATGCCTAATAGCATTTATTCAACTTTATGCAATGTATGTATAGCCTTTAATGGGGGCTGCCAACCCCTTTACCTCTTCTGCTTTTTAGTAACACAAAAGGTCGCTAATGTAATTGCTGAAAAGCATGGTGTGCAAGTGGGGTGTTAAGGGTGGTGGTGATGGTTTCTGTTTACACTGTGCAGTGAAGTCTAAATATCTGTGCTTTAGAACTGCCAGTCAAATCTGTCCCCAAAACCACACTTTAACCCACATAAAATGTTGCTGTGTTGCTTCTTTTGAGATATAATCCTTTATGTTAAGTCGACAGTTGAGGACTAACACCAGCAACTACTGAAGTATATATCATAACTCTCAACCTCTTAGAGCAAGAATTCGGGCCAAAGCCATAAATAACAGGTGGGACAAAGGCCTCAGAATAAGGACACTTTTTAAATATTGCTCTTACAAACTTAGAAAGTTGAGAGAATAACAGGTTTTGCATTAGCACAGATTTGCTGAAGGGTATGAAGTCTGAAACTCAAATGTCTGTCATTATGTTCTGACTTCAACCCTCAATGATTTGCCAGTAATGTGCTAGAAAACCGCAATTTTATGAGAAACAGACCAAAACACGAGGAAAAATCTGGACATTCTGTAAAAATCTGGACATTTGAGAGGTATGGTATATATTCATTGTTATAACCTAGTTAATTTATTTACTCAATATCTTGCAGTAAACAGATATGTAGAAACTAATGAATATTGCGTTATCATAGGATCATAGGTTGTATTATGTTATATATCTATCCGAGAGATATGAAAATAAACAACATTAGTATAATATTTCTTTGTATGTTCATGGGTTCATAGGTAAGTATTAGGCAATCAGTCTAAAGACCATTATAAGTAGTAGTGTAGAAAGGATGAGGTGAAAGGGGCAATCACCTTGGTTACTGTCTTGTCGAGGGTGCAATTTGAGCCAAATAAATATTTTTTTTTTTTAAATATATTCTTTTTTTTTTTTATTTCTCTTTAAGGAAAGCAGAATAAATGGCAAAAAGCATCTTAAATAGGCATCCAAGACAGTCCAGTGTACCTCCTGTCCCCTTTTCACATCATCTTACATGGGCACCTCTTCAGAGACTTGTGGTGGGTTTCACAGGAGGAAGGGTTGGTACAGTGAAGACATTTACAGGGTTTTAACTTTCCTACCCACAGCAAGCAATTTACTTATTTGTTTTGGCTTTTGGTATTTTCATTAACTGTTGCTGTGGGTGCACTAGCTAGTAGTTAAAATTTTAATTTAGAAGAAAAAGGCCTTTAGTTTTCTAAATTTGGCAGCACAGTCAGTGAGTGGAAAGGCAATTTGGTCACCACGCACCTGGGACTGGAATGGTTAAAATGCAAATTGGTATTTTTTGAACCTGGGGCTTCCCTTGGAGAGAGAGACAACTCTAAACAGGGCAGAAAAACTGGACAAAGAAGGAGTAAGAGTGTATGTGTGTGTGTGTGTGTGTGTGTGTGTGTGTGTGTGTGTGTGTGTGTGTGTGTGTGTGTGTGTGTGTGTGTCGTAGTGAATGAATAATTGACAATTACATGCTATCTTCATCATACTTGTTTGTCTGTCTAATGGGGAATGAGATTATTCTGGACAAAAAGGCCAAAAAATAGGGACATATTTTAAATATTGCTCTTATACACTTAGAAAAAATTTGCTTAAGTAATAGGCGAGGTTACTGTTTTGTTAGCATGCATTTTCTTAAAGAAGAAATCTGAAACTCAAATGTCTATAAATGACATCAATCAATAGCAGACAGATTTTAAATATTGCTCTTATAAACTTAGAAAGTTGCTAGAGTAACTGGATTTGTGTTAGCATGGATTTTCTGAAGGACAGGAAATCTGTATCTAAAATGTCTGCCATTATCTAGTGATTTCAATCAATAATGGTCGTGGGACAAAGGCCAAAAAATAGGACATATTTTAAATTTTGCTGTTATAAACTTAGAAAACTCTTAGAATAACATATCTTCTGTTAGCTTGCATTTTCTGAAGGATATGAAACATTTGTTATTATTTACTGACTTCAGTCACCAGTGCTATGCCAGAAAACCACAAATTTTATGAGAAACAAACAAAAAAAAAATATGAGGCAAAAATCTGGTCATTTTGTGAAAATCTGGACAGTTGAGAAGTATGGTGGTCTGGTGGATGCATCAAGATAATATGTAATGCAAATTAAATGGATAAATGTATTTCTTTTTTACACAATTACCTTTTTGGAGAAACAGGTATGAAGAATTGCTCTTGATATATAATGATCATGATTAGAAATAAATTACAAGTTATAATACAGACTTCTTCTTTACTTCAGAAAAATAAGTATTAATTCACAAGCTCTTATTCTTTCAATGACTCAAGTTAACACAGTACTAATATTTTAAGTGTTCATGTGATGGATCCCTACTCTGGGCCAGCAATCAGGAAGACTCAATCCTCACCAGTAATTCTGGTGAGGGATGGTCACTAAGAGAAAAGATGGATTCACACAGTATTTTTGGATGAAGCTCTTTGCACCAAGCACAATTTCCCTTAAGAGCACACATGGAGCACGCTCCAGACCTGGGGGTTGACTCTGTTTCTCTCTCCAAACCTACACAAAACTCCACACTGACCACTATGGAGCTCTGTGTCCCTGTGTCCACACACACACACACACACACACACACACACACACACACACACACACACACACACACGCGCGCTTGCATATTTGAGTTTCACACACACACACACACACACACACACACACACACACACACACACACACACACACACACACACACATACACATTTGGGAAAAGCTGGCAGAGATTTACTAGCTGTGCTCCTTTCTGCCCAGACTCTGAGGTAATCACGCTGCCAGCAGTCAGCTACTCTAAGGCTCTTACAAAGGGTACCCAGTTATACTGTGTAAAATGAATACTAATACAAATGGTAGGGTGTGACCAAATCAGTAAGGCTTTCAGGAGTGGCCGCGGTGTCACTAAAACAAGCATAAGTGCTCTCAAGATGTTAAAAGTATTCTCTAAAGGACTAGCCACAATAAAAGGTATTCAAATATTTAATGATAAATAATAAAACAGAAAACAGGAGCATGCTGAATACAATAAGCAACAGAGTATCAACCACAGAGATATAAAAAATAATACAGTTGGATAGTTTCTCACAGATGCAGAAAACAATACAAAACTATTCTCACTAAATGTCCCTGACTAACTAAAGAATTATTGTTCCCTGACTACTTACTAAAGCAAGGCAAGCTGATGTGTGCTGAGTGTCTTACTACAGCAAAAGTCAGATGATGTCTCTCTTTTTTTCTCTGTGTGGATGAGTGAGATATATATATCCTGACAGAAATATTTCCTGTCAGGTTCTGAAGTGCTATCGTGAGAGTTCCAAAGAAACCAGGTGCTGGTTAGAGGATGACATCATATTTGGCCACCTGACTCTGGTACAATACACATACAGAGCTTTGCTAAGATCTGTGGGAGCATCTGAAAGCTATAACACAATTTCAAACTTTCCACCCTTCCAGGTATCCCTGATAAACATACACATTTGATCAGTTACAACAATACAACCTAATATACACACATACATTTTTTCTGTCCAGCAGGACCTACTGTTGATGCATTTTTAATACAAGTAACTTTGCAAATATATTTTAATTCAAACATCTGTACAAATTAGTGTGATCATTAATTAACATACAATTATTTACAAAACTGCAGCTATCTATGCTGGGATATGTACACATGTAGTGCCCTACTCTCCCTGGCACAGATGGCACTAACTCATAACATCACATCCCCAGAATTGTCTGTTTTTGGATTTGTTTACCTGTAAGTAAATCTAGACCAGATTCAGTTGTTCAGTGGACAGGACTGGTGATGGACTGGTGTTACATGGACAGGGCAGAACTGGTGTGGACGGGTATGTGATTGACAGGACAGGACAGGACTGGTGGTGGACTGGTGTGACAATTGAAATGTAATGCATAAATGCACTTTGGATTTGCACACAACCAAATTAAATTTTTTTGGAGAAACAGATGTTGAATTGCACTTAATAAAGAAAGATAATTATTATAATTATAACAGACTTCTTTATTTCAGAAAAAATGCATATTAAGTCATTCACTCCAATGCACTTCAGAAAGTTTGCACTGTAATTTCCAATGGGCGGAGCCTAAGCCTTTTGACAGAATCAAATTATGTCCTCATATTTCAAACAAATGTTAATCTCTCTGGAACCATAGAGGTTATGAAAGAAGCATAAATGGCAAACTCTTCAGCATAAACTATTTTTATAGTGGTAGCATTCTTTAGGTTCTAGGTCTTAAACTGAATTTTATAAGTCACAGTAGCCACAGTAAACAAAGTAACTATTACATTTGTAATGTTTTGTAAACTGACAGCACAGTGGTGCAGCGGTAGTGTTGTCACCTCACAGCAAGAGATTTTCTGGTTCGATTCTCGGCTGGGCTGCCTTCTGTGTGAAGTCTGCATGTCCTCCCTGCATTCATGTGGGTTTTCTCCAGGTGGTCTGGTTTCCTCCTACGTTATAAAGACATGCGTTTGGAGCATTTCTCCCCAGGCTGCTGCTGAAACTTGACTCATTCCAAGACTTTCATGGTTAACAAATGTCAAACAAATAAATAAATAAACAGCATACAATATCTCAACAACCACTCAAGTTACACACATACTGTCAGCAGTATTTTACTCATCTAGCTGAGAGCTTTCATGTGAGGCTAACAAGTTCTGTCTGTGTTACTTGGTTGTTGAGATATTTAGAAAAATGTGAAAATTATATCTATATAAATCAATATCATAAAAACTGTGACACCTGTGCACTGGCCCAGCAATCAAGGAGCCTCAATCCTCACCACTAACACCAGTGAGGGACATCCATATAGGAAAGGGATAATAAATACACACACAGTAAAGTACAATTTTCCTTAAGAGCACACAGAGATCACAGTCAGTCTGGGGCTGGTTTCTCCCTTTTTCTCCAGGTCTCCAATAAGACTCCCCACTGGCACAGCTATAGGGTCCAGATCTCAGCCTAGTGGGCAAGCTAAAACCTCCAGGACCCTCTCTGTCCAACCAGTGCTTCGTGTCCATACCCAAGTATCTGACACACATACACTTTGAGATAAGAGTTTATACAACCACACAGACACTCTTGGGGAAGGCTAGCAAAGGTTCTCCAGCTGTGCCCCTTTTACCCAGACTATACGGTAGAAATCACTGCCACCACCCACTAATATTTATCAGCTACTCAAAGGCCCTTAAAAGGGTGTCCAAGTATTACTGTGCAATATTATTATCCAAATGGTAAGTGTGACCCAACAGTCAAGACTTATTTGGAGTGACTTGGTACAGCATCACTATATACATGCAATGTACTCTAGAGCTTAAATTAACTCTACATAAAATGGCCACAGTTGAAAGGTTTAAAAAATATTTAATAATAAATAATAAAAGCACAATACAATACGTCTTACTACACAGTGCTAATCAAGAGTTCAGAGATCACAGGGAAATACTTAAAATAACACAGTAGAAAAGTTCTGACATCACAGAAAAACAATTATTCTAATCTTCCAAATCCCTAGCTATTTCTAAGAGAAAACACAGTTCTAAATAACTTACATATAGAAACAGGCAGTGCTGGTGAGTTGAATGTTCTCAAGACAAAATGCTCAGAGCTCTCTGATTCTCTCTCTTTAAATTGATAACACAGAGCTGCTTCACATGGCATCATTCTTCACACTTCTCTGGTGTTCCCAGGCTAACAGAAACTACATTTACATTCTTTACACCTGGTCAGAAACCAGAGCAATAAAGGACATTTATATATGCAAATTCTAGCCATTAACTCTGGCCTTAAAAACAATAGGCAGGATGCCTCCCTCTAGACATATCAGCTCTGAATTTTAGCACCAAAGACAGTCATGAAATGCTTGACTTAGCTTTCTTACAGCAGAATGCACTGTTGTTACATTTTTTGCAGTTCAATATCCAATGCTGTCTTTTCAAATTTAAGAGAACAAGCCTGTGGCTTACATTAATATTTACTGTTAGAAAAATATGTATTAATGTGTGTATGCTTAATGCCAAATTAATAATCAAGTGTTTTTAATATGCTTTTCATTCTATTTTTCATGCACTGTGATTTATACAAATTGAGTTTCATATGAGACTGAAAATATGCTTTTCTAAAACTGCAGCATGCTTACTGAAACTTGCAAGTTGCCCTCTGACCTAGTAACTGCGAGCACAGCAATATTCTTGTTTATGCCTTGTGGAAATGTACTTGAGAAGCAGGTGTTTATCTGCTATGTCAGAAGCATTTGAATGAACAATATACCATATTATAAATGTAATGATTCTAGACAAACAGCCTTGTTCAGAGGATGGGAAGCTATGCAGCTGCAGTAGTTTAGAGATAAGGTAGACAAAGAATTATTAGAGAAATGAACTGCTAGCATTGTGCTTGATTTAGCCGTAGTATCTTGAATGTAACATAACAAGTATCTAACTGAAAGTAACCAAGGCCATGTTGTTTTCCTCAGGAAGTTTCACATAAAAATTGTTTAAATCAGTAGAAAATCATGGGAAAGATGGTGAGCAGATGATGATGAAAAGGTGGTAATCTGTTATGTCAGCATGGTAGGACAGGATTAATTTGATAACCTATAAAAATGAATGCATTTCCTGTTTCTGGTGGGACAAACTCTGTATTAGCACGTTTTTGTCTCCTTGCTGCAAGATTAAAGTGCCTTAACCTGAACCTACTGTGTTTTGATAATTTTTAAAGTATATTTTTCCTTTAACAGATTGGTCCTTCGGACCGGAAATACATATCTCTCGCTCTGGACCTAGGTCAGAATTGGGCCCGGTGGCATGCATCCGTATGGAGAAGAGGCCAAATCGGCTCTTCTGTTTTGAAAGACCTCCGACTGAATTGTCGTTCGAAAGAGGCCAGCCACTGTTTCTGATCTGGGATTGGAAATTGGAGCCATGTCTCAACAGGGGGGGTGGTACAGTTAGTGAATCGAGTGTTTACAACCTATGAGTTTACAAACTATACAAAACATTTTTGTGTAGCATGCCATGTTTGTAACAAGCATCATGCACAAGGGGCGTTGAAGCCTAAGCGAGGGAATTGTCCTACGCCTCCATATCCATTCAATACTATCTGTATGGATTTCATAGAATTGAATAAATGTGAGAATAAGAAATATTGCCTTGTTATTATAGACATGTTTTCCAAATGGGTAGAAGCATTTCCAACCAAAAATCCAGATGCAGCTACTGTTGCAAAGGTCCTCGTTAAAGAAATTATACCTAGATTTGGTATACCAGAAAAGATTTATAGTGATAACGGGACACATTTCGTGAACCAAACAATCCAGCAACTCAGTCGTTATTTTGGGATATCGTTAAAGATCCACTGTGCGTACCACCCTCAATCTGCAGGGCTAGTAGAGAGGCACAATGGGGTATTGAAGAATAAACTTAGGAAGTTGATAGAAGAGACACAGAAAAATTGGGTGCACTGTTTGCCTTTAGCACTGTTGAGTATGAGAACTGTTCCAAATGTAAAGGGATTAACTCCTTTTGAAACTTTGTTTGGGAGGGCATATTATACACCTCAGTGGAAACCTCTCATGTCTACAGAGCAGGAGGCTGACAGTTCACTTGCAGGATATATGAGGTGATTTTTAAATAACAAACTTTTGCAGTTAAATTCTGTTTCAGATAAAGAACAATCAAAATCGGAAGCACAAGTAGCCCCAGGCACCTGGGTCTGGGTGAAGATTGTGAAACAGAAGAATTGGAGCTCTCCGAAGTGGGAAGGTCCATACCAGGTACTACTGTCGACACCCACTGCAGTCAAGATTGCAGAACGAGCTTCCTGGATTCATTTGACACACTGTAAACTGGTTAAAAACTTTGAACTGGACAAAAACTTTGTTACTGTTGCACAACAAGAACAAAATGGCCAGATACAGAGTGAGTAGAGACACTGAGCAACTTCAGAAAACTTGTATGATTGTTTTTATTGCAATATTGATCACACTGTTCTTTTTGCTGTGGCCGTACTTTTTTCCTGCCACAAAGGTTGAACTGAGTAGACGTAATGAACCAAACATAGACTATCATCCGAATTTTAACACTTATCAGGCAATTACACGTGTGTACGCAAAGACTTTCAATGTTTCGAACTGCTGGGTCTGTACAGCCATACCAACAGCATATGGGGGTTTATTAATGACTGCTATCACCCCAGGGGTCAATGAGACCTGGAAAAATCTGTTTTTTGACACAGTCGTTACCAAAGCACAAGATAAGGTAGCACTGTATTTGCCTGTGACACAAAAAGGAATTGTATGTTTTTATAAAAATGACTCCATCCAAGTTGGATGGAATAAATGCAATGTTACAGTACAGTATAAGTGTTATAGAAAACCAAATGATTTGAGTGGATCTTGTAGTACAGATTATGACTCATTTTTGAAATCCTTGCATAAAACTCTTGATCAGGTACAGCACAATCCTGTACTTTTCAAACAGTTATCAGTGATAGGAAAATGTTTCATGCAGGGCAGTCATTTTGTAGCAAAATAATGACAAAGGTAGAGGATTGTTATTTTGTATGTGGCAAAAAGGCATATAAATGGTTACCTGAGAATTGGTCTGGCAGTTGTTTTTTGGGATACCTGGTTCCGGCCATCCAACACATTGCAGTTTTGCCTCAGGGGAGTATTTGAAATACTCGAGACGTAACCAAAAAGACTGTTAAGAAACCTGAGAATCCAGTGGGACGAATCAAAGCGGGGTGGAAAGACCATCGTAATGTGGGAACCAAACTTGTGCACATGGACTTGAGCGATGCTGTTATATCCTGGGCAGGTATATCACCCATGTATGGCGGAGTCAAATCAATATGGGAGCTGCGAAAACTGTCCAAACTTCTTGAAATAATGAGTAATGCAAGTTTTTCTGCCCTCGAACTGATAACTGATGAACTGAATGCCATGAGAACTGTAGTGCTTCAAAACTGAATGGCTCTTGACTTCACCCTAGCGGCGAGAGGCGGAACTTGCACTTTAATCAAAGAAGAGTGCTGTGCATTCATTCCTGACCATCAGCATGAGATCAACGACCATCTCGAGGTGATTCAGCAAGTGTCGGCCATGACCAAACCAGGCCCAAACCCTCTGACAGTTTTTTCAGAATGCCTTCGGGGGTGGGGCTCCATCTTTATGAACATATTGATTGCTATTGGGGTAGGTTTACTCCTAATAGGAGTTTGTATTTGTTGCGGAATCCCCTGCATGAAGAAATTAATTAAAGAATTCATAGATATATCCGTATCTGAGACTATGTATCAAAGTACTGAATCTGAAGAGCTGCTAGAATGTGAGACACTTTCATAAAAGTTTAAACTGAATGACTTTCTTAACTGCAAATCCTGAATGGAAGAGGTTAGGAAAAGAAACAAGCTGTTTATCCTTTTTTGAAAATAGAATAAAAAGTATTAACAGGAGGGAGATGTTAGAAAAACATGTATTAATGTGTGTATGCTTAATGCCAAATTAATAATCAAGTGTTTTTAATATGCTTTTCATTCTATTTTTCATGTACTGTGATTTATACAAATTGAGTTTCATATGAGACTGAAAATATGCTTTTCTAAAACTGCAGCATGCTTACTGAAATTTGCAAGTTGCCCTCTGACCTAGTAACTGCTAGCACAGCAATATTCTTGTTTATGCCTTGTGGAAATGTACTTGAGAAGCAGGTGTTTATCTGCTAGGTCAGAAGCATATGAATGAACAATATACCATATTATAAATGTAATGATTCTAGACAAACAGCCTTGTTCAGAGGATGGGAACCTCTGCAGCTGCAGTAGTTTAGAGATAAGGTAGACAAAGGATTATTAGAGAAATGAACTGCTAGCATTGTGCTTGATTTAGCCGTAGTATCTTGAATGTAACATAACAAGTATCTAACTGAAAGTAACCAAGGCCATGTTGTTTTCCTCAGGAAGTTTCACATAAAAATTGTTTAAATCAGCAGAAAATCATGGGAAAGATGGTGATCAGATGATGATGAAAAGGTGGTAATCTGTTATGTCAGCATGGTAAGACAGGATTAATTTGATAACCTATAAAAATTAATGCATTCCCTGTTTCTGGTGGGACAAACTCTGTTTTAGCACGTTTTTGTCTCCTTGCTGCAAGATTAAAGTGCCTTAACCTGGACCTACCGTGTTTTGATAATTTTTAAAGTATATTTTTCCTTTAACATTTACAAATAACAGAATTATCTACAACATTTTATCTGGCTAGGCTGGCAGCCGCCACCTATCTTCACCAAACAACAGTTAATATTTATTTACCTGCACTAGACATAGGTCAAATATTAATGCAATTGAGTTTGCCATTTTGCAATCTTTAAGATGAAGTCTTTTAAAACCTTGAACACAGCATGGTTTTGGAATTATTGATGCAAATATGAACAAGCAATATTTGACACCTAGAGGTGCCAGTAGGAGTTAATTGCAAATGCACCTGGAGGCGTCACTTGGATGTAATGAGTTAATTTACATTCTCTAATTCTGTTAGTGACCCAGGTTAACAGTTCTGATATTTTAAGTGTCACTTCACGATTATTATTTCTTGATTTGTCCCTGGTTCTGATGAGAACTGGTAACTGATTTCTAGGGGATGGCATAGAGGCGTCCTCCTGCCATTGCTGCCAACACGGGTTATTGTTGCTGCTATATTGACTTTCAGTGAATGCTAGCCTGTTTATTGTCAGGAGGTCCTTAGTTTATCAAGGCTGTTTTTATCTATTAGTTCATGGGCTTTCAAAGCATGCTACACTGTTTTATGGGGGGGGGGGTGAGTTATTTATTCATCAAAGCTGTTTTATCTATTATTTGATGAGCATTCAATGAATGCTATGCTCCTTTATGGGTGGGGGAGTGATGAGTTCTTAATTTATCAAGGCTACTTTTTTCAATTATTATTAGTTGAACAAATGAATGCTATTTCCTTAAGGATTTTCTGAGAGTAGTTTGGTGGCAAGGTCATTGTATTTTGCTTTGGTGTAGTGTAGGTCTGTTTTCTTACCATTTGCATGTGTTACTTCCTGGATATAATTTGTACTGCACAGTTTTTCTTGTGATGACTTGTTGAACAGTAGTTGTACATACTGTGGTGGATCATAGGGAGCGGAGACAATGAATTCAGAATAAGCATACCACAAACTTTCTTCACATGGAAGGAAGAAATTTCATAGAATTACATGCATGTGCAACACTCTGATGCAATTCATTGCTCAATGGCACATTAATAATGTGTATCAGAGAAATTGCATCTAAGTGGGATGGCATTTCAGAGAAAGCTAACTTTGTGGTTTCTTTAAGTTGCTAAAGCAATGCATTTGGTATGCAACTTTCAGAAAAAGCTTCCTGTTTGGACTTGCTCTTGCTGTCTTATATTTTTTGAAAAATTGTTGTCAATGTGTCTCCCCCTTTCAAAAAAGGAGGTGCACCAAATGAGGGTCTCACCCTGGGCTTGCAATAGACTAGCTAATCCTCTGATTACAAGCATACCCATTATACCATATTTGAAAATTTATTCCAGCCAGGAGAGCAGCACAAGATAGATCAGAGGGAATGTAATGTGTGCTTATCCACTTGCTCTGCTTGACAGGTAGTTGAGGAATGTTCCAGTGATGGGCGATACTTTAGGATATGAATATATCACAACAATATGTAATGTGTCTTATTTACTGGTTGATGAAGGGTTAGATAGTTTAAGTAGGTATATGAGGCACCATTTTTCTGTAAAGGAATAAAAGGTCAGACAGATATTTAATAGTCAAGATGCTAGACACAGATCACAATAGAAAAGTCTATAGAGAATTAATTCAGGGAAAGGGATGTCAGTCAGTCCAGATAACTGAAAGTCTTGCATGTGTTAACCTTTTAATTAGGAACCTCTGATGTCACTCAAGTTTTATGATATATGTAGGCAGTTAAGGATTAAGGCTATGAGCTGCTAACAAGCTGCTTCATGTAGTACAGGGTTTGATTCCCTTAGCCTCTGCTTGCCTACTGGATAACTCTGAGCAAATCACTTAACCAGAAAGTACTCATGCTCTGAGGCTAAAAAGGGCCACGTAGATCATGCTCTACACTGGTTAACAAATACAAATAAACAAAATGCCTCTGGAAATTAGATAAGCCAAACAGAATGGTTTCCAAATCATTGTGGATACATGATAGTCAAAAAATAAGGGATTATGAACAAGAATGTATATATCTCTTTCAATAGTGTCTAAATGGCATTATATGGAACATTTTACTTACCAAATTGAACTATACTACATTTTTTTTCATGTTTAGCTAGAGAATGTTGTCCAAGAAGTGATTATTATCATAGTCTAACCCATGCTGGAGCAATTATGAGTCACTGGAGCAATGAATTACAAGCCGATCTACACTCATCTGAAAACTGAGGTAATCACAATTGAAGTTCTCTGCAACCACTTATAGGAGAGGGCCTAACAGTGAGCCCATGGTACATCACTGGTAGCATTTTTGTTTTCTGAAGTGCCTCCCGTGACTCTAACCACTTGAGTTATATCAGATAACCAGTTAGCTATCTACTGAATAGTAAGGATTTATATTCTGATTTATAAGTCTGTCAATAATGCCTGAATAATGTATAGTGCCAAAGGCCTTGTCAAGGCCCAGCTGTGCTGTGTTTATTGTGTAATCACTATCCACTGCTTTGGCAACTTTTTCAAAAACATTAATGAGGTTAAAGAGGGTAGTTATTGTGCCGCTAATGGCACAGGTGCTGGAGAGACTGTAGAGAGGGGAGAATAAGCAGCTGATGCCCACTCACCCATCCTGGGGAGGGAGGCTGCCTAAACTGACTGAGATAGCAGCATTAATAGCCGGGCAAGCTCCTTGCTGCAAATAGGTATACCAATTGGTCAGGAGGTTGTGCTTGCATGGATTCATGCATGCATCTCCTGCACAACTTGGACAGGAGGTTGTGCTTGCGTAGGATCATGCATGTACTTGCTGTAGGCAGTAGTTGCAGATCTGAGAATGTGGAGTGGGAATGGGTTTGGACACATTCTCTGGCAACAATACAATGCTGCACGAGTGTCCTTGAACTTCTGACTGGCCCCATATTTGGATCGTGTTGATCCTGGGGGAGGCTAAAGTGGATCCAGTAGAACAAGCAAACAAGGAGAGGAGTTGGTGACAGCTACACGGAGGGGGAGCAAGAAAAAAATGTTACATAGGCTGAACCTGCCTTTTCACAAAACTGAACTGATGGGGGTCTGCAGCTTTACATTTGAGGTTAGTGAAACTAATGCATCCATAGTAACTAGAGGCCATGGTTGGACTATCCTTATGTAATGTCATTTTACCGGCTACTTTCCAGGCTTCAGGGATGTAACCAGTAGAAAGGCTTAACTTAAAAATATTAATCAGAGTTTCAGATAGGCTGTATTTGCTACTGACAAGCAGGCAACCTGGTATGTTATCAGGCAGAATCACAGCTAGGTCATCTGGTGTCCTGTTCAGTTCCCCAAACTGGTGTCCCTCCTCAGTTGAGGAGCTTGAGGACCAAAAAAAAAAGACTCTTCAGTTGAGGGCCAAAAATGAATTGCTGTTCTGCACTCCTTCCTACAACTGTAATAAGCAACTTGCTACAGTTACTATAATACACTAAGTGCTTCAGCACCTTGGTAGTGACTGCAAATCCAGTATTAGTATTTATTTGTAAAGTCACAATATCCTTGCCAGTACTGCGCTTACACACCATCTGACCCTGTTGATTGTTCCCCCTGATAGCTTACTCTTGGGCCAGATGTCCTTTTCACACTGCCCAAATTATAGCATTGTTATCCAGGTCCATGAGTGAGGCATTCTTAGCTTTTGAGAGGGTTGAGACGAGTCATTCCATAGTAATTAATTATAGGGGATGTCTTGTGCAATAGTTATAAATGTGGCTGGAGTAAAATTTGCACTACATTTTTCATCTGGGATATTAAGTATTTCTTTTGGATTAGAGAGGGCAGTATTATTGTGGACTAGTTCCAAACATTTCTGAATAATAATTCTTAACTTGCTTACATAATTAATAAAGACTTGCAGTTAGTTTTGGTTTCAGTGTCTATTTAAAGCTCATATTCAGCTATGAGCTTCCCAGTGGTACCATTGAAGCTTTTTGCTTGTTTGCTTAAGTGCGGATTAAGGTGAGTGGAATGAGACCGCTTAAAATTAAGTCATTTATTTTTCTTGTTATATATTTTATTTATACAGGTGTTCCAACAAAGGAGATTGTTTTAACATTGTTATCATAGTTTGTGTAATTTTCATTTTTTTTCTTTAATCCACTCCTTATTTCAGTCCTAACAAGTTAATCAGATAACTGCAGAAAATGGTCCTGTTTTTACTTTTACAGATAGGAGGCTCAGGCAGCCTTCAGCATTACTTTGACTGATATGCAATGTTAAAAAAGCTTCAGTTAATCATCTACTAAATACTATAATGCCTATATTTCACATCCCCATAGAGACTGCTTTCAAAACTAAAAAGATGTACAATAACAAAAGAGCTTGATTGCAAATTAGTGTAATTGACAGATGAAGCTATAATATGGAAAACTTTGACTGAAAATTTGGAAGATTATTAACCTAATCACTTCTTAACATAAGCATTGGTTTGGGAGATACAACACCCATAGCAGTCCCTCTAAATTCATCTAAGATCTAGGCCTCACCAACAGCAATGATTAGTTTCATAGTCTAGTTTACACAACTGTTTCACAGAGCACTATTTAAAGGTCACGGATGAGTATTCATAAACATTCTGTAAAACTGTATAACCTGATATTGTTAATCTTCGTTCATTCCTTACTGATGTGTTATCGGTTCTGTCCTCGGAAGCGAGCTGGCCAAATATCAAGCTCATGTCAGCCAAAAACCCTCGAGCCAAGATCCTACCCAGAGTGCTCTGCTCCCTGTTACCTTAGATCTCATTTGCTGCATTGCTGTACAGCCATTTCAAGCCACTCACTTCAGCTGTCTAATGTTTTGAAAGTTTTATACATCATTTTCTACTTTAAAGTTTTTCAAACAGTTTCTGCTAATACTCTCCTACCCTATCGTATACTTAAGACTCTCTCCCTTTAGTCTATTTCTCTTTATTACCTTTCTCTTAACTTTGAGGTAATTCTTTATTACCATCATTGGTAATCCTTCTTCCTTCTCTGTTCTTACCCTTTTGAGTAGCCTTTCCTCTTCTTTTTGGTACTGTTCTTCTCCAAATCATTATGTTGGATAAGAAAAGTAACTTTGGTTTTAAGAAGTGTAAGGATTACAGCCATAGGTTACCGCTTTCCGATGGCCATGACTTGTGTGTCTATTGTCTGAATGTCTCCCAGCTTACTGTAGATCCCCCGTGTGGGATTTGTAGAAATTTTTCAACCAGGACACTTAATGAGAGAAAGAACAAATTAATCCTGAAAAGTCTTCTCAAATCTCCTTTCTGTGAGGCTATTTCTGGGTCAGAGGGCACACCCCCTCCTGCTAAACCCTGTAAGAGGTGCTCTTCTTCTTCCTCATCAAGGTTGCTCCCTTCTTCTCCCTCTGGAGATCATAGAAAGTTGACTCACAAGAAGGTGAAATTGATTACTACTTCAGCACTGCCACCTGTGACCCTGTCGACTCCAGGCTCGGCACCGCCCCAAATGATTCTGGCTCCAGCCATGTCTTCCTTATTGACACTGGCTCCGGAGTTCCCAGTGCAGACAATTATGACTCTGACAGTTCCGTTGCAGCCCTTACCGGTACCGTCTTTAAAGGTACAGTCCCCGTCGGCACCGTTGGTACTATCCCCTTCATCTCTCAGTATGATGTCACTGTCCTCCACGGTGCAGAAACTTTCAGCACCGACATGTTCTTCAGTGCAGTCCTTTTTGGCACCATCCTTGTTGCCGGTGCAGACACTTTCCTCGATGGCACCGCACCCATCCGGGCAGACATTTGCTTTTAAGGTGCAGACACCTTCAACTTCTATGGTGCTGACACCATCAGCACAGACTACTTCCACACCATTTTCTTCAGTGCAGACTTCCTTGGTTCTGGGCTCTCACTTCTTGAATTAGCAAGTACCAAGTACTCTCCTTCCTTGGATCCATTCTCTGGTAGCCAATATAGTCCTTTTCTAGAAAGGCCAGAATCGCCATCAGGTCTCTCTATGAGGTTGACCAGGAGCCTCTCTGAGCAAGATATGTTGTGGCTTGTTGACCAGTTGCTTGTAGCCAGAGGTGTCTCTCACCCATTGAAGTCCACGTTCCCCTCCCTCAGGTGAATGTATATCTCCTCAAACTCCAATGTACACTCCTTCTTCGACTTCCATCCAAGTATCGAAGCCCATTATTCTGACAGCAGCTTCTCTTCCTCTGACTCCAGTAGTGGATCTCACTTTGGAACCGGAGTCATCCTTGCGGCCCTTGCTGCACTGAGCATCGGGCTCTTCTCAGGTCAGTGGCTGGGCATTCTTGGTTCCATGCCTTTTTTTCTATGGCACCCTCCAGGAATCCTACCTCTCTCATGGTTCATAGTCCTCGAGACTCCTGGTCTGTGGGTTGGCTTGTCGGGGCGGGGTGTGACCAGGCCATGGAGAGGGTGCTTACCTCCGCTGGCAAACCCCACATATTGGAGTCCTCTCCCCCTCTGTGCTGCAAATCTCACAAGCCACAACCACCACACACTGGGCACAAGGACCTCAGGTTTTTCCTCCCTAGGAGACCCCCTCTTTGCAGTCTTCCCCAGAATCTCCCACTGAGGAAGTACCCCACAAAGCATCATGCAAGAGGAAGCACATGGACTACACTGAGGAGTTGTTGACTGAAGATATGGATTTTGATGACGGGGAAGGGTCTCCATGGACACCCTCTGATGAGGTGTCCTTTGGTAACATCCTCGAGATTCTTAGACAGAAAGGTGACTGGAAGTCCTCTAATCCTTACTTTGAGGAATCCATATTCTTGCAGGCCTTTCGTGCCCAACCCCCCCTACCTCCTGGGTTATCCTGCCAACCGATTAGCTCATCCAGCTCATCATCCAGCACTCATGGAAGGCTCCTGACACCCTGGAAGCAATACCATGGAGGACGGATAAAATATTATTACCCCCAGCTGAGCACCCACATTGGTCACTAGGTCTTGCAGTCGATGCTATAGTAGTGGCGGCTGCAACTAAGAAGGATTTGGCAGAAAAGAGCCAAACAGTCCATCCACCCAACAAAGAGTCCTGGGTGATAGACAGACTAAGGAAGCATGTGTTTGCTTCATCGATCTTCGCCGTAAGGTCTTTGAACTATTTGGCAGACTTTACCAGGCTTCAGAGGGATCTTATCAATCAACTCTCTGAAACCTTGGCAGGAGCTGTTTCTGATGAGGTCCATGACAATGTGGCTTATCAGATAGCCACCCTGGAGTCCATTTCCAATTCTTCCATGTGGCTTATTTCTCACACAACAGAAGAAGCGGCTAGAGTGGCAGGCGTGGGTATAGTCACCAGACGGCATGCCTGGATGCGCCTTTGCAACTTTGCGGACTCCTTTAAGGCTTCCTTCATGAATGCCCCCATCGAGGCTGCTTCTTTGTTTGGCCCTAAAGTGAAAGATATGCTGGCAAGGTGCAAACAAGTTGGCAAGACTCTATCTGCCATTGGTGTCAGACACTCCACTCCTCAATGATCCTACTCCAGAAATCAGAGGAGTGGGAAGATGTGGCACAGGAAATCACAGGGCTCTTTCCATGACACACGTGCCGAGTTTTCTCCTAGAGGTAGAGGGGGAAACTCCAATGGAAGACACCCCTTTCTGGGCAGAGGAGGTCTGCGAAACTGGGGTTCCAGAGATTCATTCTCTGACCAACACAATCAGTGCTCCTGAAGCATTGCCCGACTGCTCACTGCTGGAAGTGGTCGGGGATCATTTTTCCTTGTACCCCGCTGCCTGGTGAAATATAACCACCGACTCTTGAGTACAACGGATAATATCCAGAGGCTATCACATCCCCTTCCTTCTTTGTCCAGGCTCATTCAGAGTATTACCGGACATTCCACCCAGTCAAAGGGAAGCAGCAGCACATGAAATCCAAAAGCTGCTACAAAAAAGAGTCATCCCAACAGTTCCCCCAGACCAGATAGGATCTGGTTTTTACTCAAGGTTATTTTTAGTGCCAAAAAAGACAGGGGACTGGAGACCAATTCTGGATCTCAGCACACTGAATAAATCTGTAAAAACAGAGAAACTATGGATGGTCACATTTCAGTATATCCTTCCTCTCCTGGAAGAAGACGATTGGATGTGCTCTGTAGATCTTCAAGATGTGTATTACCACATAAAAATGGACAAATGCTCAAGAAGATACCTCTGCTTCTGCATAGGAGCCAGTCACTACCAATTTTGACCTCTGCCCTATGGTCACTCTACAGCCCTCAGAGTGTTCACCAAATGCATGGCAGTGGTTATTGCTCACTTGCGACTTCAAGGATTCCAGGCATTTCCATATCTAGATGACTGGCTCCTCACCTCCAAGCGTCTACTGGAAGAAACCTTGCACTACACTCTCCTCACAGCACAAAGTCTGGGAATCACTATAAACTGGGAGCAGTCCAACATGACCCCAGCTCAGTCTTTGGAATTCATAGGGGTACTGTTGGACACGAGAAATTGCACAGCACCTCTTCCTGAACACAGGCTTCAAAGAATAAGGCAACAGGTGCAACCGCTGCTCTCTCACCACAAATCTCCCACTTGATCTATACTCCAACTCTTGGAGTCAATGGCAGCCTCGAGCACCATTGTTCCTCTAGTCAGATTCCACATGAGGCTCCTTCAGTGGTTACTTCTCACTCAGTGGTACCCACTACAACATCCTTTGTCTTTTCAGATAAGTGTAACTCAGAGATGCAAGCAAGATTTACTCTGGTAGACGTCTCAAAATCTCCAACAATGGTTTTGCCCCTTCAGCCCCAATCAACCGAAAGCTACAGTGACCACGGACGCCTCCCTGATGGGGTGGGAGAGCTATGTCAGGGAAACTTGGTCCAAGGCACCTGGTCAGAGACAGAGGCCCTTTTGCATATCAGTGTCCTGGAACTGAGGGCGGTGCTACTAGCGTTGCAAGCATTTCATTTTATCCTTCCATTAGGGATTATTGCGATCCAATCAGACAACATGTCAGTGGTCTGGTGCATCAGCAAGCAAGGGGGCACCAGATCTTACCCATTATACCGAGAGGCCTTGAGAATATGGCAATGGGTGATAACTTCCAATTGCTTTCTAATTGCAACGCACATTCCCGGGAGCTCCAACATGATACATGACAAATTGAGCATTTGTATTCTACAACCTCATGAGTGGTCCCTCAGTCCTATGATAGTGGCAAGAATCTTCAACCGCTGGGGCCAGCCTTGCTGTGACCTATTTGCCTCCCCAACCAACTACAAGTGCAGCAACTACTTTGCCCTGATCCCCCCTCAGGGACAGTCACTGAGAGACGTTCTAGTCCACGCTTGGCCCTCGGGTCTTCTTTATGCCTATCCTCCTCTCCCCCTCATCTCCCAATTTCTGAAGAAAGCATGATAGTTGAAGAGCAAAGTGATCCTCATTGCTCCATATTGGCCTTGACAAGTCTGGTTCCCCTTCCTCTGGCCTCACCTGCTAGCTCAACCATGGATCCTCAATCCATCCCCAACATTGATCTTCCATCCACATGGTCTGACTGACCCCAGTCTAACAACCCTGGAACTGACAGCTTGGTTTCTCCACTTCCAATGATTGCCAAGCAGGAAAACCTCTCATCCCCTGTGAGCAATATTCTTATTGCATCTCATAAATCGTCCACCAGACTAATCTATGTCAATAAATGGAAAAGGTTCTCTTTATGGGCAGTGAATAAACTATTAGACCCCTTATCAGCCCCAGTTTCGGTGGTTTTGGATTACTTATCACATCTTTTCCACTCTGGGGTGTCTGCCTCTACTATTCATGTGCATTTAGCTGCCATCTGAAATTTCCACATTCTTTTTTATGATTCTTCGCTTATGTCACATCGACTCTGTAAAACTTTCTTGAAGGGGGTTATCCACTTAAAACCTCCCTTTAGAAAACCGATACAACCTTGGGATTTGGCATTGGTTCTGCAAGTTTGAACAGCTCCCCCCTTTGAACCAGCATGTTCATGTGATGTAAAATATCTCTCTTGGAAAACTTTATTTCTGACTGCAATCACATCGGCCAGACACTTGTCTGAAGTCCAAGCCTTATGCATCAAACCTCCCTATCTTATCTTCCGTAAGGATAGGGTATCACTGAGAACTAATTCTTCCTTTTTACCAAAAGTGGTGTCAGAGCAGTCTATCAACCAATCTATTGATCTCCCAGTGTTCTTTCCTAACCATTCAAATAAGGGAGAGTATTGCGTGCACTCCTTGGAAGTTCATAGGCAAATACGATTTTATCTGGACAGAACAAAATCTACTGGTAAATCAGACCAACTGTTTCTGGTCTTTTCTGGACCTAGATGAGGTCATCCTGTCTCAAAAGTTACATTGGCTTCATGGTTGAGAAATTGTATTACCTTTATCTACAACAAAAACAATCTCACCTTGCCTCAGAGTCGAAGCACATTCTGCAAGGTCTGTGGCAACTTCAGCAGCTTTCCATGCTAAGGCTTCCCTCAATGATATTTGCTCAGCTGCGACTTGGGCCAAACCTCATATCTTTATTCTACATTACAAATTGGACTTGGCCTCCAGAGGTAGAGCTTCTTTTGGCTCCATGGTGCTCAGGATCCATGAGGGCCACCTAGGGATACAGGTAGATGGGGACTCTGTCCCATTAGTAAGGAATGAACGAAGAACAACATCAGATAAAGAAGTTATGTCTTACCATAAAGTTCCATCTGTGTTGTTGATCTTCATTCATTCATTACTTTCCATCCTCCATCCCCCTCCGGTAGTATTGTAGGTCTGTTATGACCAGAGGAAGCGTCTACTTTTATCTATCAACTTATAAACTCGATCTGGGGTAACAGGGAGTATAGCATTCTGGGTAGGACCTTGGATCCAGAGTTTTTGGCTGATGCGAGCGTGATATTTGGTCAGCTCGGTTCCGTATAATCCATCAGTAATGAATGAACGAAGATCAACAACACAGATGGAAAGTTATGGTAATACATAACTTCTTTTTTCCTCACAAACTCTACAAGTCTCCATATACCTAAGAAAGTTTAGTTTCATAATGCATTTAATGTCAGCATTTGCCCCACAGCAAGATGTTCTGTAGTTTGATTCTCATTCTGTGACGAGTCTGCATGTCCTCCCTGTTTGGGTGGGTTTTCTGTGGGTGCTGTACTTTCCGCTCACATTCTAAAGACACGTAGAAGGTGGATTGGACACTCTAAATTGGCCATAGGTGTGTGAGAGTGTGTGTACGCATGGTATGGAAGAACAACTGTGCAAGGCTAGTCAGCCGGCGATGTGAACATTGGCTCTAGATGAATGTCACTGTTGACGTGACACCCTGACCCCATGTGCAAACCTGGGAAAAAGGGGTTGTGGCTAGATGGATGCATTTCATTTTTTCAGTCAACACTTGTGCATCTATGTGTTTCCCCAAATAAATGTCCTTATCCTAATTAATGTATCACAGAAGCTTGTACTTATGAACTTCTATCGCATGGTATGACTCAATGTGAGTCATTTAGCACACATACTTGGGTACCCCTTGAATCATGTACCTGAACTCTATGGAGTTTCCCACATAATAAATAAATAAATAAATACATACCTGCATTTCCCTCACCAACATGTACCTGTATTGTTATGTGTTATAGCTTCTGCCTCCTGTAGTATTATCGGTCTGCACATTACATTTGTGCAGCCCTGAGAGGCTGTATTTCTTTTCATTTTCCTTACATCAGAAATTATCTATATGTGAAAGAGAGAGAGAGACAGCAAGAAAAAAATACAAATTAAGTAGAAAAGGAATGTTTTCTGCCATCCAGTGAAATAATGAGGAATTACAGCATGGGTATCATGAGAGCTTTGGCCCATTTGTAAAAAAACATGTTTTTATAGGTTCATAGGTGATTAGTAAGCTAATGGCACAACAGCCTTTACAAGCCTAGTCAATAATACACAGGATATGACAGTATTATATCTTAATTTCCCAGATATGGGATGGGGTAGTAGTATCAGGGTAGTGGGTCTTTGGGTGTTGGATCCCTGAGTCATTTTAAAGACTACCTCTGGCCATAAGGGACATGGACAGTACCCCAGAAATGAATTTATGGTTTCACATCCATTTATCCAAATTCTTTTTGAAGAGAGTGAGGGACAGGCTTTGTCTTACGAAGTTGGGAAGTTTATTCTATTGACAAGGCAGCTTTGTGGATACCAATCTGTCTCTCCAGCAAATTCTGTTAGAGTCAGAAATAAGGTTTAGGTCTCTGGAACGTGTTACCATTGCATATATTTTTCTTGCAAATATGTAACATTTTTATCAGGGCTGGATCAAAGAATGCCTTGCAGGTCAGGCATAAGTCCCCTGTCAGTAAACAATATGAGACAGTTTAAAGGGAAAGGGCCTTTAGTCTGTCTGCATAACACTTGTCAAGAGCCTTTAGTCTGCCTGCATAACACATGTCAAGGGCCTTTAGTCTGTCTGCATAACAAGTGTCAAGGGCCTTTAGTCTGTCTGCATAACACATGTCAAGGGCCTTTAGTCTGTTTGCATAACAAGTGTCTTATGCTTTGTATTTTTTTTTTGTGAGAAACCTCTGGGGCTGCTCCAGTTGGTGTAAGTGCCTGGTTAGGTGCATGCAGAAGGGACCATTTTTCTCAATTTACTTATAACTTGAGACACACAGAAGGGTTTCCTCACTACTCTAGCTACCTGGTGGTCAAAGTTTAAGTTACTGTCTATCTGTGTTACTAGGTCCCTCACCACTGGGTCTACTTTTAGGGGTGTGCTGTCAATATTATAATTTGCAGGGATTTCTGATTTACCAAAGAGTATGATTATACATTTTTTAGCATTTAGTCTCAGACCATGGTTTTGGCACCAGTCGTCTGTTATTTTTAGGCCTGTTTTTAGGATGTCAACATCATTGGGGATTCAGTAATTGCTCCCAGCTTACAGTCGTCAGGGTCCTTTAAGCCAGAGGCCCCCAACATTGGCTTTCACTGCAGAGAAGTATATACTAAACAGGAGGGGTCCCAACACTGAGCCCTGTGGGACACCACTAGTAACAGGCTTCTTATCAGAAGTGCAACACAAAAATCCCAGTATGGCCAAATGGAGATAGTGATTATATAGAAAATTTGTTGTTATATAAGGAAACACTTTTCATTTTGAAATATGGTACTTTGATTCCACAGTGTCTAAATACAGACTGCTGTTGGAAATGTGTTATTTAGAGTGTTATATAATGTGTGTTTAAACATTTGAAATGTTTTAAATGTATAATTATTAAATTGTTTTATTGTTTAATTGTTTATGGCAACTGTGGGGGAATAAATAGAAGGGTTTTTTAATGGTGGAATTACTCCTTGAAGGGTTATGTTAAGCCGAGGCGCTAGAGTGCTTTACGTATTTTGGAATTATATTTTGTTTGGTCATACTGGGATTTTTGTGTTGTGCTTCAATGTTTCGATTATTGTTGTTTTGTGGTTCTTATCAGAAGTGGACTCACCTATGTGGACAACATGTGTCCTGTCAGTGAGCCAGTTGGCTATCCATCTGATGATTTAGGGGTTTATGCCTAACTTAGTAAGTTTATCTATGATCCCTGACTGGGGTATTGTGTTGAAAACTTTGGCCAGATCTAGATAAGCAGTGTGTACTGTTTTACCCTCATCCATCACCCTGGTGACTTTCGCAAAGAAGTCCATCAGACTGAGCAGGCAAGACCTCCCTTTGACAAAGCCAAACTGGGTCTGGTCCAGTTTTTGGAGGATTTCTATGTCATTATTGATCAGGTCCATGGCCTTGCAGATAAGGCTGGTCAAGCTTATGGGTCTGTAGTTCCCTGGGTCAGTTGATGGGTCCCCTTGTGCAGAGAGATGACTGTTGCAGTCCTCCATTCCTGTGGAACAAAGCCTCTTTGGAGGCTCTGGTTAAAAAGTGTTTCTAGTGGCCCTGATAGAGTCTGTTTTAAGCTATTTAAGAAGCATCCTGGAATGTTGTCGGGACCCACTGAGGCTCAGTTTTTGGCTTTAGTGAGCGCGGTAAGGACCTGTTCCCTTGTAATGACTGGTAGGGAGGTGGTTGCGGTATTTCTTTGGTGTGGTGGGAGATGGTGGGGGAGAAATTTGAAGTGAACTTGTTGGCTAGCAGGTTTGCTATAGTTTCAGGCTGGGTGTAAGTGTTGCCATTCATGACTAACTCAGCACGTTGCTGAGCATTTCCCCTGAGGTTATGAACTTAATTAAAAAAGCCTTATGGTTATTTTTCATATGGGAGGGTATCTTTGCCTCATAGTTTGCTTTGGCAGATTTTTACCAACTCTCTAATTTGTTTATTTAGACTGGTTAATGTCTTTTTGCACTGATTTATCTGTTCCTTCTTGGTTTTGGAGAAGATTTTTTTCTTTTGTTGAATAGCCTATTTATGCTAGGGTCCACCTGGGTGGTTTATTTTTACCAGTAATCATAGGTTTGACTCAGACAGGTACTGCTCATCCTATGCAGCTATAAATGTGGTTGCACATTGCTTTTCTGTACAGCTCAGAGTAAGCCACAGTGTCATCTGGATTCAGAGGGGCTTGGAAGTTTAATAAGCTGTTACTTAGTTTGAGGTAATTGGCCTTAGTGACGTTTCTAACAGGTTTGGAGTTTGACGAGGGTTCTAGGTTAGTTTTAATACTAAAGAAGATAATTTTGTGTTCAGATCTTACCAGGGAGGGGATCATGCACATCAGGGAGAAGCATCCCCCCATGTTCATGAGTACTCAATTTAATTTATTTGTACCTTGGGGGCTAAGTAGTTGCTCCAGGGTGTTTGCATTGACAAAGTCCAAAAATCTCTGAGCAAGTGAATTATGGGTTGTATAAATCTCCCAGTTTATAGAAGAGTAGTTGAAGTCACCATAAGTCTGGTGATAGGCTGAATGTTAAGAGATTCCAGAAGGTTTAGGTAGGATGTATGGTTTCCCAAATTCATATTAGGCGATCTGTAGCTAGCAAGGATATGATAGGGGTCCCACCTATGGTTAGTTGGGCAAGGAGCAGCTCAAGAGAGTCATGATGTCATTTTTGTCTGACAGAAAGTATTTGTTTGGTATGGTCAATTGCATTGATGCTTTTACGAAAGAGTCTCTGGAAGTTATTTTTGTTCACTGTTATGGGATAAATGTTTTACCAATGCTAAATACAATTTACAAAAACTCTTAAATTGTTCTAAATATATGCTGGCACATAGCAGAGTGTGATGGAAAGAGCTGATCCCAGACCCATAATCCAACCAGAAATGTACACGTTTATTTACTTATGTTAGCTAGGTACACTGAAAGTCTTCTAAGGCCCTTTTGTCAGACATGTCCTAAGATGTAGTTAAGAAACCTGTATGGAAGGTAATTTATATTAGTATGTGATCTTATGAAACCGACTGTATGATACAGTACATCTTTCACCTGAAACAAACTTCCACTGCATGTCAAGCAGAGTAGCACCCTTGCCACCATCAAGGTAAACCTAGGTAATTTGCTGGGCAGTTTCAGCTTTTGCCCTGGCTGTATTGCATTGCCCTCCTGGAAGATGGAGTGTACGTCTGAATCTGGTTTATTACCTTGGCTTGTAATGGTCTGTAGACTGTTGCGTGCTTACCTATGAACATATGAAATTAAGGCTGAAAAATGCATGAAAAGAAGAGAGAAACGCCATCAGATGTTACTGCCAAGTCTTATGTAGATAGTTACAAGAGCTCAGACTTTGTTCCAGTTGTGAAATGTTTTGTCTAGTTCTCTCATTTGAAAAGTGGAAGTCCAAACTAAGAATAAGGAGACGGGATTGTGTGAGGGATTTTCAGGCACTAAGGGAGCAAAGAAACACAAGAATAGTAAGAGGAGATGGGTATATGTGGAACGTAAAAAGAAAGAACCACGGATGAATGTTTTTGTTCGGTATTCAGAAAAGAAGACGAGATAACGGAAACCAAAAAAAAACAACAACAAAAAAAAAACAATCTGGACAGAATTTCTAAAAGTCAATTTGTTGATCTTGTGGAAAAATGTCTAGAAATAACTCTGAAGGCTAATGCTGGATAAAGCAATATGATGTATTTCCCCCCCCCACAATTCTTAGAAAAAGCCCACAGAAGAGCTAATACATACTTTAGTTCCTCTTTTAAATGAACCATTTGGCAAAAGCAAAGGTTCCAAGAATTGGGGCATAGTAAATGTGATGCACCTTCAGAGATCCGGGAGCAAAACAGAGGCAAAAAACAGACTAACAGTATGACATCATTACTGGGGGGAGTCATAACATTTATAGAAAAAGGAAAGGAGAGAGGAAGTAAAGGACAACAGGTCACCTGGACAGAAAAGAGAGAAATAGATAAATCAATTATATGTCTTTCATCAGGTGACCAAACAAATCAAGGAAGGAAAGAGTCATATCTCTCAACTTCTTATTACAAGAAATGTAGACAGAATCTAAAATAATGGAGGGAGAAAGACCCCAGAATAAGGACAGATTTTAAATATTGCTCACGAAAGCTTAGAACGTTGTTACAATAACAAGATTTGTGTTAGCATGCATTTTCTGAAAGATACGAAGTCTGAAATTTAAATGTTTGTCATTAAGCGACTTTAATCCTCAATGATTTGTCAGAAAATCACAAATTTTATGAGGAACAGACCAAAGATATGAGGCAAAAAATCTGGACATTCTGCAAACATCTAGGCAACTGAGTGGTATGGAAAGACTCATGTTCTACCTTGCAGTTCCCTTCTATCTTAGCAGTGGGCATGTAATGGCTACAGTTCAGGTTAGCTTCACATGTTCCCACATCTGACTTCTCCCATGATATGGCTTGCTGTAAACATTTTTTGTCTTGCAAGGTGGATGTCTTGTTCCACTATCACTGGGCTCCACACAAAACCTAGAGACAAATTAACTCTCCTAGGACAGGTGGGGGTGGAGTGTCAGGATGGCAGCCTATTAATACAGACAACTAGAATTAGACATAAGGATAGCAGCCTGTGGGCACACTGTCTAAAAAGAGTGTGTACAAAAAACAGTCTAGGAAATGCTTCCTGACAGGAAGGAGCAGATGGAATATATCCTGATTAAAACAGTGGCAAGATTAGGCACAGGGATGACAGCCTGGGTAACAGTGACGGCTAAGAGTGGCAAAAAGATGGCAGGCTGAGTAACAATATCCATTAGTTCCGGGCACAGGGAGTAGCCTGGGCAGCACTGTTTATCAGGAGTTGGCAAAGTGATGGTACTTTGATTCTCGTAGCGGTGACAGACAGGAAAGGGCACAAGAATGTCAGTTTAGAAAAAACATTGGCAGGAGTGAGACATTCATAGGATAACACACTGAAAAGACTGGGTCCAAATAAGGAAACCTAATCACATACGTCTTTCATGACTGGGAACTAGGAAAACAGCCTGGGAACTCACTTTCTGACAGAAAGACCAGGCTAATGGTTATACAGCTCACTCAATGAATAGCCAAGCCTGCAAAACTTTTCCATAAAAATTGATAGGATATATTAAATAGGCTGTGATTCTCTGCAAAGATTATGTATGCAAGTCAGACAAATCTGCACTAAGCTTCTGTAACCATAATTCAGCCATTTATTTATTTATTCTATTTGTGTTTGCTAACCTAGAAAATCTGATTGGATAAACTGCATTTTTAGCAATGGCTTAGGATGAAAAGGTCCATTTATGCAATGTATAAATATGAAATAACTGCAGTAATAGTCTGCAAAATATGCATCACACATGACTGACTACACATAGCATCTATAATCCTAACTATGATGATGTGGAATATTTGTACCAGTCAGGGTTAATTTTATATGACCATTCTGAAAATAGAATGGAAGCACAGAAATTAATGAAAACAATAAAGTCTTATCTAATGAGAAATCCTCTTGGGGTTATATTTGCATTAACAGATACCCTTAAAGAGCTCAAAAGTATTTACTAATGGCTATTATACTATTCAAAAACAAGCATGCTGATTGGACAGCCCAATCAACATGCCTGCTGTAAATCGAGCATAAACCAATAGAAAAAAGTCTGATGCTGAAGTACCGTTAAGTGGCCAGACATTCTACTGGCATATGCTTAGAGGACAAAGCAAAATACGAGAAAAATAAGGTACATTGTATAAAACTAAAGAAATGCACCTGTTTTACTTGTATATCTGCACTATCTCTCATCAATTTCAGCAGTATAAAAAAAGAAAAAAGAAAAAAAAAAGAAAAACAAAACAGCACCTGAGATTTTCTTTTCTCCATTGCATCTCCTACGCTGCACTGAAGTATTCCTCAAGTGTGGGAATGTAAATCCCATAAACATGCTCAGTACATCAGTAAACAAGGAAGAACACAGAGGAATACAACAGCACCCTTAAACACAGACATTATTTAAGAAAGGTAACAGATTTCTTTCTTAAATAATGTGGGTATATCAGGATTTTCCTGCTATTTGCTTTGTTTAATCACTTGGGCTTTGACCTCATGATCAAACCACATGAACTGTGGCTAAATCCTGAGGTACCCACATATAGTCATGGATTATTGCTTAAATAGAATGCTTACTGACTGATATATTTGGAGAAAACTCCTCTACCACATTGCATGAAAGTTCTGGAGAGGGTGATTGATAAACAGATACGCAGAATAGTAGAATGTAAGATGGGAGATGAACAGTTCGGATTCAGATCAGGATGCAGCACAATTGACCCGATGTTTGCATTGAGACAGATACTTGAGAAGAAACTAGAGAAGAAGAGAGAGTCAAACTGGGCTTTCCTAGACTTGGAGAAAGCATATGACAAGGTCCCAAGAAAGCTGATCTGGGCAGTACTGCGGTGGTTTGAAGTCCCAGAAACATTGGTAGAATTAGTACAGGCTATGTACAAGGACCCAGTGACTCAAGTACGAACAGTGTTTGGCCTCACTGAGGGGTTCCCAGTGGGAGTGGGTGTACACCAGGGTTCAGCTCTGAGCCCACTGCTGTTCATACTGGTAATGGACTACATCAGCAAACAGGTTGGAGGGGTCAGAGCAACAAAGCTGCTGTATGCAGACGATGTGGCAGTACAGGCAGACTCTGATCTAGAACTTCAGCAAAGGATAGGAGAATGGAATGCAAATCTGAAGGCACATGGGATGAAACTAAGCACAGATAAGACAGTGGTAATGGCAGCAGATTGGGAAATCAGAAGAAGCTGAGAATAGAGATAGATGGGAAGATAGTGGAACAGGTAAACAGCTTCAAGTATCTGGGAGGGGTGGTTGAGGAGAAGGGTAGTCTGAATGAAGAGGTCAAAGCTAGAATCAGAGGGGCTGCAGCCAACTGGCATAGAGTATCAGGTGTAGTCTATGACAGAAGAATGCCAAAGAAGCTGAAAAGTAAGGTGTACAAGACAGTGGTGCGACCAGTACTACTGTATGGTACAGAAACCTGGGCAGTAAAGGCAGAACAGTTGAAGAAGCTAGAGGTGATGGAAATGAAGTGCCTGAGAAAGGTGGTAGGATGCACACTGCAGGACAGGCGAAGAAATGAGGACATAAGAGCAGAAGCCAAAGTAGCTCCAATTGCAGAAAAGATCAAAGAGAACAGATTACGATGGTATGGGCACATGTGTAGAAAAGCAGAAGACAATCTGGTGAGGGAGATTTGGGACAGACAGGAAGAAGGTAAGAGGAAGTGAGGGCGTCCAGCAAAGAGGTGGATGGATTGTGTGAAAGAAGATCTGCGACAGTCAGGCATGAGTGTTGAAGAAGGCAGGAGAGTGGCACTGAACCGAGAGAGTTGGCGACAGTTAATACGATACCCCGACCCCATGTAAATGGGAAAAAGGGGGATGATGATGATGATGATATATTTGGAGAAAGCTGAGCAGGCAGAAAAAAGGGGAGGGTAGCTAGTGTTAAAGCTAATGCTGGATATGTGTGTGTGTGTGTGTGTATATATATATATATATATATATATATATATATATATATATATATATATATAGATACACCTCTCCTCCTACCACCCAACACTACGACCTGTGAGAGATATCCAAACTGGAAGCAAAGTTCTCTTCACCGAAGACTGGACTAGACAGTCAAGAGGTGAAGGTAAACACTTGCACTGCACCACACTCATCACATAGTCCCTCAAAACCTACACCACCAAAACACACACACAGAAGCACAAAACACACACCTATATTTGTGGAGGCTCTCAGCAAAAATCTGCTCAAACAACCGAGACCTCCAAAGCAGAAATGCAAGCAACCTCCACCCCCCAACACAACCCAAATGACACATAGCCCACATACTCAGTGTGCCACTCAACTAGAGCCCATAAGGCATAACGTACCCTACACTCTAGTCATAGATGACTCTATAGTCAGGCACACTGATGTTCCACTCACCAGGCTAAACATAGAGAAAGTTACTGTCAGCTGCTTTTTCAGGTGCCAGGATTTGCCACATAATGCACGTACTCAGGTCACTCCACAACAATTACAAATATGACTCTGTCATTGTCCATGTTGGTGTGAATGACCTGAGATGTACCTCCCTGAACTACATGAAAAGAGACATGAAGGAACTATCCGATCTTGTAGCCCAGGCAGGTATGACCCTAGCCCTGAGTAGCATCTTGCCATCACCCAGAATGATACCACAGTAAAAGGACAAAATGATTGACTTTAACAATTGGCTAAGCTTCTGGTGTCATTCTAAGGGAATCCAGTATCGGTCTATTTGGGATGACATGATCGCCAGACCACACTGCTTTGCCAGAGATGGCCTGCACCTGTCGCCCTTGGGAATCCAGATACTGGCAAAGGCTCTTGCCACCCCTATAGTGCCTTTTTAGGCAAGGTTCAAATGACAAATTCACCACCGTAACAGGTACAAGCAAGCAAAATCTGAGGGTAATACTACTCAATGCTAGAAGTCTAAACCTCAAAACGCACTCACTCGAGGCACTCCTTAAAATGGAGAACATCGACATCTGTGCAGTGACAGAGACCTGATTCAAAGCTCCAGAAAGCACCCCTGCATTACTAGGCTATAATTCATACCACACCTTACGGCCACCAAACCTGGACCGAAACACTAAAGGTGGAGGCGTGTCCATATTCATTAAGGATATCCACACCTCCAAACTAGTTGCTCAGCATAATGCATCCGAGATTATCCAAGTTCAATTAGCTTGCTACAGACCCCCCACCATGCCCCAGGATTCCCACTCCTCTTTTCTTGATACACTGGAAAATATTATGGTACAACCCAACACCCTAATAATGGGTGATTTCAACTACCACACCATTAACTGGAAAAACTACTTGTGTACCAACTCTTTTGCTCAATGTTTTCTAAAATTCATCAATTTCAATTCCTTGGATCAACTTATCCACACCCTCACCAGGGGCAGCAATATCCTAGACCTGGTCATCACCAACATGGGCGACCAGTATTCCACACCAGAGGTCAGCTCCTTGTTGGTCAGATCTGACCACAAGCTAATCATCCTAGACATCCACATCCTGCTCCCACCCCCCATTAGGAAAACAACCGTAAAAAAATTCTCCAAAGCCAACATCACGCTTCTTAAGACAGAAGTGGCAAACTTCACGACACCCATGCAGATGGACAATAGAGGTACGACTGCTGAATCCTACACAAATGCACTTTGTAAGCACTTACACGAGTGCATGGATCATGCTATCCCTAACAGAACCAAGATGCTATCCTCCAAAGAAAAAGGAAGCCACTCTGCCATAAACAAACTCTACAACAGAAGAAAGAAACTGTTGCAAAAAAAGAGTAAAATCCCATGATTGGCGGAACTCCCTGGTCAGCCTCAGTAAGGTAATATACCCAACTGAACACACCAAATTGCTAGGTGTGGAAATAGACAATAAACTAAAATTTGACATTCACATATCCATGACCATAAAAAAAGTCCACAAAAAACTAGGAGCGTTATACAGAAATAAGCAATTTCTCACCAAAGCAGCAAAGATTTCAATAGCAAATTCCCACCTTATCTCCACCCTACTTTATGCCTCTCCAATATATACCAACCTAAGGCAATGTGATCTAAACAAGCTAGAGACCTGCTACAACAAAATCGCCAAATTCGCCACAGGAGCATCCTACCGTAGTCACCACTGTCTCTCACTTGCTGAACTGGGCTGGCTTGAACTCCCTCACCTCCTTCAGTGGTATCAACTCTCACTCGCCCACAAACTAGTAAACCATCCACTAAATGTCCCATCCCTCCAGAATCTACTCCAACCCTATCGCACCACCAGACCACTAAGATCCAGCAACAAAAATCACTTGCAGATCACTAAAGCCAATAACTCTGCCGGTGAAGCACTATTCTCTTGCGCCATAGCCAAATTATGGAACTCACTCCCACCCACAATTACCTCCGTACCATCATGCAGCCACTTCAAAACTTTACTAAAAGCGCACCTAAAAACATGCTGGCTATGCCCTTGCAACTCCCACTCTAATATCATCCACCCCATCCAACCACTACCTTTCTCTCCACTCGACTAACTGCCTTGATTATAGCAAGCTCAGATGCTCATAAGCCTAGTACTTATTATACAGCAGGAACTTCTCATTGTAACATTTGTTAATGTCTGTTATGTACTTCACAGCTAAAGATTCTAGTTGTCTACTGATGTACTATGTTGTTCATCTGTAAATATGTTGTAAGTAATTGCTATGTTAAATTGTTAATCGCTATGTAATTCAATGTAACTACTGCCTGTTTATTTTACTGTGGAGCTTTTCTCCCCGGGCCTCTGCTGAAAATGGACCTACATCCAGTCAGACACTCCCGGTCAACAAATTTAAATAAATAAATAAATAAGAAGCTGAGATCCCTCATAAAATCCTCCAAAGCTAGTTATGAAAACAAAATCGCCACTAATTCTAAAGACAACCACAAAGCATTCTATAGCTATGTCAACAATCTCAATGGCAACACTCAGATCTGCTGTGAGTTATAGCACAATGACACTAAATATACAGAACCAACTGATATTGCCAACATTCTGGCAGATAGGTTCAGTGCTAACTTTACCCCCCTCTCACCCCCTAAAGGGCCCTTCTTTATACCGGAAGAATGCAAAGTTCATGTAATCGCGGCTGCACAGGTAAAAACCTCACTCTCCAAAGCCAAGACCACAGCATCCATGGGACCTGACAACATCCCAGGCTGCCTTCTACATGAACTACAGAATGAACTGGCACCCCACCTAAGTATCATGTTCAATCATAGCCTCACCTCAGGCTTTGTGCCCATTGAGGGGCGCATCGCAACGGTTATCCCACTCTACAAAGGGGCGGGCCACAACAGACCCCAGGAACTACCGCCTCATTAGCCCGATGAGCCTGGTCTGCATGAAACTCATAAACAAAGACATTGGAGATCTCCAAACTCTGGACCCCACACAGTTTGGGTTTGTAAAAGGCAGATCATGTCTTCTAAACCTGATAGACTTCTTTGAAGCAGTCACCAAAGCCATAGATGAGGGTAAGGTGGTTCACACAGCCTATCTAGATCTTGCCAAGGCGTTCAACACCATCCCCCATTCTGGAATTATAAATAAACTCACTAAACTAGGTATAAATCCCTATGTCACAAGATAGGTTGCCAACTGGCTTACTGACAGAACCCACACTGTGAAAGTAGCAGAATCCAAATCAGACTTTAGACCAGTGACAAGTGAAGTACCACAGGGTTCAGTCCTGGGTCCTGGGTCCTCTCCTGTTTGGTATCTACTTCTCTGAAGTACAGGCTAACACAGAAGGTCTTTGGCTAACTAAATTCACAGATGACTGCAAACTAGGAGCCATAATCGAAACTCCTAACGATGTGGACATCCTACAAAAGGGCCTCACTGAGACAGATGCCTGGTGTCAAAGCCATGGTCTCAAGCTCAATGCCAAAAAGTGCATTGTCATCCCCTTTGGTAAAAACTCTGTACCCATGAACTACCACATAGGTGGAAGTCTACTTAACACTGAAAGTGTGATAAGAGACCTTGGGGCACAGGTGGACAGTAGTCTCTCATTTGATAATCACATCGCCACAGTCATCAGAAAATCCTTCTACGTGGCACAACTCATCACAAAAGGTTTCTCATCCAGAAAAAAAGAAGTCATTGTTCCCCTCTACTCATCAGTCATTAGACCCATTATAGAGTACAACACCCCTTTTGGTATATACCTCACAAGGCATCTACAACAACTGGAAAGGCCACACAAATACCTCACAAAGAGGATTACTGGCCTCAAACAGATGCCCTATGCAGACCGACTCAAAAAACTCCAGCTTTACTCCATCGCATATCACCTACTCAGAGGCGATCTCTGCCTAACATAGAAAGCTATGTCAAACCCAGAGCTGTTGGACATGCTCCACTTAAAGAAATCCCAATCCCTCCGAGCTACACGCTCTAGGGACCTAAACCTTGTCACCACAATAAACAGAACATGCTGGAGGGATAGATTCCTGTCCCAGAGACTTCCCATACTCTGGAACAGACTACCTATCTATGTCAAACAGAGCTCCTCATTAGCACTCTTCAAGAAAAATCTTGACGACTGGATGGGTAATAGGAAATTCACTCCGGGGATCACTTCTGTGGTTCTGCATGACAGGGGCACAGGAAAATAATTTTCTTGGGTGGCGAAAGCCAGGGTACCTTTTTGGCTAGGCTTGTATAGGCCCTAGGGCCAATAGCCTAGTACCTACCTATAAACCTATATATATATATATATATATATATATATATATATATATATATATATATATATATATATATATATGTGTGTGTGTGTGTGTGTGTGTGTGTGTGTATATATATATATATATATACACACACACACACACACACACACACACACACACACACAGACATATATATATATATATATATATAGGGGTACCAAAAATGGAGTAGTAGGAGGATACGGGGAGGATACCCTTATAAGAGAGAGAGAGATACCAAATGTGACATGGAAACGGGGAGTGGAGCTACAAGGATGGGACACAAACCTGGGGAAGGGAAGCAGTACGGGAAAGAGAAATAAAATGATAGCTAGATGGAGTGTGTTGTGGAAGTAGATGTGAGAATGAGTAAAAGTTATTGGGAGGTCACGTGTCATTTATGTGTATTCAAATGCTACATCCTAAAAATACTACAGTGATAGCATTTATTATGGGTGCAATTCAGAAATGTTTTATTACATTTCTGTTGGCAACTGTGAGACAGAAGATTTAATTCCATCAGTTGAAATGAGTGATTGTTAAAATATTTCATTTTAAAACATTAATGACGGCAGATCATTTGTTTTCTGGTTTTTCAGACAGAATGGGCTATGCATATGACAGCTTGTAAGAATCAGAACCTGTATGGATTCTTAGCGTTTTAGTATGTAATTATCCTGGAATATAAACTGCAGTCACTAGTCCTGCTTGGTGAGTACCAGTTAATGTTTTCTCATATTTAAAAGCCGCCTGCCATGCCTATGTCTATCTGAGATATTGTTTATGATCACCAAAACTAGTCCTAGTTTGCCTAAGGCTAAGTTCTGTTGTGGAAGGTTGCTTTCTGTTGTGCTACAGTAACATAAGAATCTTTTTTTCTTAATTTTGCATAAAGCTGTAATTGCTTTTTGCTGATAACCTGCAGTTTAGAGAAACACTATAGCGTATAAATTATTGGTCTGTATGCATGTTGTTTTGTGGACTTTGTTAATGATAGAGCATGTTAAAATGTATGCATTCTGACTAAAACTCTGTCCCTGGTCATTCCTCTCAACCTGGAAACATCAAAAATCTGGACAAGGCACATGAAAAATAGGTACAAATCTGTACGCTGATGAACATCTAATTTGCATACATAATTACATAACCCCACCCACTCCAATGGAACTGTGGGATACCAACTTTCAAATGTAAACTGAAGAACAGACAACCAAAATATGGCACCCTTAGAAGAGTGGCCTGTATGTAATGTTTCTGTTCATCATCTATCAAAAGAAATGTTTTTTTATTACCATCAGTGTTTTAAATTTTCAACACTGCTACTATTTTACATATCCCTAAATGTGAAAAAGTCTTCTTTTTCCTTATACCACGTTACTCTCCCCTTCTTCACTTACTGCTAATTCTCTTCCCTGACTTTCGCTCTAAACTAACCATAAGCTTGCTTTTCCCTTACTTCATATTCCAGTTCTTATTTATATTAAACTAACTTACCTTTAATTTCTCTACAAACTGCCTAAAATTTCTCTAAATATTAAACGATTGTCATATACCTTGTATCGATTCTTAACCAGTGTTCTTTATACTATGTCTAATGTGATATAATTATTTAAACTGAAGATGTTTTTAATTTTTGAAGATTGTAAAATTAATGTTCTTCAAGGTCCTCATTCGCACTCCAAGAAAAATCTTGATTGGATGGGAGATAGGACATTCACCCCGGGGATCACTTCTGTGGCTCTGCTTGACAGGAGCACAGGAAAATAATTTTCTTGGGTGGCAAAAGCCAGGGTACCTTTTTGGCTAGGCATATATAGGCCCTAGGGCCAATAGCCTAGTACCTATGAACCTATAATTTGGAGCTTTTCTCCCTGGGCCTCTGATGAAAATGGGCTTCTACCCAATTGGGCTTTCCCCCGTAATCAAATGTCAATAGATAAATAAACAAATAAATGTTTTATACACCTGTATAAGTAATATCTCAACTTACTAATCAGTGTCACAGATTGTTGATTTTAAAACAATAGCACAATTTCTACTGTAATCCACTACCAACAACTAACCAAATACTCATAGCTCTCAACCTTCCATCTGCAAAATGTAGAACACTGCCACCCATAATGTGGAATAAATGAGCAAAATATGGAACACTTACTAACAACTTACTAATAACTTTAACTAGAAAGGTCACAGGATGGTTAAAATGTGTTACTTTATACTTATATGCAGTTCTTTTGATGAATTATTATGATTCAGTACTATTTAACCATGGAGATCGGTTTAAAAAATCCCCAACAATGAATATCTGGCAGACCGATTCAATATGGACTTTTTAGTACCCAAAATGAGGACCATCTCTCGTAATGAGGTACACTTGAGAGGTATGCATATACTTTATTACATTGTCAGAATATAATTTTTTGCTGACACCTCTGTGTTTGTAGTCTTTTTTAACAAGCCCTCAATGTAATAAGGCTTCTCAGGTCAACAAGATTAAACATGCCCTTGACGAAATAACGTTTTTAACTGCAAAAACTATATATATTAAATTATATACATATATATATATATATATATATATATATATATATATATATATATATATATATATATATATTATAATAAATATATAAATATATTAAATTCACTTCCTGGACAGGTGCACTATAAAATCGATTTGAGTCTTCTCTTTGCTATAATCTGCATAAAAAATGTACAGCTCTTCTAGCCAGGTAAACAACACATGGCAAATCACACATACTTAATTACTTAGCCGTGGGCAAGTGAAGGCCTTCTGCTACAGACCTACGTATAAACACACGCCAAAACCAACTCTGCAGTGCACACTAGAATTACACGAAACAGTGATTCGGTGCTAGAAAGGGAGGTGTAGGTGTTAACTCTTTAAGTCCACAGCTTTTCAACAACTTTCCCTCTGTGCAACACTTATATACAACCTTTAACACTAGCTCTATACATAGGCGGAAGTATCACTTCTTCTTCTTCTTTCGGCTTTTCCCGGTTAGGGGTCGCTACAGCAGATTACTGTCTGCTCATTATTGGCAGTGGAGTTTTACAGTGTTGAGTTGCCAGCCCGGCGCCCAACCTTCCACAGAAGGCACGCACACACACAGAAGTACAGCGCAATGTCACTGCCTAACATTTCAAAGCCAATACTAAATACACTTTTTTATAAAGCTGAATTGAAGTGTAGTGTTCCGAAGAGGTGTACTTTTTATCCATTTCTATAACAAAAGTAGCAGCTAACTGCAGTATTTTTGTTAAAATAGCATTTTAGTGTTTGTTGTTGCTCGAAACAGAATAAGCGTTGAAAGGGCATGGTGTATGTCTATGGATGACTTTTCGCTGGAGTTATAAAAGTTCAAAATTATAGCAAAAGAAAATTTAATTTCCTTTTGTGAAGGAAAAAAACAAGTGATTGATGCACAGCTGTTAGAAAGGGTATGGCTATGTAGACAGTTATTGTCCACATCCACCCCCTTAAGTCCTATTAATTAAAAAGTCCCTCCATCCTCAGCCACTTTGCTATCGATCCTACTGCAAGGGCATGCCCCTTAGTTAAAATTCAGTCACCTTCCAAATTATATCTTCTGTTGTATGTTCCAACACAGAAAACCTTAAAATGTTTACCTCAGCTTTAACACCTCCAATTACTAATTAGTTGCAATACTTAGTACAGTAAACTCTCAGTACCCCCCCACCACACACACACACCCTTTGTTTCCTTACCTAATTCCCCAAGTGCCTTCATCCCATTCTCGCAGCCTGCCATGATATCCTGCAACCGTTTAAGACAGCCCGTTCTCGGCAGCAAAAAAAAAACAAAGCAAAGTCCTGCAACTGTTTTAAGTCAGCAGGCAGCAAGGCAGCAAAAATAAAAAAAGTCCTGCAACCGTTTAAGCCAGCCCACTCTCAGCAGCAAAAATAAAAAAAAATAAAGCAAAGCCAGCCTGTTCTCAGTAGCAAAACAAAGCAAAATGCAATGCCCGAACTGAAAATGCCATTACTGCTGCTGCCTGTATCTGTTTAATTCCCGCCCGCTCGCAGCCAGCCAGAAATGATGATGTGAGCTCCTTGAGCTCTGTTCCGACTGGCATCATCGCGCATGTGATGACGTCAGCTCCGACAGCGTGATAAATTCAAAAAATAAAAAAAACAAAGCAAAGCAATCGGAAATAAAGGTGTGGCACTCGGGAATCGAGGCACCCCTTCATTTAGACCCCAAAACTCGGTAAAAAATGAGTAATTTGGTATGGTTGGGAGATATGTCCCTGGTACTTCTGAAATTACTTAGAGTGGACTTTTAAACTCTGCAGCAGAATCTTTCTACATAGAACATACCACTGTCTACCGCATGATTTTTTTCCACAGCAGAATTCTGACCCACAGTATATTATATTGTGAAGGTTCATTATCACTGCTGGAGATGAAGCCTTATATCATAATATCCTAGCTTATTTTGTAGTAATGAAGAAAATGTGTTCATGTCCTGCCTTTTTTTCCCAGCTTTGGAATATAAGAAAGGTTATTCTGATAATCAGTTTAACATGGGTTTGTTCCCCCGATGATGCTAGTGTTCATTTTCTCATGACATTAGTTTCTATACAACCAAAGTAGGAAATACTTGAATTATCTTAAAGGACAGTTATTAAATTATTGTTTATCTTGATTCTACACTCAGTTTCAGTTAACAGTGTATACACATTTACTGCTTTGTCTTTAACTGTTATGTAGACTGCATTTCTCTATCTTGCAATTACTGTATCGCACTGTTCTCACTATTAACTCATGCGGCCAGTTTTTATATATATATATATATATATATATACATATATATATATATATATATATATATATATATATATATATATATATATATATATGGGTGTATGTCAGATGATTGACTTTTTGAAAACTCGAAAAAATATCAAAGAGACCATATGATATAGTTTCTGAAAACTTGAACATCAAAAAAAAAAAAACACAAAAAACTACTTTTTTAAGGGTTTTTTGCACCCCCCACACCTCCTGCAAATTATATATACTAATTCTGAGATCGCACTACAGTGAGGAAAAGGATACATTTCTCAATCCTCGCTGTATCACAGTCTCTATTTAAAAGCTGTGAGTTTTCAAAAACTCGATCATATGGTCTCGACCATATGGAGTTTGAGTTTATGAAAACTTGATCAACTGATAGGGACCCATGGAATTATATGTGTTTATACATGAGTTAAGACCAGATTAGCAGAATCAGCTAATTCATTAAATGTTTGCTCAGGATTGTCTTCAAGTTCTACCTTTTTACAGAGAAATTTAGCAATTTCTTTTTGATTAGAGGAGTATAGGTCAGTCTTCTGTTGTCAAATGTTTTCTAGATGGGCAAGAATCCTTTGTAGGCATTATTGCATTCCAACGGGAGGCTACATAGATAGTATGGAAGACATTTATATATTTTTTTTTACCTTCATGCTCAAAAGGCCCTTCTCAAATACTTTTACAACTTTGCCCCCCCACCCTTGGTGCAGAGGTGCTCCTACTCTTCATCATGAGTATCCATGGCCGCCATTTATTCATACCTCTTGAAAGGGAGACAAATATTGGATTACTTGCTCCAGGGTAACAAAATTGTCTCAATTTAATGCTTGAGAGGCATGTTGAAGTTGAATACAAAATTAATTCTTTCAAAACCTCTAAGCTAATTCCCTATCATTCCAACATGTTGCTAACCAGGGTAAAGTAAGCAATTTAGAATACATTAGCTTGTTGGTGGGTGGCATAAAATTGCTGCCTTCTGTCTTTATTGAGGGACTTCATAGTTCCAAAGGGGGGTAAAGGGGTTTGGAAATCCATTCTGGGTCTCTCCTGACTGAGCATAACTCTGAATGAATGATCATCTTCTTCCAGTTTTCTTTCAAATGTCCTAAATACAAACTCTTAATCTAAAAATTGGTTTTGGCATATCTGTATTTTTGCCTTTGGCAGCATATTTATTAAGTATAAAGTAGAGAAATGGTATTTTTAGCTACAGTACTCTATCTGGCTTGTCAATTGCCTCCAGATGGTCTACAGACTGTACAGTCCAACCACAGAGGCCCTCAGACATGCATGCATGCATAGTTTCATTCACCTGGATGACTCACTCATTTAGGACTCTCTGGCTCATCAGTGAGTGGACAGTCTCACAGGGTTGTCAATCCACCTCTCTAGGATGAACAGTAAATGAAAAAGAAAATGTTTGTCTTTCTTTGTCTTTTTCGGCTTTTCCCGGTAAGGGGTCGCCACAGCTGAACTCCGGTCCGCTAAAGAGCCACAGCTGAACTCCGGTCTGCTAATGATTGGCAGTAGATTTTTATGGTGCCGAGTTGCCAGCCCGACGCCCAACTTTCAGTGAAGGCACGCCTATTCACGCATGTGTTTCAGAGGTTACTCGACTGCGGGGAGGACATGCAGACTCCACACAGAAGGCACTCCCCGCACACTAGCTGAGAGTTGAACGGGAGAACCTCTTGCTGTACCACCACAGCTTCTAAATGAAAAATAAAATAATTTCCTTAATTCAGTGGGTGGTATGCTGGATATATCAGCAAGGAGCTTTCTAACACTTTTGCCTCATAAGCTCTTCATCACACTACTGGTCTATCACACCACACTTTATTTTGACTGGACTAGAAAACCTATTGATTCTACAGTAGTTTATGAAATTGATCAGCAAATAGGGATAGTATATTAGAAACTGGAAAAAAATCTTCCTACTATAGTTGTCAAACCCCCCCCCCCCTATAAAAGGTACCTTATACTCCGGCTAAAATATATATGTGCAGGCTCTCTCTTTCCAAATAATTGATTTTCCCTCTTTTGAAGAATAGGCTTAATTTATTAGAATTAATATACTTAATGGAATAACTGAAAAGAACTCCTTCTGTCAGCAATGTTTGTCATAGTGGAAGAGGCCCTAAAAGGAATCTTGCATCTGAATCCACTAAAGAAAAAAAATTCTGGTCCCTCTTGGGATTTGAATTATTTAAATTTTATTCTGGAAAATGTAATGAATAGTCTCTCTGCGGTGGTCTAGTTATATCTTTAAACTTCCTGTCTTGTACTTAGGAAACACCAGTGCTGGTGGTCATGTCCACTGAAGAATGTAAGAATTTTAAATGGGCCTGAGGTCTTTCCCATGACATTTTTCACAGAGTTTCCAAAGAATGAAATTGTCTGCATATTTCTCAGTGTCAGAAATATCAGAAAATGTCGGTATTGATTTATTTCATTCATAGATAATAATCGCCCCACCTCCAAGAATCAAACCAGGTTCATCTAGATAAAAGTTTGCATGAAATTCTGGGTGTTAACCTGATGTGATCCCTATATATTTCTATAAATACAAAGTAGGTCTTCATACCAATCCTTCCCTAAGCCTGAAGCCACACTGGATGTTACGCAGAATCAGTAAATTCAAGTCTTTTCTTCTATCTTCAGCTGCAGGATGGAGGAAGGGGGACAGAGTTTGCCCAGGATGGGGCCTAAGATAGTTGTTTACATATATTTACAGAGACCAATAAATCAGGAAAGCTAATCATCTTTTTATCTCCTATGCCATTAACAAGTTCAGTACCATTGTAAAGAAGTAATCATTTTTAACTGGATAGCTGCTTCCTTTCTGTAATGTTAAAGATCCTTCAGGGAGTCATCAGACCTAACTCTTTCTGAGAAGATGTGGCTTCTGGTGCTTTTTTCAGAGGCGTGAGCTCTGTAGGCACATACAAAGTTGCTATGTGGTCCCACAGTCCACATTACCAGAGAAAAGGGAGAGAAAAGACAAGAAAAAAAAAGAGAAAGGCAAATGGAAGTACTTTGCTTGAATGTAAATAGCATAACAATGAAGTATAGGGATATTTTACTACAAGAAGTTAAGAAGTTAGTACTTTAGAAAAATGTTTTAGAGGCCTACTTACACTGTAAAGCATACTATTCTGATGGGGCTGAAGTGTTTTTACGGGTAGGCATTTTGGAGAAAACACACATTGCTTGACAAATTACTTGTTCAAGCTGTTTTGGGTATAACCTTTGTATACATTTCCAAAAAAATGAAAATAAATAAAGTGTTTTGGCAACTATTTATACCAGCATTAAAGGTGGTGTTTTGGGTGTGTTTGATCCTATGTATAATAGGGAACAATAGCCTCATTTTGGGTAGCAATTTCAGTTATAATTTGAGCACTGACACTATAAGAAAAAGAAGAGATAAGAATAAAAATAGTGTGCGAATTTGTGAGCAAGATGTCAGTCAGAATGACTTGTACACCTTGTGATCCTCCGTAAACACTTATCACAATAATAATTGAACAAGGCATGAACTCCTTATAGGTTCTAAAACTAAGAATGAGCATATAACAACAAATGTTAAAACTGGATTCTTAGATCATTTAGCATTATCTGATATTTTGAATAAAATATACAAGGGCATGGTAAAAGGCCCTGGGAACTTCAGGCTAACATGGTCTGAGGATGATCAGAATGGTACTGGACTTTATTTAGAGTCTACAGACATTAGCTGAGCATGAAATGGTTCGATAAGAACTGGATGTGTTGGATGGTTGCCTTAAAAACTAAATAGCTGCGTGAATATGAGCAGAGAGGAAGAGTGAGAAGGTGACAGAATAGACAAGGTCTGTATATGACCTGATGGATTCAATTGACAGTATGGTTGGTTACATTAGATTTGTGGCACAGCAAATTTATGAAAGGCATACAAAACAAACAAAGGAGCATAATGCTACATAGGCGTTTAAGTTGTAATGGTCAAAAAGAAGAAATCGTCCCTGTGTATACCCAGTCTGCTAGGTGAGGAGAGTAAAAAGTGCAGGTATGTAGATGAAAAGGGGAAAGATGGTAGGGGATAATGTAGTATTGCAACACTTGTAGTATCATTTGTATAGAAAGTTCAGTAATTTGTAATAGATGGTTGTACCTGCAACCAAGTCATTAACAGATCAGCTTACATAGACATGTTAAAGCAATTTAGTATTCACAGTGCCTCTGAGTCTGGTGAGATCGTTTGCTCCTATTACAAAAGTTTAAATAAAAGTCAGACTGAGATTTTTGGCAAAGTGTTCCAAGAATAGTACTTTTGACAGATGAAAACTCACCAGAAAAAAAAAAAGAATTGGTAACTAATATCCCTAAGTTGCTTGCTAGGATTCTACATGTGCAGCTAAAACTTAAAGTTAAAGCCTTAATAAAGAATGAAATGGTGGGTTGCTTTTCAGGGAAGTCTATATGGATTAGATTATACACATTAATGGAATTCATATAATTATACCAGTCTAGACAAGTGGGTGGTTGTTTATGGTCTAGATATTGCAAAAGTATATGATGAAATATACCATGATAGTTTGTTTGCTATGCTTGGTCTGTATAGTGTTGATGCAAGATTTGTAACCTGGGTAAAGGTGATTTTTAAAAACTCTGTGATTAAATCTCTTTGTTAATAATAATTTTTGGTCTGTTATACAAGTGAACAGAGAAATAAAGCAAGGGTGTCATTTAATGCTTTCTTCTTTAGTCTGATTATTAATGTAATTATCCAAACAAGGTTAAGCATTCATATTATGATATACTCTTTATGGCTGGGGTGTTTTTTTTCCACTTGGATGATCTCATTGTAACAAGTAAAGGTTAATAATACATATTTTGATATACTCTTTATGGATGTAATTTTGCCCATTTGTATGGTCTTATTGTTGTTTTTTAATTTAGTCCTCTCTGTTCAAGATAAACAATAGATCAGTATAATAGTTATTTTCACTCAGCAACTGCTTTATGAGTATAGTTTAAATGTGAATAGTCACAAGCTAGATGAGTTTGATGAAACAAGTGTTGTGAGTATCTTTTTTCATGATGATGTTTTTTTTCAGTATTGAGTTCATTTTAGATCTGCAGAAATTTATTTTAAAGAATGGGCTGAGGTACTGGAGGGAATGGAAAAGACAATTACATTTGAGCATTGGTTAAAGAGATTCACTTATTTAGCTGGTGTGTATTTGCTACCAGAAAATCTTGAGGTGAGGTTGATGAATATATATTTCAAGAAAACATGGGGCAATTGACTTATCCTAATTTAAATATGGGTTTGTATGTTTCTAGGCAGGGAGGAGCATTCAGGAGTGGTTCATCCCATACATTTTCGGTGGTGTTACTTTTGAACTTCTGATGGAATGCAGACAAAAGTGAAACATCATCTTTGTTTTAAGAGTTGCTAATACATACTTATCAAGACATCAAATATTTATTGAGCACAGATATGAGTAAAAACAGAAAATTATGGTATAAACAAACACTGAATGCAAAATATATAGAAAAAAGTTGGAAGGTGTTTAAAACAGGTCCCCTACAAAATACCGAATGCTCAGAATCCCGACGCCCAGATTACAGAGACCAGAAGCCCCACATTACCGAAAGACCAGAAGCACGAAATTCAAAATCCCGATGTTAAGGGATTTTGAGTTAGCGCTTCTGGTGTTGTGGTTCAGGTAAGTATCTGTGTGTAAGTGTGTTTGTGAGGGGCTTTAGTGTGTGTTAGTGTGTGTTGTGACTGTGGTGTGTGTGAGGGACTGTAATGTGTGGGTGTGAGTTTGCCTTGTGTGTGTGTGCTTGTGCGATCTTGGAGTTAGAATATTAAAGTAGGGGGGTATAGGGGGCACAGCCCCCCACATGGGGGCTTGCTCCCATCTTAACTGTAGTGTAGGATTATTTGTTTGGGTTTGGGGGGACACTGTGTGTATGTGTATGTGTATGTGTGCACTGTATGTGTGTTGATCATTCGTGATTTTAAATTTCGCGCTTGTGGTCCATCGGTCTTCTCGTCTTTTGGGTATTTGGTCTCGGGATTATGGGTGTCGGTCTTGTGTGTTTTCGGTCTTTTGTAGTGAACCCATTTAAAACACATGTATTGGTTTGTATTTATGGATAAAATTAGTTTTGTTTGAAATATAACTATACACTAATTCTATTGACAGGTAAACCACAAATATAACTTTGTTAAAGGGTCAGATGTACTACAAAATCTTATCATACAGAAACTGTTCATTTGGCAGTTTAGAAACAAGTTTGTATGTATTTTCACAGGACAAAACCGTTTAAAATATTTTGAAAAAATGCAGCTCTGAAATTGAATTCTAATGGAGTTTATACTTTACATAAATTATTCAGATGAAGATATGTTATGAGTTCTCTGAAAATGAATAGTTTATGTAAAATAGGGTATGATCTCATCTTGTGTAGAGAATAGGGATAGCTATTAATTTAGACTTTGCTGACTCGATTTGTCTCACTAAGCTAAAGGCCTCTCTTTACGTGTGACTGGAGGTAGTATTCATACTGACTGAGGGAAATTTGATCGGGGCAGCAGGAAGCTTCCCCTACTCATTAGGAGAGTGCCTGTTCCATTCATAACACAGTGGCAGCAGGGAGAACAGCATTCAAGAAGATCCAAGATGGTGGGTAGTACAGTTACAAATGTTGATGAAGTGTTTGAAGCTCTACAAGATTCTGAGGAGGTGTTTCAGCAGAATGTATTTGGTTTATTGGAAGCAAATGTTCAAAACAATGATGGTTGCATTATTACAACCCTCCAGTCAAGAGGATGGTGGGATGGTATTTTGGGTGAATTGTTGTTGCAGAGTGAGATGGCGAGTGGAAAAGACATTTCATGGGGCAAACCTATGGACAAAATTCAATTATAGGAATTAGAAACTATTTTATTTTATTTAACATTTGTTTACCGGGAAAGTCCAACTTTGAACAAAGCCAATTTTCAGTGGACTCCCAGGGACAACAGCTCCAGATGCATGTCTTTGTAATGTGGGAGGAAACCAGAGTACTTGGAGAAAACCCACACAAACACATGGAAGACATGCAGAGTCTGCACAGAAGGCACTCCAGATGAGAATTGAACCGGAGAAACTCATGCTGTGAGGCAACAATACTACCATTGCACCGCTATGCCATCCATGTTTTTGAAAGAAGATTGCCAAAGAAATTATATGCTGATACTTCTAAAGACACTGCATTGAAAGTAATGAGAGATAAACAGAGGAAAAGAAATGTCAACAATCAAAGGAAATTTATGGTGAGAATTCAGAACAAAGAAGAAAAGGAAATGGGCAGGTAAGACATTTGGGATAATTTAATGGTCCCATTGGGAGTGAAGACTCAGAAGGTATGACCTTTTATTCTTATTCATAAAGAAACATGTTCTGAAAAGTTTTTTTTGGGAGAGTATGAGATGAAAAAGAACAGTAATCCATGGAATTCTTGTGTGTGTGTAAGCATTTCACAGAGAAACAAAAAATAAATTACATGTTCAATTTTGAATTGAAGTTGAAAAAGAGACTTTAAAGAGACATTTAAGCAAATTTTGTAAATAAGTTATGGACATTAGCAACGTCTATGACAACAGTGGATTATAGACTGGGGATGGGACTTTCATATTGCACTGAAAATGTAGAAAAAAGTGTTCATTCCCTAGAATAAGAAATGTCAAGGGCAACAGTGATGGTTTAAAATATTGGGGACAACTGAAAACATTCTTTTTCTGTGGAAAATATGATGAGTTGATAAGTAAGTGTGATAATAGGAAATGTTATATTTGTGGGAAACAGGTCATGATGCAAAAAGGTATGAATTGAAATGTTATAAATGTAAAAATGTGGGCATTTATGGTTGGATTGTAATCTAGAGAAAATGGATAAAGAAGAAAACAAAAGTCAGAACAGTATACAAAGAGAAGAAGCAGCTCCAATCAAAGATAAAGAGGAAGTAAGAAAGCAAGATCAGGGTAAAAATAAAGATTAGAATAAAGAGAAAAATTAATTATAAGATAATATAGATATAAAATTGAAAGGTAAGATATAAAACTAAAAACAGTCAAAGAAAAAAAAGAATTATATTGGCAAAAGAGTGACATCAAAAGAAAGTTTAAAGGGATACGTGTAAAAAGGATAAAGGAAAGGAAATGGATAATGCAAATATCAAAAATATAAGAAGAAGAATAGGCACCCTAAATTGCTGTAGTAAATGTGATGTTGACATATTAATAATATTAATAATAATAATAATAATAATAATAATAATAACAATAATAATAATAATAATAATGGAAACTTTTTGACACAAGAAGAAAGATTACAAACAAATAAACTTTGGGGAGGAGATACAGTATGGAACTTAGAAAAAGAACTATGTTTAGGCATAATTGTACTTTGAACATACCATTGGTATTGATGTGGAGATACCTATTGTAGATCCCTGATGGCATAATCAGGTATATAGAATTTTAACATTGTATGCCTATGTTACAAGTAAAGAAAGGGAAAATTGATTTCATAAAATTTTGGATTATGTAGAAATTAATATGAATATAATAGTGACAGGAGATTTTAATTGTGATTTGAGAAGAAATGATATTAAGAAAATTTCTCATGTTATAAAATGTGGCAGTTTAAAGATTTGGAATAATATTTTTGAGGGCATATAGCTGAGGTATATATAAGATTGATTATTTTGTTATATCACAAGGTTTAAATATAGCTAATGGAGAGACACGTGTAACAGGATTTTCAGATCACTCAACCATATGGATAGAAATACAACAAAATGAGGAGTACATCAGATTGGGAAAAGGAATAAAAAGAATAAATGAGAATTTATAGGATGAAAATTGGGAAAAAATAAGTTGTTTTTTATGGAAAGCTCACATTTTCACTAGAGGTATTGTAAAAACTGGTCTGATTGACAGCTAGCTTTGAAAGAAAAGTATAAAAATGTTTTTAGAACAGCAGTCAGATGTAAGAAAAGTGGAAAAAAATAAATTATAAAACAATGTGTATAGATACTTTAAAGGGTTTAGAAAGGAATGATAGAGAATGTAACACAATAGAAACTTTTATAAAAATAATCAAGAAAACATTTAAAAATTATTATTAAAGCAAATATATTATTTACAAGGTGAAAACATAGTTAAAAAGAATACTAGTATAATAAGAGAAATGAAAGATAATAGAGGAGAAGTAAGATGATCTCAGGAACAAATAAAGAATATTGTAGAAAGTTATATAAAGAAAATGTTTCAAGATAAAAATAAGTACAAAAAAGAATGGCATGTTAAAAAAATTGACAGAACAAGAAAATATGGACTTGGAAAATGAGATTTCCTTACATGAATTAGACAGGTACTTAGGCAAGTTAATTTCCAGTAAGTTTCCAGATCATATGGAATAAGATATCAATTTTATAAGAATTTTATGGAGTGACAGAAAAAATACTTCTTAAAAGTTATGAATGGTTAAAAGAAACTTTTATATACAAAGATTTAGGCAGTGTGTTATACTTACATTTGTTTGGAAAAAGGAAGATAAAAATAAAATTGAAAATTTGTGACCTATAGTGTTGAACAATACAGATTATTGTTTTTTTTATGAAAATAATTCAGAAGAGAGTGGAAAATAAAATGGGAAGTATTATGGAAGATAACATATATAGTTTAAAGGGAAAAGGATGTCAGGATTTATTATTCATAGTAAGGGAAATTGTGGATAATATTGTTAATGGGACTGATGAGACCAAGATAATGATAGGAGATTTAAAGTTAAGTTCTAAATTTGGATACAGTACAACATGAACTTTTGTGGATGATCATGGATGATTATAACATTAGTAGGAAAATTAAAAATGCATGTTGTTCTGCATATAATAAAAATAAAGAAAGAATTTTAGTGAATGGATGGTAAAGGAATGAAATAGATATATAGAATGGCATATGTCAGGGACGTCCTTTGAGTGGTATATTATTTGGATTAGTTATGAATGTATTAGTCAGAGATATAAATTTGCACACACGATGTGCTACTTATATTACTTATGAAGGGATAAAAATTCCACTCATGTTTGCTTATGCAGATGATATTATATTGTTTATGAGAAACAAATACTGGATGAAAGAAGTTACATGTTATATACATCAATGTTTAAATATAATGGGTATGATTTTACATAAAGAAAAAAGTAAAACAGTATGTGATAAAGTAAAGATAGGAGGGCTACCTTTCTCAATGAAATACATCTCAGTCTTAGGATAAGATTTGGGGGTAAAAATTTAAGTAAGGAACAATGGATTAGGTTGCTAGATGAAATAAATGAGCTTGGTTGCTTTTGGAAAACATGCAAGCTACTGTTTAATAAAATGTTTATCTGATTAATTCAATTATACTGGAAATGTTTGCATATTTAGCTATTGTCCTATCCAGAGCAACAGCATCAAGAGCAAAGGAGACCTTTATTGAAATAACTTTTTAAAAAAATAAAAATATAGTAAGCGCTTTCATGTTACTATGAACACTTCTTCAGACTTAATAATTTTTACAAGATAAGGTTCTGTTTAAATACATCTAGATTGTTATAATGAGAAACTCTTTAGCCAGTCAGATGTCTGATTTAATAAACTAAATTAGCTGCCTAATTAATAAAATGTTAAGATTTTTATAACTACACAAGCAGTAACTAAAATAAAATGTTATTATATTTAGCTAGTGTCTATATGTTGCCAATAATCTTTGAAAAAGAAATACAACAAGTATTTTTGTCATTTATATGGGGTTTAAGATTGAATCCAGTAGGACAAGGATTAATAAGCCTAATTATTTATACTGCTTCTTTGAATTTGTATAAAGTTTTGTTATGGACAAATGATAAAAATGAAAAGTTAGTAGTAAATTTACTAAATTACAAACATAAGCAACACTGAGATAGGTTAAAAGAATTCAAAAGAGGAAAAGTATGTTTAAATGAAGTAATGAGATGTTATCAAGAAAAAAATCTTTTATGAAAAATAAAAATTAGTGAAATAGAAAATGAGAAAAAAGTGTGGTATAAAAATATCATGACAGAATATTATTATGTTAATCCTTGGGATGAGCTACCGAATGAAAAAGTTAAAGCTATAAAAGTACGAAAAGCATGCCATAATAAGCAAGTAGAATTTCAAGACATTTATGGAGATTAGTGATTAATAAATTACCAGTAAAGGGAAATATGCCTTATAAGTATTAGTTTAAGAGTTGGTATATATTGTGGTAAAGAAGAAACTACAGAACATGTTTTCTTACAATGTATATGGGATTTAAAACTGTGTAAAAATTATTTGAAAATATAAAGGAGGTAAATGAAATAAATATGAATATGATTATGTATGAATATTATAGCCATACAAATAAGGAATATGTTAACAAAATTGATAAAATATTATTTTATGTCCTATGGACCATTTGGAATGAAAAGCTAAATAAAGTCATATTTAATGGTAAATGGGGATTAGAAGGAATTTTAAGAAAAATTAGATGGTGATAGTGGAAAAAAAGAGTTGGGTAAAATAAGATAATGTAGATAGATGTTTAACATAATAATGAAAAGTAAGATATCTATGATTGTAGCACAATAACTGAAAGGAATGGAAATTTGTACACTGAATAAATCTGTAAATATGTAAGTTTGTGAATAGTATTTTGCATGATGCTTTTTTTTAAATAAAGAACCCTTACGGTTCTCCACCTAAGCTATCACCAATCCAGACAGATTGGGCCTTAGTTTAACATAGCTAAATATGGGAGAATTAAATAACAATTTGGAATATGAAAGAAACATACTGATGTAAGAAGAGGTGACACAGTAGTGATGGAAGAAGGTAAACATATGCTAGTGTTTGGTCTTGCATCATCTGTCAGGAAATGTTTAGTTCTACAGAGGGAAACACATTTATAGTGTGTTTTTTAATGGCTTGCAGTACGTGTTGGTCAAATTTGAGGTTGTTGTCAAATAGGACACCCATACAGTTTGTTTGATTGTAGATTGTATTTCATTTTGGTATTGTTCAGGAATAAAGAGCATACATTTTGTATTTTTGTTTTTAGAATTTAAAACTAGAGCTGCATCTTTTAGCCAAGTTTCAATAACAATAAAAGAATTATGGGTGATGTCCTGAAGTGTTGGTTGGGATGGGCTGTACATGTAAGGATTGAGTTGTCAGCATATTGAAGTATGCTAGTGAGGTGGGTGATAGTATGTAGTTTGTTTATAAAAATGTTGAAGAAGAGATTCTTGTGGGATGCTGACCTTAACTGGTAGGAGGGAGGAGAGATTTTGTTTCCATTTAACTTATTTATTGACATTTGATTACTGGGAAAATCCAACTGGGTAGGAGGCCATTTTAGTGGAGGCCCAGGAAGAAAAGCTCCAAAGTATTATAAAACATTTTAAGAACACTAATTTTACAGTCTTTAAAAATAATACAAAAAACAACTACAGCTTAAATAATTAATACCAAATTAAACACAATATGACAACATTGGTTAATAATAGATACATGTTATGTTAATCGTTTAATAATTAGATACATTTTAGCCAGTTTATAGAGAAATTAAAATTAAGTTAGTATAGTGCAAACAAAAATTGCAATACGAAGTGAGAGAAAAGCAGGTGTGTAGTATATTTAGAGAGAAAGACAGGGCAGAGAATTTGATAGAAGTAAGGAAGTGAGTGAAGAAGAGAGAGTAATGAGATGTAAGGTATGAATAGGTATTTCTTCACATTTAGGTATATAGTGTACCCTGGTGTAGAATAAGAACAGTGCCAGTTTTTGGCTAGGAAGTCTTTCAGAATGGTTTGGAAGGATGTGAGAGAGGGTATTGACCTGATGGATAGAGATGAGGAGTTCCAGGCCTTAGCAACATGGTACAAGTACAGTGAGCAGTAGATTTGATAGGTTTGTGGTCAGACAGGATTTTTTTGGTCATTGGATCATAATGACCAACTGGGAACATAGTTGCATAGAATGTTATTTAGTGCTGGACAAGCAGATAGATTCTGGATAATGTTCCACCCTCAGGTCAAATTCTAACAGACAGTAATCAGTTTATAGCCAACAGAAAACAATTAGTAGAGAGGTACAAAGCAGAACAGGTTTTCCTTCATTTCCTGAAAGCAGAAACCTCTCAGCCCAGGACGACCAAGTAACTGGTATGTACAGTATTAACTTCTAGTCAAAGGAAAGGACAGTGGCCGCTTTAGTAATGTGTGCATAGAGTGCAAGGAGTGCTCTTTTGGAAGGAGGATGCTGAAGATAATTTCCAGCAGAAATAGGTATTTGACTAGTTGAAGTTAAAACACAGCAAGGTTCTTCAAGTTAAATTTGATTACATTATACAAAGACAAAATTCTCAGTAAAAACATTTTGGTGTTTGTCTTTGTGGCAGAGCTCCTGCAGTATCGGGGTCGGATATAGTGACCACAGACTCTGAAAGTAAAGAAAAGAGGAAAACTTTACTAAAATTGGATATTATGTCAAGGCAAAAAAGTTAATTCTTATTATAAAAACAGATGGAGGAAGGATCCCAGTGGTCAGAACAAGGGAATAAGAGAAAAGTATAAGAATAGAGAGATGATAAATACAGTGTATGTATAGAACAAGAATTACGACCTGAGTAACATGCTGCCTGACAGGCTGGTCACAGTGATGACCAACTGGCAGGCAGATTATCAAAATTGGGCATTTGTTTGGCAGCTTGGGGATGATACTTCTTTTTCAATTTTTCCAAATCTTTTGGGTTTCTAATACCATGACAGGAATGAACCCCATTCCTAAGTCAAAGTATGATTAAAGTTCATGAAATTAGTATTGTTTCAGTCAGCCAGAAGTACTCTTGCAGCACCCGCAATGTGCCCAGTAATGACTCCTTCTGCAGTTCTTGCGTAGTTACATGTATTATCTAAATACGATTGTAGATTATTTTTTATAAGACCTGCTGCTACTACTACTATTGGAATTGTCTGGGTATCTTTCTTCCACGTTGCTCTCTTTTCTGCCTGCAAATCCTGATATGTTATAACTTTGTGTCTCTCTGTATGCAAGACACTTTAATCACTGGGTGTAGCAATTTCAATGATCAGTGCTACTTTTGTCTTCTTTCATGGACTACTATATATTGTTTTCTTGCATCTGTCTTTTCAACTTTTGTAATGGGTGATCCCATGTGATGTAGACTTCATCATTTTCTATGATGCTTTGTTGTTCATGTTTCCAGTGTTTTTCACCTACTTCAATAGTATAATGTTTGCACAATCCTCAGTGCAACAATCTTGCCACATTATTATGCTTTTCAACATACAGTTCTTCTGCCATTAGTATGTCAAAACCAGCAACAAGGTGTGCAACTGTTTCTAATTTTGTTTTACAAAACCAACATTTGACTGTTTCTCCCACATGTTCAATGGACTTTGTAAATCAATGTGTACCTAGTCCACTGTCTTGGTTCGCCAATATTAACATTTCATCCTTTGGCTTGAATTCACCTTTCCTTAACCATTCCTGCATTTGATCTTGATTAACATGAGATTGCTTCAGGTGTTTTCTATACTTGCAACTATACCTATGTATTTTCCACATTTCTTGCCTTCTCATCTGATCCTTCACCTTATATTCTTTCTTTTGTTTTTTTGGCACATTCAGCTGTTGCCTGATTTTTATCTACTTCTGGTTTGATTTCCATTCCCGCTTGAAGCCGATATGCTTCTGCTAGACTTAGACGGGAGGTTATCTTAAATTTATTCTCCTCATGTTTCAAAACTTTCACTTTGTTTGGGCCTTGTGAGGTCAGCAGATATGTATGCAGTCCCACGGTTGCAGATTTATACATGTAATCAATTTCAAGGAGGCCCATACCTCCTTCGGAACTGATTTTTATAAATCATTTGATGAGCATGAAGCATCTGTCTTGTTTTCCTGTCTAATCTATCCAACACCTTTTCGGGACAGTCAGTCACTCCAAAACTGTAAGTTAGGACATGAAGAGCAAACTGGTTTATAGCTTGAACTTTGTTCCTAGATGTCAACCCTGTTTTCAGAATTAATTTAGGTTTTCTAAAATATTTCTTACTGAGTTTTATTCACATTTATTCATGTTTTATTGTTGACCCTTCATCAGTTCCCAAATATTTATACACTCCCTCTTGCTCAAGTTGTTTTATATCACATTCTTGGCCCAAACTGATGTTTTCTTGGTGCTGCAGCTTTCCTGTTTTAAAGGTTGCTTTTGCACATTTATCAAGACCAAATGACATTCTTATATCATCTAAAAAAGTTTTGACCACTTGCAGTTGTGCTCTCAGTTCCTCATCTGATGAGCTATACAGTTTTAAATCAACAAAGAGAAGATGAGGTCTTTACACTTGTTTCCTTTCTGGAAGCCAAATTACAGCCATGACCTAATCTGTTAAGCAGACAGCTCAATGGGTTAAGGGCAAGGCAAAAGAGCAGTGGTGACATAGAATCACCCTGGAATATCCACATTTGGATTTTTATCCCTGGAATAATAACTTGTCTTTTATCATGGCTTAACTGCAAAGTTGTTTGCCACTGTTTCATGGTTGCTGTGATGCAGTTTATCAGTGTAGAGTGTGTGACAAAAGGAGATACTGCCAGCACAGCTAACTGGAATTTTGTAAATAATTATATGTAATTTGTAAATATCAAACTAATTTATATAAGATGCTTATGTTACAAAGGTATTAGAACTGTATGGCATGTGTATATCAAACATATTTGTACAGATGTTTGTGTTGAAAAGGTATTGGTATAGTGCCTATGTTTAAAAGAGAACAGAAATGTACATGCACTATTGTAACTGTTTAAATGTATATATTTTAATAGTGGAAACTGGAATATAGGAGGTTAACCTCAAACCAGCAAGCTTTAGAAAAATATCTGAAATTAAATTACTTTATAGGCTACACAATAAAGAGGCTATCTCTCAAGTTTTCAATGCAGCTAGAAATACAAAGTCTGTACTAGGAAGCTTTCTGTGTTGTCCTTGCAGGGAACTAATTGCTAATTTTGAAGGATGAAGGAATGCAATTGTATTATTACTTCCATCATCTGCCAAAGATCTGAGCAAAAGCCTTTCTCTGTATATTTTTGCAGGCAGGTGCTAAATACTGCTAGCTTCTAGCAATGGAGGGTTTGGCTTGGGAACTAGAAGTCAGATGACAAGAAGTGATGTAATTCTGCAAGCTATCCCAGCAGTAATATTTTGGATATTATTTTGAGAAGTATCTTACTGTGACAGAGCATTCTGCATTCTGTCTTGGACCTGACAACAGCAGGAACCATTCACCACATCTGTCTTGCTCTATTAGTAAGTCTTTAGGGTATAGTAATTATCTTTGATACAGTCAGGAATATAGTGAAGCTTAGTTTATATAGTTTTATTTATTTGTGTGAGCCTGTACTGCAATGTTATTTTAAATATTTCTTGTGGTTTTGAACTCTGATGTCACTGTGAATATATATATTTAGTATTGTCTTGTTCTTTTATTATTTATTATTAAATATATTTAAACCTTTTATTGTGGCTGATCTTTGTAGAGCTATTTACGTTTTGAGAGTACTTGCATATTTATTTGGTGACAATATGTGGGCCACTCATAATAGCCTTGCTCTTGGTCAAACTACCATTTGTATTAATATTAATATCACTCAGTATATTAGGAACCCTTGGAAGAGCCTTAAGGTAGCTGGCAGGAGTGACTGGTGGCAGTGAAGACTGCCTGATAGTCTGGGCAAAAGGGGGGCATAGCTAGTAAACCTGTGCCAGTCTTTTCCAGGTGTATGTGTGTGTGTAAATCAAACTTCAGAGTGTGTGTGTCAGCTACTTGGGCAGGGATATGAAGCACTGGTTGGACAGAGAGGGGGCTGTAGGTCTTGGCTTGGTCACTCAGCAGAGATCTCAACTCTATAGCTATGTCAATTGGGATTTCTATTGGGGATCTGGGAGAAGAGGGAGAAACCAGCCCCAGACTGACTGTGGTCTCTGTGTGCTCTTAAGGAAATTGCACTTGATGCAGAGAGCTGCACCTGGAAATACTGTGTGTGTGTACCTGTCATCTTCTCAGTGAACGTCCCCCACTGTTGCTAGTGGTGATGATTGAGGCTCCTTGATTACTGGTCCAGTGGTGGGTCATCACAGGGTGCTTCTTATACATTTTTAAGCACTCTTTTATCCATTAATGTGGGGTACTGTCAGATGCTTTTCTGTAATCTATCCATGCCATACTTAGATTCTTCCCCTTTTTACAATTCTACACTTGAATTTATTTAAGAAAAATGATCCTTTGTTTCATATGACTTTCTGTTATTGCCCTTTTGTTCTATTGCCGTAATTGAGGTTTTTTCTAAATGACTAGAAACTCTATCGGCATCAATTCCAGTGTATAGTTTGTACATTTTTGGAAGGCAAGTTTTGGTCTATAGTTTTTTATGGTAGCTTGCAGGTTCACTCTTAAGTAGGAGCATTGTTTTTCCTGTTGTTTGCCAGGTTGATGTCTGTTTGGGGTGCACATATAAATAGTTCTTAATTATAGCTAAATCTTTGTGCAAAAATGTTAATACTTTTAGCCAGAAGTTAGGCACTGTATCTGGGCCTGGGGTTTTCCAATTAGAGGCTTTTCTTAACTTTGTTTCAATCTCTCTGGCTGCTTCTTCAACCCATTTCATATCCTGTACATTTGAACTTCTTATTCTTTCTTTTACTTCTTCTATCCATTTAACATCTTTGTCTTGTTCCACTGGATCTTCATAAATATTTCTACAAAATGTATCTATTTTTTTCAATTCCTTTTACCTTGTTTCCCAGTTCTCTATAAACTTTTTGGGTCATCAATAAATTGTTTATTTTGTACTTTTCCTTTATATTTATATATGTATCTTCTATGTTTTTCTGCCTGTACTGGTATTTTTAATTTATTATTTGTGATAGTACATTATAAATCCTGATCCGTTATAATACTGCACATTGCTTTTATCATGTCTGTCTTTCTGAGTATTTTTGTTGATCTGTTCCCTCTTGTATACACTTCTAACAGTGACACTTCTTGTCTTAATTGCTTTATAGTTTTCTCTGTGCAATGCTTCCATAATGGCATTTGATTTCTCCCCATCTATTCCCTCACTACCCTGTGTTCTTGTGGTAGGACTTTATCTGTTATTAATTTGGCTGCACAGTAATGTAGCCTGTTTACTTCTGTTATATCGCATGGATCTCTACGGACAGTCCTAATTATTTTGTTCATTTGTTTTATCAAACTTCTGACTTTTTGGGTTTTATTGACCTTTTTCAGTCTATTTCTTTCATTGATTTTAATATGTCTATCCATCTCTATTAAATCAAGTAACTATTCTCTTAGATCATTTTTTTCTAAACTGAGGGCACATTCTTTGTTCTCCATTTCCTGCGGGCATTCTATAGAAAGTTCCAGAGCTTCTTCCTGTGCCATGTTCTCTTCAGTTTCAACCTGTGTCATCTGTTGCTCTTTTATATGAGATCTCATTGGCCAATAACCCCATGACATTGACTGTGTCAGAGTTGCCACAATTTCCTGTTCTTTCCCTTGCTGTACAGCTCCAACTGAACCTTTGTACTGGTGTGCTGGTTTGCTATGGGAGGCTCCAAAGTATCTTTATATGTCAACTGATTAGATGCTTCCTGCTTCACTGGTTTCTCCTTAATTTGGGTGTCCATTGTTCTATCCTGTTGTATTGTTTTCTGAGTTAAATTTTCTACACTAAATCCTTCACTTTGCAGGTAATCCATAATCTAAGTTTCTATTTCTTTAATTTCTCCATGACTAATCCTCTTTTCTGCTTTTCCTCTTTGTTTTCTTATTTTTTGTATTGCAAAATTTTCCATATCCAGATGTCTTTGCCTGTATTTTTCTTCAAATATCTTTGGTGCTGCTCTTATTGCATTGATTAATGTTTTTTCTCTTTCTTTCTCCTTTGCATAAACATTGCACTATATTAAATCTCTTTTTCTTTCCCATGTCCATATTTCTTCTTTCGATGTCTCCCGCTCCTCTTGTTTCTCCTTACTTTGGGGTCTAGTTGTTCCATCATGCACTGATATGATCTGTGTTAGACTTTCTACACTGAATCCTTCACTTAGCAAATATTCCATAAATTCAGCTTCTATTTTTTTAACATCTACTTGACTAATCTTCTGTTATACCTTCCCTTTTGTGATCTTATTTTTTTATTGTGTAATTTTCCATATCTGGATGCCTTTACTTATATTCCTCTTTGAATATCTTTGGGGCTGCCTTTTTTGTATTGATGTATTTGGCTTTCTCCTTTGCAAAAATATTGCATCATATCGGGTCTCCCTTTCTTTCCCATGTCCATATTTCTTTTTCTACCCTTCAAACATCTCTAAATTTTGTTCTTTAAATTTTCACACTTCCTCAGTCACTTCTTTTTCCAAATGGTGCAAGGTTTCATGGTCTATATAGTGTTTTTCATACATCTGTTGTATTAATGAACACAAATTTATATTTGACTCTTCTGGCAGTGTTTCTTGTAGAAGTATTTTTCTTACCTCTAATTTCTCTCTTAATCTTTTCATATATCTGTGGACAATGGAAAGGCAGACTGTATAACATATTAACGGAGTAGGCACAAAAATTTCAACCTTTGGTAACCACAGCTACAAATGCAGTGTAAAGATAAAAACCTGGTTAACACCATACCTGGCAGGCACTGGTACAATGATGACAGCCTGAGAACCCACTCACTAACAAGAATTGTCAAACAGAGGAAGACCTCATAATACATTTACCAGTGTAAATAAGGACAGCAACATGGACAACACTTTGAGCAGTGGACACAGAGATAGCAACACCGTGCAGGTAACATTGTCAGTATTGGGCACAGTGATAGCAGTACAGCTAACATGGTCTGTAATGGGCACATGGATGGCAGGACAGGTACCATTGTCAGCACTGGGTACAGGGATGACTGCACAGGTAACATTGTCAGTATGGGGCACAGGGATGATAACAAGGGCAACACTTTCATTAGTGGGCACAGTGATAGCAGTTCAGGTAGCACGGTCTGTGATGGGCACATGGATGGGAAGACAGGTACCATTGTCAGAAATGGACACAGTGATGGCAGCTTGGGTAACACTTCAATAGTGGGCACTGGGATGGCAGAACTGGTAACTGTCACTAATGGGCAGAGAGAGATGGCAGCGTACATAATATCACTGTTGGATACAGGAATAGCAGGGCAGGTAGCATTGTAATTGGCACTGGGAAGCATACCTCTCAACTGTACAGATTTTCGGAGAATGTCCAGATATTTGTCTCATATTTTTGGTCCATTTTTCATAAAAACTGTTTTTTCTGCGAAATCAGGCAAATCAATAAAGATTGAAATCTGAAAGTAATGACAGACATTTGAGTTTCAGACTTCATACACTTCAGAAAATTCCTGCTAATGCAAAACCTGTTATTCTATCAAATTGCTACTTTTGTAAGAGCAATATTTAAAAATTGTTCCTATTTTTGGACCTTTGTCCCCCCAATTATTTATGAATTTGTTCAGATGTCTTGCTCTAAGAGGTTGAGAAATATGCTGGGAAGCATCAGCGGTACCTGTATCAATAATGAGTACACGAATGCCAGGGCTGGCAACAATGTAATGGGCACATGGATGACAGGATAGGTAACATTGTTAGCACTGGGTAAAGGGATGGCAGAACAGGTAACAACGTAATGGGCACAGGGATGTCAAGACAGCTAACATTGTCAGCACTGGGTACAGGGATGCCAGGGCAGGTAACAATGTAAAGGGCACAGGGATGTCAAGACAGGTAACATTGTCAGCACTAGGTACAGGGATGCCAGGGCAGGTAACAATGTAATGGGCACAGGGATGTCAGGACAGGTAACACTGTCAGCATTGGGTAAAGGGATGCCAGGGCAGGTAACAATGTAAAGGGCGCAGGGATGTCAGGGCAGGTAACATTGTCAGCACTGGGTAAAGGGATGCCAGGGCAGGTAACAATGTAAAGGGCACAGGGATGTCAGGACAGCTAACATTGTCAGCACCGGGTACAGGGATGCCAGGGCAGGTAACAACGTAATGGGGATGTCAGGACAGGCAACATTGTCAGCACTGGGTAAAGGGATGCCAGGGCAGGTAACAATGTAAAGGGCACAGGGATGTCAGGACAGCTAACATTGTCAGCACTGGGTACAGGGATGCCAGGGCAGGTAACAACATAATGGGCACAGGGATGTCAGGACAGGTAACATTGTCAGCACTGGGTAAAGGGATGCCAGGGCAGGTAACAATGTAAAGGGCACAGGGATGTCAGGACAGGTAACATTGTCAGCACTGGGTAAAGGGATGGCAGGACAGGTAATATTGTAATGGGCACAGGGATGGCAGGATAGGTAACATTGGTTTCAAACATTTGAGCAGTTATTTTTTTGTGAAGGCTTTGTTGGGTATCTTGCTCCTGCCTTTTAATTATCGAGCTATGTTCTTTTGTTTGTTTTGTTTCTTGCAATACCATGTCACTTTTCAAGTACTACAGAACCTAACATGCCATTTGCAGATTGTAATTTTACTAGGTAGGCCAGCGGAATGCTCTGATGTCTGTATTTGCCAGTTCTGACTGTCCATAGAAACTCAGACTAACTTTGTTCTGGTTTGTTTTGCAAATGTAATTCACATTTTGCAGCTAATTCTATATGAATGCTACATATAGCCTACCTTCTGAGATACAAAGAATAATATACCTTTACAATATAATCTGCTTCATTGGAATGCCAGGAAGACTAGCTCTATAACATTCTGATACTTGCAGTTTATACTGTCCCTACAAACACACACACACACACACACACACACACACACACACACACACACACACACACACACACACACACACACACACACACAGAGACACAGACACACACACACACACACACACACACACAGACACACACACAGACACAGACACACATACATACACACGCACACACGCACACACACACACACACACACACACACACACACACACACACACACACACACACACACACACACACACACTGCAAGTCCTCTGGCCCTTTTTGTAAACTTTTCAACCTCAGCTCAGGAGATACTGCAGACTACAAATGTATAACCTTTGAATCCTGTCACCCATGTCTGTGGGATTGCTGGGCACATCATTTGAGAGAACCACAGAGAACATCCAGACTGAACTATGTAATGCTGAGTTCATGCTTTCATGTTACATGAAATCTCTCTTTACTAGCATGAAGTAATAATTTCAGACTAGGCATTAGCTCTTCATTACACCACACTTTTATTTACTGGTTCATAGGTAGTTACTAAACATGGAGTCCGATTGACAATTAAGGAGTCGAGCCTACTATCCTAATCTCCCCAGACAACTACGGCTAACAGAAGAGTGTTTTTCTTTTAACCCACATTCAGGTATAATATTCAGTATTAAATTATTGGCTATGTATGAACAACAAACTTCCAGTACTCAACAGCTTCCAAAGAAATACAAAAATAATGAACTTAAGTCCAGAAATATCAAGGCCTTGATATTTTTGGACTTATTTGCCATGTATGCTGAATAGATACAGATTACTAATAATAAATATAAACATAATAATGATAAATGTACTTTTAAATGCATGTGAAATAGCATTCTCATCTTTAATAATAAACAGACGTTGTAATCTTAAATGAATGTGAAATAGCATTCTCATCTTTCTTTCTTTCTTTTTGTTAACGGGGAAAATCTGAATGGGCAGAGCCCAGTTTCAGTGCCAGCCCTTGGAGAAATTTACAGAAATATGTATACAATTAATAATATAAAAATAATTATATATACTTGAACAATGAAGACTGTGTTTTACAGTCAGAAACGATCAAGAATAAAATCAAGAATTCTATGAATACAGTAAGACTATGGTTAGCAGCAAGGATTGTCATCTAAACATATAAAAATATAGTGTGTTCATATTGATAGAGACATTTCACTAGGAGAGAATATACACATTATCAACAGTGTAGCATGATTAAGCTAAGCAACGAAAGGGGAGTAAAAAGTAGGAGGACGGGGTTAGTAGACAGTAAGAAAGGAGCATTGGTGGGATAGGCACATTGAAGAGTGCTATAAGGACACGGATGGGATGGAGAGAAGATTTATTTTTTATTTATTTTAATTTATTTTACATTTGTTAACCGGGAGTGTCTGACTGAGCCGAAAAGGCCCTTTTTCAGCAGAGGCCCGGGGAGAAAAGCTCCACAAAGAAAAATTACAGAAACATTTAGTTATTTAGACATGATCAGTATACACACACATTACAGGAGACATGTTTTTACAGTGGTATGCGGTACATAAACAGTTACAGTGGAGAGAACAAACAAAAAAATATTAATTTTAAAAATAAAGGTAATTAATAGATTTGTGGTGTACAGCTGAAATTTGGAACATAGGTACAATACATACATAGTACACAGGTACAGTACATACATTGTAGATTAGCCAGTGTTTGTGAGTAAGATTGAAAATTATTATCAAGTGCTCTAGATTTTGTATGTATGTGTTATCTGCCTTCACTAGCCTGGGTAGCAATCATGGCACTGACAACTTTCCTTGAGATGTTGCCTGATGAGGTCTTTAAAGGAGGCTTTGGATGATGTGTTTTGAATGCTAGTAGGGACAGAGTTCCATTTTAGCCACCAAAATACTATATAGTGCATCTCCAAATCTATTGTAGCTGTTGGTGACTTCTAGTAGTAGTTTGCTTGATGATCTAAGAGGCCTTTTGGCTGAGTGATGTTGTACTAGGTTTTTGAGGGCAGGACACGTATTGGGGAGGTAATAGATAGAATGACAGAGGCAGAGCTGATTGTAGGTTAGGAGGTTGGGCAGTTCAAGCCAGTGGAGCTGTCTCAAAGCAGTACAGTGATGAGTTCTATATGAGCAATTTGCAGCAAAGCGGGCAATTCTGTTATAGCAGGCTTCCATTTTGCTTAGTTCAGTTTTGTTGAGATTAGTCAGAATGGAAGATGCATAGAGTAGAGTGGATAGAAGTTGGGAGCGAGCAATGGCTGATCTTGTATTGTTGGTAAGAAATGGTTTGATACGGTAGAGCGACCCCAGTTTAGCATGCACTTTTTTAATAGTTAAGTTGAGATGACTATCAAATTTTAGGTGGGAGTCTATTGTTATTCCCAATAGCTTAGCCTGTGCCACTGGAGCAATTGAAGTAGCATTAGTGGAGTAGATAGTGAATTGACTGTTAGTGTTTTTTTTAGAACTGGTTATAATCATAAGCTGAGTTTTCTTTGGATTGAGGAGAAGTTGGGCTTTGGTAAGGTAGTTTTCAATGTCAGAGAATGCTAGTTGAGTTGTTTGCAGGAGTGTGGGAATGTTTTGTGCAGCACAGATTAAGGTAGTGTCATCTGCATACTGAATTATAGATGCATGCTATGTGGAGGTATGGAGGTCATTTGTGAAGACTGTGAATAGTAGTGGTCCTAAGATAGAACCCTGTGGGACTCCTATAGTTATGGGCAGTTGAGGAGAGAGAGAATTTTCCCATTTCACAGCTTGGTACCTGTCAGTTAAGTAGCTTTAGAATCAGGTAAGAGTGGAATTTGATAGATATTGGTTTAGTTTGTTTAGCAGGATTTGGTGTGAGACTGTGTCAAATGCTTTGGACATATCCAAAAAAAGAGTTGACACTTGTAGGCCTTCATTTTTGAGATGGTTTACTATGTCTGTGAAGCAGAGGAGGGCTGTAGTGGTACTATGGGCAGGCCTGAAACCATGCTGAGTAGGTGACAGGATGTTGCTGTCTAGGAGATAGTTTAGCATCTGGGCATGGATGCATTTTTCTAGGATTTTGGCCAGGGGGTGAGTAAAGCAATGGGTCTGTAGGTATTAAGTTCAGTGGAGGTCCCACCTTTATGTATGGGTGTAACATAGGATATTTTCCAGAGTTTGGGCACATAGTTTTCAACAACTGATCTGTTTATGAGTGGAGATTGGGATAGCAATAGCATCTGCTGTGAGTTTCAAGAAATAGCTGTGGAGTAGGTCGGCTGTTGTTGATGAGGTTTTTAGTTTGGAGAGCATGCTTTTGATTGAAGTGGTGGAAACTGTTTTGAGGGTAAAGCTTGTGTTAGTGTTATTTGTGTTGGGGGGGACAGTGAGGAAGGAACTGTCCTGTGATACTAAGGATAGAATTGAGTTCACAAAGTGGGAGTTGAATTGTGTTTCGATGGGAACTTTAGTGTCAGGGGTGGTTGGTTTGGGGGTAGCCTTTTGGGTGGATTTTAGTAGCAGGTTTACATTTTTCCAAAATTTTTGCGGGTTGTGCTGGTATTTAGTTTGTAATGTTGTGTAGTAGGATTTTTTTGTCCAGCCTAATGCATTTTTTTGCACGGTTGCGCAGTTCTTGGTACTTAGTTAGGCTTTGTGTTCATTTGTTTTTTTGATAGTAAAGCCAGGCCGTGTCTCTGGACTTGAGGATTTGTTTGGTTTCTTTACTGAGCCAGGGGTTTTTAGAGGTTCTAACCTTGATTTTGCGGAATGGAGCAACAGTGTCTAGGTGTTGTAGAAATGTTTTGCTGAAATATGCTACAGCCTGGTCAAGTGGGAGGGTTTTTAGGGGGGTCCAGTCACAGTTACAGAGTAAAGTGTTGAGGACCTCAGGAGAGAATTTTTTTGTGTTTCTAGTGGATATATAGTTAGTGGTTTTGCATATGTTTGTTCTACTACGTATAAAGTATATTATGTTGTGGCCACTTACTGTGTCTGGGAGACTGCCTGAGTGATGGTACAATGTGGGGTTGTTAGTTAGGACCCAGTCAAGGAAGGATTCCCTTTTAGATTTTTTATCACATCTAGTTGGAATTTGGACTAGCTGCTGGTAGCCATGGAGATTTATTAGATTACTTCGTGGTTCTGATATACAGGTGAACCAATCTAGGTTAAAGTCCCCCAGAATAAGGGTTTCTTGTGAGTATGTGGAAGAACACCAGGATAAGAAGTCTTCAAGGCTAGCAGGTGTATTACCAGGTGGAATATAGATCACAATTGTGGTGATGATCTTTTTAGGGTGAAGTTGAAGTTGTGAGATAAGTATGTCCCAGTTATTGGGGGAGGGGTAGGAGTTTGGTAATTGACGGACAGTTAAGTTTGACTTGTACAGTAAGGCAGTTCCACCCCCTTCACGAAGTGGTCTGTCTTGTCTAATGATATTGTATCCGGTAGGGAGAACTTCTGAGTTAGCTATGTTTTTATTTAGCCAGGTTTCTGTTAAAGCAACTATGTCTGGGGAGTAGTGTGCTATTGTGGCCTGGAGTTCAGGTATTTTATTTTTGATACTTCTAATATTAATATTTAGCATTAAAAGATGGTTGATTTTGCTGCTGTTGTTGATTTGCCCAGGGATAAAGAAAGTGGGGATGTTATGTTCTGACATTTGTGTTGGAGCAGTTTGAGTTGGACAGGATGGATTTGGGCCTGGGTTGGGGTGGATATCCCCACTTACGGTGAGCCTGGAGTTAAAATGGTTATACAGATGTTGGAGTTTGGTGAGGAGTGTGAGAAAGTATTGTGTTTTTTTGGAGTAGGAATGAGAGCATACGTGTTTAGTCCTGAATTGGTCTGTTATGTAGTTCTTGAATAACTGTGGGCAGATATTATTATAATGTGTGGTGTCTGTATACGAGACTGCATAATGCAGTGTTGTGCTACTAAGTTTAGGGATATTGCTAGAGTGATAACTTGTGGTGTTGTAAAGAATTATGAGAAGACAGACTAGACTTAGTTGTGTGATAGTCATGGTTATAAAGTTTAAGTTGTTTCTAGGTGTGTGTGGGGGGTCTGAATAGGAATTATAGGGTTGCACTATATGTGGATGAGGAAGTAGTGTGGGTGATGTAAAAAATGCCTAGTGGGAATGAGAGTGATTGGGAGTATTTTATGTGGAGCAAGTTGGCGTAGTATAATGTGATATAACTTGAGGAGCTGTGATTGGTGGAGGTGATGTGAGGGTGAGCTATGGGTGTGGCTGTGATTACTATAAATGTAGAGATAGTGGGGGTGGGAGGGAATAGGGGGCAGGGGAGCGGGGAGAGCCCGAGTGTTAGCGAGGGCAAACGGAGCGGGGCAGAGCCAACCAAGACAAAAGAAAAAGTAAGTATTACTTTACAAATCTGAACACTTTTAAAACAAATTCCTGAGGTCTAATGGCTGACCGGCAAGCAGAATGTAATTGCTGAGGAGCACTTGTGTCCTGGTGGGAGACTAGAAATTTAAAGATGGCTCTATGCTCAGCAGGATTCTAATATAGACTTTGTATTGGGGGAGGGAGATAGCACAAGGGGTGTAAACCAGGTGGAATGCAAAGAAACCAGAGAGGCAATCAGTGGAAATCAGTGAAGGCCTCAGAGTGGGTAAGTAATAATTCAAACTACCTGTAAAGTGAAGGAGAGAAGAGACAGCAAAGTTTATTAAGGTTGGGAGTGTGTCTTCACATTGACTTGCTGATTAGTAACCAGTTTGTGCACAGATTAGAGTAGGGAGATACATTAGCAATGGAGGGGAATGTATAGAGATGCAAATAAACAGGTGGGGCTCCAAGTGATACAAACTAAGGCCGAAAGCACTGAGAGGGCTGCTTGATGGTTAATTTAGTCACAGGGATGTGAATTAAATGTATACTGTCTATTGGACAGTTAGGATTACTGTACTAGCGGCGGGGGGGGCACAAGGCTACAACAGTCAGTTTTATTACCAAGTGGAGAACTACTAAGAAATACTGCTAATGTAATAGCTTCACTCTCTTAAAACATACAAGTAGAATGCCTGGGTGGACTGACCCTGCTCTTGAGGCTCAAAATGTATATCCTTGTTTAGTTTGCAGTACTGATTCCTTCGTATACTGTATGGGTGGAGTGGTAGCCGCTGACTGCAGATTTGCTTGAGTGTGCTCTGAAGAGAGAGAGAAAAAAAAGAGAGGATGAAGCTAGTAGAAGGAGACAAAGACAGGTCAAAGGAAGTAATTAGGAGATAGGTGGAACAGGAATGGAGTGAATGAGTCAAAGTACAGGATAGAAGTAGAAATGAATTTATCAGTTGGGGGTCAGGGATCATAAGTATTAAGTGAAGGGGAAGATAAACATAGATTACTTGACCAGTGATGTTGGAAGGGATAAGTGGTTTATTTTTTTTTTTGGGGGGGGGGGGTTGTGCCCTATGGTTCATCTACCTATCCCCATTTCATAGGTTCATAAGCAAGTTGACCCATTCATTCTGAAAGTACACATGCCAGGCATTCTTGGCCTTGGTGACAGACCTACAGCCCATTCATTCCTGCCCAGCTGTCATAATTGACTCTCCATTCTCTGTCAAGAGTTGGGTGCAAATGAGCTGGCCAGCATGCTGGTTTTAGGAGGTAGAATGTAACCCCCCCCCCCAACTACAACTTCAGCACCTTGATCACTGTCTCCCAAAGAGAAATATGTCTCTGCACACAGATTTTCTCCTTGGATACATAGTGTGACTGCACTGTTGACAACAAGGGCTCGGCAGGTTCAAACTCCGCTAGGTGACCTCCTAATGCTCCCAGTAGATATCACTCATGTGGTAGCCAAAATCAACTTGCTTCCTCAATGATTGGTGAGCTGTCAGCAGCTGCTCACATCCATCATCCCCAGCCTAAAGGCACCAAAGTCATGAATAAAATTTGGGTCACCTGCACCTTAATCCAGTGCTTTATTCCAGTCTACCACAGAGCTGTCTGGGTTAAGTGAATTCTTCTATGCAGTTGTAGATCTAGCTTCTACGAAGGAAGGAGTTAACTACGTTTTAAAAATAATCATGTAGGAAATCTTTCTGATTTCTTTTATAAGATTATTCCTAAAAGCTGGGGCCACATATGTGGAGCAAATGATATCTCTACAAAGGCTGGTAGACTTGGTAGTTTTGATCAGGTGTTGAGTCTATGATCTGAGGCTATGTGTGGGAATACAAGGCTGTGTGATATCCTGTAAATGTGAGCATGACTTAGGGTTGCAAAGAATGTGACTGGCCAATTAATTGGCATTTTTGCAGCTATTTTTGCAGCTTTACTGTGTGCCAGTTCCAGGCTAAAGAATTGGGTGCTAAGGAGGGTATGAAATATGGAACTTGTATAGAGAAGGATTGTAGGAGACAGGCAGAGCAGTGGTGGTTTAGGCCTGATTGGTGGGGTATGGTTTAACTCTGTCTAAGAGGCAGAAATTCTGATGAGTCATCTTAACAACTTTGTCAATATACAGATCAAATTTCAGTTTATGACCAGCTACTACTCCATGTACATTAGTGTTGTTGACTTACCTATGTGGTAAGAGCATACCTCTCAGTCTCTTAGCCCAAGAAATCTGGACAAAGTCTGACATAATGGGGTACAAAGGCCCCAAAATAAGGACAGATTTTAAATATTGCTCTTATAAACTTAAAACATTGCAAGAATAACAGAGTATGTATTAAAATGTATTTTGTAAAGGATATGAAGTCTGAAACTCAAGTGTATGACATTATTTACTAATTTTGTTTCTCAGATCATCACAGCGATTTGCCAGAAAAGCAAAAAGTTTATGAGGAATAGACCAAATGTTTGAGACAAAAAGCTGGGCATTCTATGGAAATCTGGACAGTTGAGAGGTAGGTGCTGATTGGGTTATAGTGTCACTGTGTGCTTTAGTATCTGTCACACTACTGGTGAAAAGTTCTGCTTTTGTTTTATTTGCATCTATGTAGGTCTGAATCTGTTAGGTACTTGTGTATATTATCGAAAGAAGCTTGTAGTCCAGCAGTAAGTTCTTTTAAGGATTTTGCAGAGTACATTAGAGTTGAATTATCAGTGTATTTAATAAACTGAGCTGAGATGAAAGAAGGGATCATTGTGTTAATGAAAATATTAGTGTGGAAATACCGAAGAATAGATCAATCACTAGGGTACTTTACTATTGAGTGTCTCAATTAAAGATGTTGGTTACATTCCACTTACAGATTGTGCACAATCAGATACATAGCTTGTAAGCCATCTAATAGGACTCAGACCAACACATTAAGTCATTTAACCAAATAATGCGGAGAGTATGACTATATCAAATCCTTCTGATAAACGGTTAGGGCTTTGTTTGAAGAGTTTAGTAAAAGAAAGTGCAGTTTATTTGCTGTGACCTGCATGGAAACCATGTTAGGATATGAGTAGAAGATTACATTTGTGAAGATATGATGCAAATTGCATAAGTGTGCACCTCTCCAGTATTTTAGTAAGAAAAATAAAGCAAATGATAGTTTGATAGCCTCATTTTGTGGAATGGAATAACGATGGATATATTTCAGACATTTGAGGACATAATGATCTGAAAACAAATGGGCTGCATACCTCTCAACTGTCCAGATTTTTTGTAGAATGTCCTGATTTTTGCCTCATATTTTTGGTCTGTTCCTCATAAAAGTTGTGTTTTTCTGAATTTTTGTGGCAAATCTGAATTCACTAAATAATGAGAGACATTTTAGTTTCAGACTTCATATCCTTCAGAAAAATGCATGGTAACACAAGACCTTTTATTCTGGCAAATATCTAAGTTTATGAGAGCAATATTTGAAGTCTGTACCTATTTTTGGGGCTTTGTCCCCCATTATTTTGGCTTTGTCCAGAATTTTTGTGCTGAGAGGTTGAGGGCAATGATGGGCTGTTTTGATATTGGGTATGCAATACCTTCTGAGCCAGGCTTCTCTATTCTACAGGAATATTCTCATGGGCTGGGAAGTCGGCTTGATTTTAGCAGGTTGTTTGTGTGTTATGGATCTAGAGATGGGAAGAATGTAAACGTGAGTGGGGATTGCAGCTTCTTAGCCTGTGCTGGTGTGACTTGAAGAGAGTTGAAAGGGGCACAGATATTTTTTAAGCAGTACTCACTGAAATTAATGATTGCAAATGGGGTGAGACTTGGCAGATGACACAGCTGGGACCTGTTCAGCTGACTGAGAAGTTGGGCTGTATTTTTGCACAGTACCTTTGGGTTGTAGATATGCTATCTACGTCTGTTAAGCAAATAAGGTTTCTTGCTGGGGATAAGCAAGGGCTTAACCTTATTTGTAAGATTGGTAGAAAGCAAGGAACTGAAATGCTGTTTGTTTAAGACCATCTTACATACTTTATATCAAAGATACACAAGAGATTTAGTCTCAGAAGTAAGGCAGGGTACTGATTTAGATATTTTTTCACCTGATAGAGGCACTATTGAAGCAATCCAAAAAATCTTCCAGGTTAAGTGAATTAAAATAAGCCTGGTTATATTTAAAGTAGCATTAGAAAAGTCTGAAAATTGAAGTTTTTAATGTTTCTGGCTCAGGGAAAAAAGTATTTTTAAGCATAACAGGATCTCAAACTATACAGAGAGTATGGTGATCACTTTTACAATCATATATAACATGTATCATACCTGTCTGCATTTGAAGATAAAAATCCAGCTGAGTGTACTATTACAGCCTGTGCTGTATCAATGTGAGTAGTACTGATTATCAGATATATCAGCCAAAGAGGTTTAGGTAGGGGTTGCTAGCACTTGCTATTGATTTGATGTTAATCCACAGGATACCAATAGCTGCCTGTATGTATTCTCAGTATGTACAGTAATGCAGATTACAGACAAATCAGGAGAAATTGTCTGAGGACCTGTTCTAGTACCTGAGGAGAATGGATAGTGCTGGAGTTAGAAGGACTGCTCTAGTATTACTAACATGGCCTGAGAAGTACACAGCCTAGGATATGGGTTTGATTTCAGTAGCATCAAATGGACTTATGGCATATACAAGCTGTATTTTCTGACTTTGTATGGGTTCTACACATGACAATGACATCATAGCCTGATTTACATCTGATCTGTGACTACAGGGATATTTGAACTGCAGTATTAATAGCTACCATTCCTCTGGGAAAAGTTAAGTGACAGTAATCCAACCCCCTCACCTCCCATGACTGGTCTCTGCATCCCACAGGGCTACTACTAAAGCCCAGGTTGTTGGAATTGCCATCAGAATATTAGCCACTCTGTCATGGAGCTTAACACTTTATGATATTTTCATCCCCAAGTTTTAAAATACACATTTTTATCAAACTAAAAAAATAAAATAAGTACAAATTAATGCCTCAACTAAAGAACCTAGAAAATGTCATAGAAAAAGAAATTCGAAGAACAGTGAAAGGGAACAAGGTCAATGATAAGAATAATCTTAAGAATAAAGAAAAGGAAGTTTTGAATGATTTAATTAATAGTCAGGGTGTGAGAATAATGAAGCCAGATAAGGGAGGGGGTATCATGATTATGAACAAAATAATGTATGAGGCTAAAACGAATTCTATATTGAGAGACGAAGGTAAATATAAGATAGTATCTAAGAATGAAATAGAAATAGCATACAAAAAAATTGATTTGTCGCTACAAGATTTGTTAATGGAAAAAGTAATCCATATCAAAATATTCAGATACTTCGAAATTAAGCAACCCAGGGTAGCCACCATTTTTGGTATACCCAAAGTCCATAAAAATCAGGATGACCCCCCTCTTAGACCCATAGTGACAGCAGAAGGGGCTAAGATAGTTCCCCTAGCTAAGTTCGTAGATGTAAAAGCTAAACACATTTGGGTCAATAACAAAATAATATTAAAGGAAGGGAACTCACACCCGAGGTATATAAAGATGATTTATTATTCATCACAATAGATATCATTGACCTTTTTTCCAGTATTCCTTACAAGGAAGGGATGGACTATTTTGAACAAAGTATTTTCTTGGATCAAAAAATGACGCATGAAGAAAAGATAGCCACAGTTGCTACAGATGGACACAGTTTTAAAATATAATTTCCTTATTTTTGATGGTGAATACTATCAACAAATTAATGGGGTGTCCATGGGAGCAGCTTGTGCTCCTACATATGCAAATATAGTCCTGTCAAAATGGGAAGATAAATATATAATGAATTCTAGTTTCAAGAAGTGGTGGATATTGTACCATAGATTCCTGGATGACATAGTGATTTTTTGGACCGGAGGAAAACAAATGTTTTTGGAATTTTTTGAATATATTAGCTCAACAACAAGTTTTTTGAAATTTACATATGTTATTAATACAGACATTTTAAATTACTTGGACGTTGAAGTTATTAAATCAGATCATAAATTTGAAACTAGGGTTTTTAGAAAAACAACATATTGTAATTCCTACCTACACTACGATAGTTCCCATCCCCCTCACTGCAAGAAAAATATAGTCAAGGGACAATTTGTGAGGGGGTCTAGGATGACAAGCAGAGATACAGATTTCAAACAGGAATGTGATAAACTGGAAACTATGTTCCTAGAGAGAGGGTATCCTATAACATTTATTCAAGATATTAGGAAAGAGGTAGAAATAGGTAGGAAAGACAGATTTCAACCTATAAAAGGGGTTATGGAAATCAAGAAAACAGAAGAGAAAAAGAATGGTATTTATATGAATGAAGAAGCAATACAGAAAAGACTTATTATAGAATTTAACTCTACTAATAAAAATATAAAAGGTATCATATGTAGGGAATGGGATAAATTCCTTTCTTTAACAGATACGGAGGAAATTAAATGTATGAGACCACAAGTTATTTATAGAAATCCACCATGTATACGTAACATGATTGAAAGAAAGGCATTGGACGAGAGAGGGACGAGTTTTAGAAGGAAAGGCACTTTCAAATGTGGACGGTGCCAGCAATGCCCACATATTATGAATGAGGGAGAGGTATACACTGAAAGTAGGAACATGAAAATAAGAAGTAAAGATTATTATAATTGCGATACGCAAGGAGTGGTATACCTAGTAATTTGTCAGAAATGCCATGGATTCTATATTGGCAAAACTGAAAGGTCCCTGAAAAAACGAATTTATGAACATATGTACGATATTAGTAGAGCAAAAGAAACAAATGCACTATATAAGCACTTTAAGGATTGTAAGGAAGCTAAATATTTATGGTTCGTAATAGAACAAGTTAAATGTGATATAAGAGGTGGTCCATGGGGAGATATCTTAGAGAACAGGGAACTATGGTGGCAGGTTAGAATGGATGCAAGTAGAAAACCTGGTCTTAATGAAATGATTTCTATAAGACCATTATTAAAAATAAGAGATAATAAAATTTGAGAACAAGAAAGGAAGTTTTGGGCATCATTGTCCTGAAAAACAAGGGTTTACATAATAACATGTATTTTAACAATAATATATATATTTTTTAAACATTCATGTGTTTTCCATCTGTTTTTAATAATATTGATTATTTTATTTATAATGTCAATATTTATTATTATACATATTCAATGTGCTACATATATTTAATGAATTACATATATTAATATTTTAAAATGGATTTAATGAATTGTAATTGTAGGTTTTGCACACTAGAGGGAGTTACAACAATATGAATTTGTGAAAGAGCTTTTTTTTGGAATTGGTTTTAATACACATAGAACAACTTCAACTTTATGAAAAATTGTTTTATTTTATTTTTATGTGATACAGATTAGGATTGAGGTTTATGCATTAGTAAATGGTCAATACGTATATATTTTAAATAAAATAAGAAAAATAGGAGAATGCTAGTAATATCTATGACAAGTTTCCATTTCATTCTCATGAATATGTAACAGTGCTTTTGAATATTAATAGATAATAGACTGTAGGGATTGGCGTATTTGAATTTCATTTTTAATGGTTTTATTGGATAATTAAATAATGAATTTAGTATTTAAACTGTGGAGAATTTTTATGTAATTGTCTGATGAAGTCCTGGTAGAGAGGGACGAA
>NC_056747.1:123593408-123620908 GCF_019279795.1 Protopterus annectens | reverse complement strand
TGGGCTTATCCCCCTGTGAGAAGCAAGTTTAAAGTAAAAGGGAGATGTTTGATATCTAACTAATACAGTTAATGCAGGGTGGGCTTATCCCCCTGTGAGAAGCAAGTTTAAAGTAAAAGGGAGATGTTTGATATCTAACTAATACAGTTAATGCAGGGTGGGCTTATCCCCCTGTGAGAAGCAAGTTTAAAGTAAACGGGAGATGTTTGATATCTAACTAATACAGTTAATGCAGGGTGGGCTTATCCCCCTGTGAGAAGCAAGTTTAAAGTAAAAGGGAGATGTTTGACATCTAACTAATAAAGTTAATGCAGGGTGGGCTTATCCCCCTGTGAGAAGCAAGTTTAAAGTAAAAGGGAGATGTTTGATATCTAACTAATACAGTTAATGCAGGGTGGGCTTATCCCCCTGGGAGAAGCAAGTTTAAAGTAAACGGGAGATGTTTGATATCTAACTAATACAGTTAATGCAGGGTGGGCTTATCCCCCTGTGAGAAGCAAGTTTAAAGTAAACGGGAGATGTTTGATATCTAACTAATACAGTTAATGCATGGTGGGCTTATCCCCCTGTGAGAAGGAAGTTTAAAGTAAAATGGAGATGTTTGATATCTAATTAATACAGTTAATGCAGGGTGGGCTTATCCCCCTGTGAGAAGCAAGTTTAAAGTAAAAGGGAGATGTTTGATATCTAACTAATACAGTTAATGCAGGGTGGGCTTATCCCCCTGTGAGAAGCAAGTTTAAAGTAAACGGGAGATGTTTGATATCTAACTAATACAGTTAATGCATGGTGGGCTTATCCCCCTGTGAGAAGCAAGTTTAAAGTAAACGGAAGATGTTTGATATCTAACTAATAAAGTTAATGCATGGTGGGCTTATCCCCCTGTGAGAAGCAAGTTTAAAATAAATGGGAGATGTTTGATATCTAACTAATAAAGTTAATGCAGGGTGGGCTTATCCCCCTGTGAGAAGCAAGTTTAAAGTAAATGGGAGATGTTTGATATCTAACTAATACAGTCAATGCAGGGTGGGCTTATCCCCCTGTGAGAAGCAAGTTTAAAGTATAAGGGAGATGTTTGATATCTAACGAATGCAGTTAATGCAGGGTGGGCTTATCCCCCTGTGAGAAGCAAGTTTAAAGTAAAAGGGAGATGTTTGATATCTAACTAATACAGTTAATGCAGGGTGGGCTTATCCCCCTGTGAGAAGCAAGTTTAAAGTAAACGGGAGATGGTTGATATCTAACTAATACAGTTAATGCAGGGTGGGCTTATCCCCCTGTGAGAAGCAAGTTTAAAGTAAATGGGAGATGTTTGATATCTAACTAATACAGTTAATGCAGGGTGGGCTTATCCCCCTGTGAGAAGCAAGTTTAAAGTAAACGGGAGATCTTTGATATCTAACTAATACAGTTAATGCAGGGTGGGCTTATCCCCCTGTGAGAAGCAAGTTTAAAGTAAACGGGAGATGTTTGATATCTAACAAATACAGTTAATGCAGGGTGGGCTTATCCCCCTGTGAGAAGCAAGTTTAAAGTAAACGGGAGATGTTTGATATCTAACTAATACAGTTAATGCAGGGTGGGCTTATCCTCCTGTGAGAAGCAAGTTTAAAGTAAACAGGAGATGTTTGATATTAACTAATACAGTTAATGCAGGGTGGGCTTATCCCCCTGTGAGAAACAAGTTTAAAGTAAAAGGGAGATGTTTGATATCTAACTAATACAGTCAATGCAGGGTGGGCTTATCCCCCTGTGAGAAGCAAGTTTAAAGTAAAAGGGAGATGTTTGATATCTAAGTAATACAGTTAATGCAGGGTGGGCTTATCCCCCTGTGAGAAGCAAGTTTAAAGTAAAAGGGAGATGTTTGATATCTAACTAATACAGTTAATGCAGGGTGGGCTTATCCCCCTGTGAGAAGCAAGTTTAAAGTAAAAGGGAGATGTTTGATATCTAACTAATACAGTTAATGCAGGGTGGGCTTATACCCCTGTGAGAAGCAAGTTTAAAGTAAAAGGGAGATGTTTGATATCTAACTAATACAGTTAATGCAGGGTGGGCTTATCCCCCTGTGAGAAGCAGTTTAAAGTAAAAGGGAGATGTTTGATATATAACTAATACAGTTAATGCAGGGTGGGCTTATCCCCCTGTGAGAAGCAAGTTTAAAGTAAACGGGAGATGTTTGATATCTAACTAATACAGTTAATGCAGGGTGGGCTTTTCCCCCTTTGAGAAGCAAGTTTAAAGTAAAAGGGAGATGTTTGATATCTAACTAATACAGTTAATGCAGGGTGGGCTTATCCCCCTTTGAGAAGCAAGTTTAAAGTAAACGGGAGATGTTTGATATCTAACTAATACAGTTAATGCAGGGTGGGCTTATCCCCCTGTAAGAAGCAAGTTTAAAGTAAACGGGAGATGTTTGATATCTAACTAATACAGTTAATGCAGGGTGGGCTTATCCCCCTGTGAGAAGCAAGTTTAAAGTAAAAGGGAGATGTTTGATATCTAACTAATACAGTTAATGCAGGGTGGGCTTATCCCCCTGTGAGAAGCAAGTTTAAAGTAAAAGGGAGATGTTTGATATCTAACTAATACAGTTAATGCAGGGTGGGCTTATCCCCCTTTGAGAAGCAAGTTTAAAGTAAATGGGATATGTTTGATATCTAACTAATACAGTTAATGCAGGGTGGTCTTATCCTCCTGTGAGAAGCAAGTTTAAAGTAAAAGGGAGATGTTTGATATCTAACTAATACAGTTAATGCAGGGTGGGCTTATCCCCCTGTGAGAAGCAAGTTTAAAGTAAAAGGGAGATTTTTTATATCTAACTAATACAGTTAATGCAGGGTGGGCTTATCCCCCTGTGAGAAGCAAGTTTAAAGTAAAAGGGAGATGTTTGATATCTAACTAATACAGTTAATGCAGGGTGGGCTTATCCCCCTGTGAGAAGCAGTTTAAAGTAAAAGGGAGATGTTTGATATCTAACTAATACAGTTAATGCAGGGTGGGCTTATCCCCCTGTGAGAAGCAAGTTTAAAGTAAACGGGAGATGTTTGATATCTAACTAATACAGTTAATGCAGGGTGGGCTTATCCCCCTGTGAGAAGCAAGTTTAAAGTAAAAGGGAGATGTTTGATATCTAACTAATACAGTTAATGCAGGGTGGGCTTATCCCCCTGTGAGAAGCAAGTTTAAAGTGAAAGGGAGATGTTTGATATCTAACTAATACAGTTAATGCAGGGTGGGCTCATCCCCATTTGAGAAGCAAGTTTAAAGTAAAAGGGAGATGTTTGATATCTAACTAATACAGTTAATGCAGGGTGGGCTTATCCCCCTGTGAGAAGCAAGTTTAAAGTAAACGGGAGATGTTTGATATCTAACTAATACAGTTAATGCAGGGTGGGCTTATCCCCTTGTGAGAAGCAAGTTTAAAGTAAAAGGGAGATGTTTGATATCTAACTAATACAGTTAATGCAGGGTGGGCTTATCCCCCTGTGAGAAGCAAGTTTAAAGTAAAAGGGAGATGTTTGATATCTAACTAATACAGTTAATGCAGGGTGGGCTTACCCCCCTGTGAGAAGCAAGTTTAAAGTAAAAGGGAGATGTTTGATATCTAACTAATACAGTTAATGCAGGGTGGGCTTATCCCCCTGTGAGAAGCAAGTTTAAAGTAAAAGGGAGATGTTATATCTAACTAATACAGTTAATGCAGGGTGGGCTTATCCCCCTGTGAGAAGCAAGTTTAAAGTAAACGGGAGATGTTTGATGTCTAACTAATACAGTTAATGCTGGGTGGGCTTATCTCCCTGTGAGAAGCAAGTTTAAAGTAAACGGGAGATGTTTGATATCTAACTAATACAGTTAATGCAGGGTGGGCTTATCCCCCTGTGAGAAGCAAGTTTAAAGTAAAAGGGAGATGTTTGATATCTAACTAATATAGTTAATGCAGGGTGGGTTTATCCCCCTGTGAGAAGCAAGTTTAAAGTAAACGGGAGATGTTTGATATCTAACTAATACAGTTAATGCATGGTGGACTTATCCCCCTGTGAGAAGCAAGTTTAAAGTAAACGGGAGATGTTTGATATCTAACTAATACAGTAATTCAATTTTAATAAAAAAAAAGTAATAATTTTAGACTTTTTTTTCCGGCACTTTGATATTTGGCATTATCAGTGCTGACATTTGAATAGGGAGCCTTCAGAAATACTATTAATGTTCTCTCTCTCTCCCTCTGTGTGTGTGTGTATATGTATATATATATATATATATATATATATATATATATATATATATATATATATATATATACACATGGGTCCCCTTAATATGGTCGACTTTTCACAAAGTTGACTTTCATATGGCTGAGCCTATATGATCGACTTCTGAAAAGCCGACCATGGGGAACCATACAGTGTGGAATGGGAAAATGTCCCTCTTTCGCACTGTAGTGCGATCTCGGAGTTGGTATATTTAAGTTACGGGGGGTGTTGTGGGTGGAGCCCTCCATGGGGGGTGCAGGGGCCTCTGCTAACAATTTTAAAGTAAGTGTTTGTTGTGTTTTTTTGTGTTTCTTTTACATGGTCGGCTTTCCGAAAGTCGATCATATGGTCTCGGCCATATGAAAGTTGACTTTGTGGAATGTCGACCATGTAAAGTAGATCCATATATACATATATTTATTTACCTACACACACACACACACACACACACACACACACACACACACACCAAGCAAAAACATTGGATTTTGCCTTACAGTGTTGGATTTTTAGGACCAAGACAACCCATTAACATTCCTATTTGCTAGTCCAGACTTGTATTTACTGTGTATGGAAACATTTGCAAGAATGGTGCCCATCAGCCCAACTGCCATTTGTGTGTTTGCTCAGCCATTGTAATGAGATGTTGTCAGTTATTAAGTGTAAGTTTAAATGTTTATCTCTTGAGTAATATTTTAAGGAGCAGACGATCCCCTTTTCACTAAACTTCTCTGTCTCTCTCTCTAAGGATGAGTATCATTTTTTTTCAGCATTGCTTATTTTTTTTGTTGTTGATACAGCACACAGTGTGCTTCTTACCTTGAATAGCTTGGCCCAGTTTTGCTCTCAGACCTACTTTTAATGTATGTGTATTCAGGTTAAATTCTGTAGTAAAATCAAGAGTCTCTAAGACTGCTAGTACTGGTTAACAATATAATACCCTCCTTAGATCATAAATGCTGTCTGCCTCAAGAGAGCATTACACCTTGATAAGAAGCTTTGTTTTGTGAGATCTGTCAATGGAGAAGCATTAGTTGCAAAATTAGGTACAAATTTTCTTTAGTACTCTGCTAGTACAAGAAAAAAATACACCTGTCTTTTAATGCAGAGTACTGACCGGTTCCTTACGTTCTTTAATTTTTCTGTTTGTGGTCTTGTCAACTTCTTCCCCTAAGGTATCACGGATACTTTGTTTGTACCATGTCTAGTTTACTTTTCTTAGCAGTCACAATCAAGCCTGCCTGTTGTATAGCCTCTAACACAGTCTGCATTTTGGGTAAGGGAGATTCCCATTCCAGTCCTCTGATCTGATGACCTCTTCATCCAGGTATGTAGCAGTATGTCATAAGTGGGATTTCAGTACTTTGTCCATCAGTCTCTAAAGGTAGCTGTGACTCTGTCTAGGCCAAATGGTAGCACTGTGTATACTGAAATGGTTCTTCAAGGTTAAAGAGGCTGTATTTTTCTTTATCAGTGGTGAAAAATATTATCTGAGAATACCTCTTTGTTAAGTCCTGTCTTGTTAAGTATTTGACCTTTCTTTGGTTCTCTGTCAGTTCATAAAACTTTGGCATGGGATAGCAGAATCTAATACTTTCATTAGACTTAGGAACTAGCATAACTCGGCTACTCAGTTCACAATGTTACTTTTCAATCTCTCTTAATTTGAGCCTCTTTTTAAATTTTTTCTCTTACAATTTTTTCTGTGACTCTTTTATACTGAAAGTTTTCAGTCTAATCCTTCATTATAGATGTTAAAACTCTGTCAGGTTTTGTCAGTGTAGCTCTTCTAGACATATCTGAAAATGCTCATTTATTCCTTAAAAATACTCATTTCCTACTGTTTGACTTTTGACAATGATTCCTCTGATAGTACTTTGATTAGAGGTTCTCGGGTCTCTTTTTAATGAATTTCAGCTTGCAGGCTAATCACAGATCTTTCTACCTCTTTCCACGGCTTTGCTATATTAATATAATAGACTTCCTCTTTCTTTCTGTTTCCTGTCTGTCTAACCTTGTAAGTCTCTGCATTTGTCTTTCAATCACCTCAAATGGCCTTTGTCCATGCCTCTCAACCTAGAAACATCAAAAATCTGGACAATGCCCATGAAAAATAGGTACAAATCTGTACACTGATTAACATATGATTTGCATAAATAATTACGTAACCCCACCCACTCCAATGGAATTGTGGGATACCAACTTTCAAATGCAAACTGAAGAACAGACAACCAAAATATGGCACCAGAGTCCCCCTGCAGCCACTTCGACGTCCCATTACCTGGCTATTTTGCCTCATTTACCATAAACACTAATGTGCGCATACTGCTTTACTTCTACAATGATTATTTGGATTTTATTTTTACAGCACAACAATGCACAAACACTAATAGACATCTGGTAAAAGCAATACTGTCTCACAATGAAAATAAACTTGGCATTAAAACTTGTCTGCCATAGAAACTTATATCCATTGAAACAGCATTGAAACCCACAACACATCCAAAGAAAATTCATCTGGCCAGTGGTGGATAAAGATTACCTTTCGGCTGTTTTCAAATCATTGGCTCCTTGCACACAAAACAAGAAACATGTCTCTGTTATTTTTCTTTGATGCACCTTCCTGACTTTATTAAATTATATTCTTTGCATAATACAGCATACGTGTTAGACAGAGTGCATTTTAAATTTATTGTTTAAACATTTTTCTAGTAGACTGTACTGTAGGCAATGAAACAAAATGCATGAACCAATAATGCCAAAACTGCCCAATTCAGAACATTTTCCATCATAAAAGTCTACTTCCACACCCACACTATTAATAGGATGACAGCAGTGTAAGCCATAGGCATCTTGCACAGCTTCTCACACATTTTCAATTTCATTTTTTTTGGGGGGGCAAAGGGTCAAAAATCAGGGACACATTTTAAACATTGCTTGTATAATTTTGTAAAGTTGCTAGAATAAAATGTTGTGTTACCACCATGCATTTCACTAGTAAGTCTTGAACCCAGGACCCTATGCACTACAGTCAGAGCAACATACCACTATGCTAAATCAGCAGCTTCCTGAAAAATAGGAAGACTGAAACTTACTGGCTATCATTTAGTGAATTAATTTATCACTTTTCACCACCAGCTCTCAACCTCTTAGCAAAAAAAATCTAGACAAACAAAGCCAATAATGGAGGAATACAAATTTAGTTCTCACTATAGTTCTCAACTCAGCAGAAAAAAAACTGGGAGAATACAAATTCAGTTCTCACTATAGCTCTCAACTCAGCACAAAAAAACCTGGGGAATACAAATTCAGTTGTCACTATAGCTCTCAACTCTTAGCAGAAAATACCTGGGGGAATACAAATTCAGTTCTCACTATAGCTCTCAACTCTTAGCACAAAAAACCTAGGCAAAGCTCACATGTGGTGGTGGCTAGGGACTTTAGGCTCTTTTTACCCTGTACTGAAGGTACAGGGTTTGAGTCTGAGTACCTTTAGCCACCAGGTATATTGAATGGGGGCATTTTCACACAGACACAGACACACACACACACACACACACACACACACACACACACACACACACACACACACACACCTTAAAACAGTTGCCTTACTTCAAATAGAAGTCAGTTCTTCATAAAGCACTTGCATATTACAGCTGTTCCTGTTCCTGCTCGCATTTGCGGCCAGTCAGAATTTAGTGTCGTTCACATAAACAAGTTCTTCATGCTGATTTCATAAAGCTCTGGTCGCATTCTCTCACATATAATCCATAAAGTTCTGTTCCTGTTCCCGCTCACATTTGCAGCCAGCCAGAAATGATGTCTGCAGGATGTGAGCTCCTTCAGCTCAATTCCAACTGGCATTTGTGGGCAGCCGGAAATGATGTCTGCAGGATGTGAGCTCCTTCAGTTCAATTCCAACTGGCATTTGTGGGCAGCCGGAAATGATGTCTGCAGGATGTGAGCTGCTTCAGTTCAATTCTGACTGGCTGGTAGCCCTGATGGTGCTGACGTCATCATGTGCATGATGAAGTTGGCACTGACAGCACGAAAATTGAAAACAAAAAGGAAAAAAAATCAGAAATGAAGGGGTGCCACTCGGGAATCGTGACACCCCTTCATTTGGACCCCAAAACTCAGTAAAAAACGAGTAATTCGGTATGGTTGGGAGGTATGCCTTTGTCACCTTGCTAGAAGTTTGTTCTCTTGAAGGGCAATAATACCTAATCTTGGTTTAAATTCTCTCTATATTGATTTACTATTATAAACTCATGGATGCATTCTTGGGCTATTTGCATGTGCTGCTTTACTATGGCTATAGCAATCTTTTGTCTATGCCAACTAACATAGTGTTCTATTACACTTTTAATTAAATGGCATATTCTGTTTCCTTAACAGTGCAAGCATTCTCAAGGATGACTGCTGTACAAAAGTTCAAATGTGACACTATATGTAGTTTGTGGCACCTTTCTTTTTCCAACCATAAGCAAGGTAATGAGTGGTGCCAGTTTTTGCCATCTGCATCACTAACTTTTCTTGGCATGGATTTCATTGTCTTATTGAACCTCTGTATGAAGCCATTAGTCTGCAATAGTAGCTTGACATCTTTAACTCTTTAACTTTAAAGCCTTGTTATAACAAAGACAATACCCTTGACATAAAGGGAGTGCCTTGGTCAGTAAGTATCTCTTTCAAAATATCCTGTCCATTGAGTAACAGTATAATTTCCCTGGCAATAACCTTAGATTTAATTTTACATAACGACTCTGCTTCAGTAATTTTATAACATTGCCCAGTATTACTGGTACAGTCTGATATCTATTGCTAGATTTTACTAGTGACTCCCCTCCCCAACGTCCACAACAATATGTAAATACAGCACTTGTATAATAGGTGCTAGGATCAATGGGCTCTTAAATCCAGGGCAAGGTGCAGGTTTCTGGCATTTTGGACAAGACAAACTGAAATGTTATATCTCTTTCATTATGTCTGGCCAGTAAAATATGGCTAGTGCTCTTGCTTTAATTTTGTCCATTCACAGGTAGCCTACTAACATCTGGCTATATGTTGGCTTCATTAGTAGTATCCTATAAGGTTTTGGCTCTAGTGTATATAAGAGGTCATCTTTTTAAACACAAAAAAGGCTTGCACCTGTCACCCCTGGGATTCCGGATATTGGCAAAGGCTCTTGCCACCCCCATAGTGCCTTTTTTAGGCAAGGCTCAAATTCTAAACCTACCACCCTAGAACACAAAAAGGAAAAACTAAGGGTAATGCTGCTCAATGCCAGAAGTCTAAATCTCAAAATGCACGCACTCGAGGCCCTTCTCAGTATGGAGAACATTGATGTCTGTGCAATGACAGAAACCTGGTTCAAGGCTCCTGAGAGCACCCCAGCACTATCAGGTTTTACCTCTTATCATGCGTTCCGGCCCCAAAATCCGGACAATACCAAGAAAGGAGGGGGGGGTATCCATATTCATCAAGGACACCCACACCTCAAGACTGGTGGCAACGCACGATGCATCGGAGACCATCCAGGTGCAATTAACCATAGGCAAGACTGCTCTGCAAATTGTAGCATGTTACAGGCCACCCTCACAAACTCAGGAACCTCACATGGCCTTCCTGAAAACACTAGAGGGGATAAATGTATCACCAAACACCATCATACTAGGTGACTTCAATTACCCTAATATAGACTGGGAACACTACTCAAGCCCAAACACCCTAGCCCAAAAGTTCCTGGAATTCATAAACTCAAATGCCATGGAACAACTAGTCACCATCCCCACAAGAGGAGAAAACATACTTGATCTCATCATCACGAACATGGGAGCACAATGTTCAACACCGAAGTATACCCCTCACTGGTCAGATCAGATCAGCAACTAATCTCGCTGCAGGTCCTCATCCCACCCCCACCTGAAATAAAAAAGACCACAGTAAAGAACTTCTTGAAAGCCGACTTCACACTTCTAAAGACTAGTGTGGTCTCCTTTAAGGCCCCCGAGCGGAAAACAGTACTCAAGCCGCTGAATCACTTACAAATGCCTTCTACCAGCACCTGCAGGACTGCATGGATAAGGCAATCCCAAGCAAAACAAAGACTCTTTGTACCAAAGGCAAGCGTCCAGTCTGGTGGACCCCAGCTATAAACAAACTCTACAACAAAAGGAGGAAGCTACTACAAGATAGAGCAAAATCCTTAAAAGGTAAGACACCCTTGATCACTATAAGTAAAAAACTAAGAGCTCTCATAAAATCATCCAAAGCAAATTTTGAGAGAAAAATAGCTAAAGACTCAAAAGACAATCATAAGGCCTTCTTTAGCTATGTTAGAAACCTGGGAGGAAACTCCCAGATATGCTCAGAACTAGTTCAAAATGATGTGAAGATTACTGATCATACAGACATTGCCAACATACTGGCTGACAGGTTCAGTGCAAACTCCCCAAAAGGAGAGATATCTATACCAAGCGATTGCAGCCCCCCAAACATCTCCAACGCCCAAGTGAGAACTGCTCTCTCCAAAGCAATAAACACAGCATCCATGGGACCTGATGGTGTCCCCGGCTGTGTGCTCCACGAACTCAACGAGGAATTAAACCCACAGCTAGGACAGCTGTTTAATCATAGTCTTACCTCTGGATACATACCCAGGGAGTGGCGCACTGCAACTGTGGTCCCACTTCACAAAGGCGGTGCCTCCACCGACCCTGGAAATTACCGGCCCATTAGCTTGACAAGCCTTATCTGCAAAGCCATGGAGAGGATCATAATGGACCTCATAAATAAAGACATAGCGAATTTGCAGACTTTGGATCCATCCCAGTTTGGCTTTGTCAAAGGCAGATCATGCCTTCTAAACTTGGTTGACTTTTTCAAAACAGTCACCAAAGCCATTGATGAGGGAAAGGCAGTCCATACAGCCTACCTCGATCTGGCGAAGGCCTTCGATACAATACCCCACTCGGGTATCATTGAAAAACTCATCAGCTTAAATGTTAACCCATACATCACAAGATGGGTTGCAAACTGGCTGAGTGACAGAACCCACAGGGTCAGAGTTGCTGGCACCATGTCAGACTCAAAGCCTGTCACAAGTGGTGTACCACAGGGCTCAGTCCTGGGCCCACTCTTGTTTGGCATCTACTTTTCCAAGTACAAGCAAACACAGGAGGGTTATGGCTGACAAAGTTTGCAGATGACTGCAAACTGGGCGATAGTAGAAAACACATCTGACACAGATATTCTTCAGAAGGGTCTCACAGAAACGGATAACTGGTGCCAGAGCCATGGCCTAAAGTTAAATGCCAAAAAATGCATAGTCATACCCTTCGGGAAAAACAAGGTTACCCCTAGCTACCAAATAGGTGGCAATCCACTGAGCACAGAAGAAGTTATCAGGGACCTGGGGACCCAGGTTGATAGTAGTCTGTCATTCGACACCCATGTAGCTACAGTAGTTAGGAAGACCTTCTACATTGCCCACCTTATCATGAAGGGATTCTCATCTAGATCAAGGGAGGTCATAGTCTCCCTATACTCATCACTCATCAGACCAATGATTGAGTACAATGCCCCATTCGAATGTATCTGACCCGACACTTGCAGCAGCTGGAGAGGCCACAAAAGTTCCTCACCAAAAGGATAAAGGGTCTCAAACATCTGTCCTATGCTGCCCGACTGAAAGAACTCCAGCTCTATTCAGTCGCCACGCTGCTCAGAGGTGACCTTTGCCTAACATACAAGGCCATGTCAAACCCAGATTTGATGAATATGCTTCACCTCAAAAATCTAGATCCGTCAGAGCCACAAGGGCGGAGACTTAAACCTCGACACGGCTATTAATAGGACGTGCTGGAGGGATAGATTCATCACCCAAAGACTCCCTATGCTGTGGAATAAAATCCCGGTATATGTGAGGCAGAGCACCTCGCTGGCCTTGTTCAAGAGAAATCTTGACCAATGGATGGGAGATCGCAGATATACCCCAGGGATTACCTCAGTGTCACTGCTCGACAGAGGCACAGCAAAATAATGGGTATAGTTCCCCATACTAAAGGGGTGGCGTAAGCCACAAAACTATGGGCTAGGCTTGTAAATGCCCTCGGGCAGATAGCCTAGTATGAACCTATGAACCTATGAATATGGATACAAAGTAGTGGGGCAGCTTGTTCATTATCATGTCTTGGCCATGTTTATCATCTCTCTTGCTCTGTATAAAGTGTCACTTTCCATATTTGTACTTTTTAAACGTTTACGTGACTTACTTGCAAGTTCACTATTTCAGGGTTATTTTCTTTACTGACTTGCCTTGAGGTGGAAAGCATAGCATCTTCTCTCAACACCAGTGGCACTGCAGCTTTTTCTGTTTTTATTTTCTCCTGCAAAGGGTAGTTCTAAAGGAATATCTCCTGAGTACACACCACCTTCTTACATTTCATCATCTTTTTTGCCCTCTAATTCTAAAGCGGTATGCCAGAACAAAATGTATCTGCAGCTTTTGATGTTTTCACATAAACAAATTGCCTAGAGTCTACATTTTTTGAGTTCTCTGTTTTGCATTAACAATATTTTCTTACCCATGTCAATTTTTGTATTTATTCCCATTTATTTGATCTAGTTGCCATGGTGGTACGTTGGTAGCATTGTTACCTCACAGCAAGAGGTTCTCTCATTCGATTCTCAGCTGGGCTTGGGAGTGCCTTCTGTGTGGAGTCTGCATGTTCTCCCCGCGGTTGGGTAGCATTCGGAAAGACATGTGTGCATAAATGGGCATGCCTTCGTTGAAGGTTGGGCATCGAGCTGGCACCTCAGCATTTCATAAAAAAAATCTACTGCCAATCATTAGCAGACCACTGTGGCGACCCCTTACTGGGAAAAGCTGAAAGACAAACAACAACAACAACATCATTCCCATTTATTTGATCTGAAGGTTCACACTTAAGCTCCTGCCTTTTGATTTAATCTTTCTATTTGTCTGCTAATACTGCTTGTAATTCTTTCTACAAAATTGTCTCATACTGTTTTTTTCTTCAGAGTTTTCCATCAGTTTAACTTCAGTTCCTCTGCTGACAGCTCTTACAATATTGGGTTTCTGTTGTATCAACCTTCTACAGTATATCCATAAATTTTAATTTCCCCATTGCAATTTGTAAAAGTTTTTAAAAACGGTTTGAATTTCTACATGAATGAGTGGATTTTCCTTTCTGTCACCATGAATGCATATTACCACTACTTTTTGTTTGTTTCTCATCTTATGCTTACTTATCAGAGAACCCTTGACAAGGGCAATCATTCCACCAGAATGCAACAGTGCTTGAAATTCTTTTCCTTCTAAAAGTGCAGTAGATTTTGCAAATTTGTTTGCAACGCAGTTGCATTAGGCTGACAACCTTTAGTCTTACCACACTCCATGGGAAAAACGTCAATTGTAGTTGCATATCAGTTTTTATATTTCAACTGCTATAATTCATTTCAGTATTAGTAGCTCAGACTTTAGGTATGTAATTCCTCTATCACATTTGAAGCAAGTTATAACATTATTTCTGCTTTTTTATAGACGATGGCACATTTCTTATTGCAACATTAGACTTAGAAGGCCAAAATTCAGTTTTAAATATTATGTAATTAATAAGCATTATACATAAGTTACTAGCTTATCAGAGACATGGGTAAAACTTTGCAATTCACAATTTATTATAGTACTAGCCATAGCAATTTTAAATCTTTATTCTGTAAGAATTTCTAACATTTTCACTTTACTCTTGGTATGAAGTCCTAGCCACAACTTGAAATTAGGTTTCCAGAAATGCAACCAAACACTTCTGGTATGTCAGCATTAAAAGTCCTCTTGCAGAATTATATGCCCAGCTCTAGCTAAAAATTTATTTTTAAATTTATCATTGTCTGTTTAATCAGTCCCCTCCATGACCATATATGTTGTAATGCCTCTTCTGAAAGCTGGGGTGTCAGAATTTTCACCCATCCTAATCTGTCCCCATTTTCTTCTGGATGGCACATTGTTAAACATCACCAAGTAGAATACCAAGTAATTTTTCTTACTCAACATTTTTATGGCAGGCACATTTTTTGGGGGTAACTCGAACACTGGCCAGTAAAACCAACTGATGCTGCAACTTTTGGTGAGTCTCTGCCTTGGATTCCACAAATGTTTTTACCAGTTGTTCCAAGACTCTAGGTGAAAGCAACACTTTTGGAAATGGCAGAAATAATCCCTGGGATTCAATAAACTCTGTGCAGGCTTCACACAAAGCCTACACGGACTTTACATGTGTGCATGCTGGTGCGGGACAAGCACATGCACTGCCACTCAATGCATATTCATGCTGCATGCTCCATTTAAATGAGGTTTCGTGACTAGCAACAGTGTTGCTGGCCAGGAACCCATGTAAGGCAAACATGGATAGCAATCTTGTTTAATGCAAAGCTTACGATCTGTGGTTTTCCACAGAATGCCTTGACCTGGTCAAGTTCCTCAAGATGATGCTGCTGTCATCATGCATGCCCTAGATGACCTCTTTGAGGACATGTATCAGAAGAACAGACATGATGTAGCATTAACAATTGACACAGGTCTGTTGCACTCAGCCAGAATAGTACTACTGTCCATTTAGAAGAGGATATTAACACACCTCATTGATTCCGTGTGACAGGCCTGGATGAAGATAAGACAATGCATACTTCCCATCGTGATCTGGCCTAGGGTTTGGACATAATCCCCCATGCATGTATCATTGAGAAACTCTCCCAGCTGGGGAGTAACCTAGACATCACTAGATGGGTAACCAATTAGCTCAGCAACACAACACATACTGTGAACGTTGGTGAATCAACCTGTCCCAGTAGAGCTGTCACCATTGGCAAAACCCCAGGGATCTGTGCTTGGCCCTTTACCATTCAGAGTCTATTTTTTGACAGTTCAGGCTAAAGTATATGACCTTTGGCTTACTGTGTTTCTTGATTCTTGCATATTAGGTGCAATCACTGGGTCCACCAATGATGATAACATACTACAGGGGAACTAATGCAGACAAATGATTGGTGGAAATCCACATGATCTATAAATAAATGCAGAAATGTGTCTTTATGTTGTCCTTCTGAAAAGTGCAAGTTTGTGTTAATTACAGCATTGACAACAGTCCTGCTGTGCTGAAACCCAGTGATGTAGGCAATGGAAACACATGTAAATAACAATCTGAACTTCGACCAGCAAGTGTCCACACTGGCATTGAAAGCCTATGCTGTGCATATCATATGATATGCCAGCATATTCTGATCTCAGGATTGTATGACAACACTGTACTCAAACCTCATCAGAACATAATAGAGTAGAACGTTCTCTTTTGCATGTACCTCATCAGACACATGCAGGGCTTTCTCATCAAGAAAATACAAGGGCTACAAACCATGCCATGATGTTTGTGGATATATTGAAAGCCATGCCACTGTAATCTGTATCATATAGGAGGAGGTGACTTCTGCCTGGCCTTGAGGCTAGCCTCTGACCCTGCCCTGGTGGGAATAGTGCATATCCACAAAACTGATATAGCTGATGACATCAGCAGTGTTTGTTGAGGAGACTATGGTTATAACAGTGTCCCACATGCTGGTGTAAAAGGCTCTATGTAATGTGAAGCAAGAGCTCAAACAAACATACCACACACACCAGTTGTCTGCAGTGAGACTAAAACCCCTACCTAAGTACACAGGCTACAGAACTCAGTGTACACAAGCATCACAGCACAAGTCTGACTTTTACAAGAGTGCAGGTTGACTTATAGTGGATGACATCACCAGGCTCTCACCAGGCCATGTGGGAGAGCAGATGTTGAGAGGCTTGCATGAAATGGATGTGTAGGCAAGGGCAAGTACCAAAATACTGTCAATACATGGCATTGGAGCAGTAATTATATGATGCACACTTTTGCTCTTCTGTCTAGACACACACACACACACACACACACACACACACACACACACACACACACGCACACACACAGTTGACTGCAGTGAGAACAGAACCTGTACCTACCTAGGTTCACAGAGAACATAACTCAGTACTTTACACAAGCACTACTGCACAAGTCTGACTTTTATAAGAGTGCAGAACAAATTATAGTGGATGACATGAGCAGGCTATGGTGGAAAGCAGATGTTGAGTGGCTGCATAGGTTCATAGCTTTATAAGTTCATAGCATGTTACTAGCCTAATGGGCCTAGGGTGTTTTACAATCCTAGCTTTATAAAAACACAAGTACCCTTATTGAGCATTCTTAGATGGTTGTTGTTTGCAGAGCAATTTTGGGAGCCTGTTACAGAGTAGTGTCAAATCATTGGGAGATATGCCTGCCAGCATGTTCTGTTTATATCACAGACTAGGTGGAGAGCCCTGGAGCAAGTTATTCTTGTCCAATTTGATTTACAGATGTCCAGCATTTCTAGTAGGGTAGGGTCTGAGACTGGTCTCTACACCAGGCATAGTTCACCTCTCAGCAGCCTGCATGATACTAAGTACAGTGACAGGTCTATCAGTCTTTCAATGTATATTATGTTTTGGAGGTGCTGGATTTTCCCACTCACATACCTCTGTGTTTTCTCCAATTGCTGCAGGTGTCTGGTGAGGTACAAACAGAAGGGACCATTGTACTCAATTAGTGGTCTGATAAGGGTAGAGTACAGTAGAGCATTGACCTCCCTGGTCCTGGATATGATATCCATATGTATGAGGTGCATAATGCAGAATGTATGTCTCACCACTATGGACACAAAGTGATTAAAGTGTTGATTGCTATCAACATGTGTTCCCAAGTCTCATAACACAGTGTTTCAGCTTAGAGGGGTGCTATGTATATCATAATTATCAAGGGTAGTTCATTGTCAGGGGGACAATGAGGCATTCTTTGCTTTAAGGTTCAGTCTATGAGTTTGGCACCAATCATTTGTCTGTGTCAGCCCCTTCTGTAATAGGTTACCATCATTGGGGGACTCTGAGTGCATCCAATTAACAGTCATCTGCAAACATGGTAAAGCACAAGCCATCTACCATTATATGGGCTTCAGAGAAATAGTTTACACACAGTTGAGGGCCCAGCACAGATCCTTGTGGTATTCCACTGGTACGTGGGCTAGTGGTGGAGGTACAGTCCACAATTTTGACAATGTGTTTTCTGTCAGTGAGACAGTTGGCTATCTAGCTAGTAATGTATGGCTTAATTCCTAGATATGAAATTTATACTATGAGACATGAATGGGATATAGTGTAAAAGGCCTTGGATAACTCATCATAGGCGGTATGTCCTGTTATCCCTCATCCAGGTCTTTGAGGTCAGTATCAAAGAAGTACAATAGGTTTAATAAGCAAGATCTACCCTTAACAAAACAAAGTGGGTCAGGTCAAGTCTGTTGAGGGTCACCCATGTTTCAGTGGATAAGGCCTGTGCTATGCTGATTCCTTCCCTAGCCTTATAGATAAGGCTGTTTACGCTTATGGATCAATAGTTGTAGTTTTGCATATTACCAGATTGATGTGCATTGCATATCACACAACAGTGGCCATTACTTTTGGTAGTGCAGGTGATATATGTGTGGAGAAAGTACTGAGACACCAGGGTTGCATTGCTTGAGGGGAAACAACACATTGCTGTATTGTAAATATGGGACATATTCTTAGATAGGGCCTTCAGTTTGTTATGTATCCACAATGTACTTTCATATCATAGACAGGAAATGAACAGCAAACAGCAGTAATACATAATAATATTTACTTTCCCATAGTGTGGTGAGCAGTGGGTTTGAGCAATGGCTGACAAAGTGTATGGGCATGCAAGATGTATATTTCCAATACTATTCATTATTGCGCACAACTAAGCAGTGTGCAAACACGAGCTATATTGCTAAAGTCTGAGAGTTAGTATTGACTCTATGACACACACCTGCTGCTTAGATGACTGTGTGGCAGCATGTGTTAATGCACTGATCCGTGTGTTTTTGAGCCCAGATGATACTGAGTTTGAATACAGGTGTATCTAATACTTTTAAATACTTTTACATAAACATTGGCAAGACAATGCCAAGGATTCTTTAAAGCACATGTGTAGCTCTGTATTGGCATAATGCAGCAGGGTTAAGCAGCATTGTGCGGAGATAACTGCAGCAGTTTGCCATTGTTCAATGCTACTGTGAATTGGGGCATGATGCACATCTCCCTGCAAACATGGAGCTGAAAAATTGAAGGGATCCATTGTCTTTTCTGCTACTTATGTGTGTTTTCTGTGTGATTGTAGTTTTTGAACAGATTAAAGGTGTTAAAATGGAGTAAATAGGAAAGTGGTGAAATGGGGAGGAAGCAGGGGGAAGAAGAAAGTGAAAGCAGGACAGGAATGTGCAGGAGGTAGGAAAGAACTACAGCTATCCATTTCTTTAACAGTGTAAACTAAAAATATGTGCAGAATATTAACTGAATTTGGACTGTCACCTCCAAATAGAGGGGTGACCACAAAGCAATCATGTTGAATTACCAATTGGACTGAATCAAGTGTGTCAAAAAGACATGTGTGCAAAATGGAGAGCTACATTTGGGACAATGCTTTTGTGGGACAGTTGCCCATTTATTTTTTATTTGAAAGATAGAGGAATTATGGGGAAGGAACATAGGTAGTGTCTGGGTCAAGTAAGTTGGGAAGGTGAGCAAGCAATTGCAGACAGACATGACAAATAAGACAAAAGACAAGGATGGTGATGGACACAAAAGTTTGGGGGACACCATGATAGGGACAACACAGGCCATGGCCATAAAGCTTGGAGACAGTGAGAATCATGCACTGGACTTTCATCACTATCACCTTGCTCTGCAGGTGGCTGGATTGTGTGATGTCTCCTCCTCCTCTGGAAGACTCAGACTTGTACTGGGAGCCAGAATATTCCTCCAGCAGAAGCCTGTGGCTGTGCTGCTTTACTAGGAGTCCAATAAATATCCTGTAGTCCTGGATACCCCTCGTCTGTGCCCTAAACCTGGCACCTTTCCCATTAATGCCAACCATTTCTACCAGCAGACTTAGAGCAATGGAGACTGATGCTTTCCTGTCAATTCCAGTTATCGCATTTATTGGAGTGCGCACACCTGAGCAATGTGGTTGTGCAATGGTAAGCGGAGAGCAGCAATGCCAAGCAGTGAGAATGACATCATTGCAATTGTTAGGTTAACCTGATAACACATTAACAGCATCTCATCCATCATACATATAATTAATATCAGCTCCACTATCTAAAGTGTGATAAGTGAGAGTGAATATAATGGGAAGTGGAACAACAGTGAAAGTGTTTGGACTAGCCTGTATTAGGACCCAAAATCATGTGTGTGTCCTACACTTACACATGTTGCCTCAAGAAAGTTGAAATAACACTTCTTCATGTTTCAGTTCATTGCAATCAACTACAATGTTGCAACAGTACAAAAATGGTTGCATACACTGTACTAGGGCCCAGAACCATCTGTACCCCAGCCCTGTACTTACACCTGCTGCCACAGCACTAGTTACATGACATTCCATAATTTAACAATGATTCTTAAGGTCTGTCAGTTAACCATTGTGCAACACCTCTTATGGGGTTTGGCTGTGCCCAGTAGAATTAATTGAATGTATCTGGTTTCTATTTTTGGCTGTCTGGGTCCTGTCTGCTTCCTGGGTGGTTGAGTTGTCCAGTTTGTACACTGATGCAATTCACGCAAATGAGAGAAGAACTAGAAAAATAAATTGGCTAAGGCAGGGTACTAAAACAAAACAAAACCACACTACCACTACCTTTAGTCACCACAGACAAACAGGAATGGCAACAGATCAATATACTTTAAAATATTCCACACATTTTATTAAAATAACAAAATAAATTGTTGAGCGCTTTCATTAAAATTAATGAACTTTATCAGAACTAAAATGCATCCTCAGCACAATAAATATGTAGTGTCAGCAATCAATTCCAGAACATCATTCACCAATGGAATCTAAAATACAATGAGTTCATTAAAGCCTTATAAGAACTTTTAAAGGGACCTTTTCCTTTTACATTTGTTAGTATAAATCACATCTTCACAAATCATAAATATTCCAATGTATACCCTTGAAACCCTGAAACCTTCAAATTCCCTGAAACATAAATAAGAGTGAACTTTGAGCTCACAGGAACCATTATACGTGACACTGATAATTTTTTATGTAGTTTATATGAATGGTCCAAAAATAATGACTCGACCAATTGTCTGTTTGTGATGTTAGATGGAGACTCATCGTTTACTGTGATCCCTTTAGACTTTGGTATACAGTCAGTGAAGCAATTTTTACTAGAATACTCTGAATATGAGCAAAGGTACATAGGAACACTTCGTGATTTGCTAAGAATTGTACTAAATAACAATATTTTCTTATTTCAGCAGAAATTATATAAAGAAATACATGTGGTAGCAATGGGTACACCAGTGGCAAATACGTTTGCCAATATTGTGATGTATATATGGGAGAGTCAATTCATTCAGGCAGATAGTAACCCTTTTAAACATAATGTTTTATTTTACCGACGTTTTGTGGACAACCTGTTTTTAATATGGAAAGGAGACCAATTAATGTTTGAAAAGTTTTATGAATATATTTCGAACACTTACCATTTTAAAATTACTGTCATTTGATAAAATAGACTTTCTTGATATAACAATAATGGAAAATGAAGAAGGGATTTTGAAGACCACTCTGTATAGGAAACTATAAAAAGGAATAGCCTATTACATAGAAATAGCATGCACCCAGGCCACATCTTTAAGAATGTGACTAAGAACCAGTTCTTTAGAGTAGCAAGACTAAATACCATTGAATCAAATATAGTTAACCATATAAATCTAACTGTGTAAGATTTTGTTGACCGAGGATATAATTATAATGACATGATGCATATATATATATATATATGGTGATAATCAATGTCATACATTTAGGAAAGCCTTTAGTTCTAGGAAGACCTTAGATATATCGACCAAACAGAGATCGGATGAGTTAAGATGTATATTTATTTCTAGACATTGGCATATTTTGCGGGACATACCAGAACTTAAAAATATTATAAGTGAACTCACTTCACATATAAGAAACATAAGAATCTTAAGAACATCTTATGCTGCAAGGAGCAGCCTAAGATATGGTTCAATAGTCAACAAATTAAAAAAGGCATATATAAATGTGGAAATTGTAAATTTTGCCTGTATATTAATATAGATAAATCCATTCACTTAGCTAGTAAAAGAAATATAACATTAAAAGCATATGGGAACTGTAATACCAAGAACTTTGTATATCTAGCAAAATGTATAACATGTGGCTCATACTGTATAGGGAAACCAATCAGAAATTAAAAGAAAGTATTTGTAGCCATGTCTCAGAGATAAATACTAATAAGAACATGAATGTTTTATATAAACATATTCTAGAAAATGGTGATCGCCGTATGTTTAAATTTGCCATACTGGAAGTATGCATAGCAGAAATACGAGGTGGTGGTGTTATATTTAAAACTGAACTAGCAGAGATGAAGTGGATAGTTAGGCTCAAAGCTCATATACTACCGGGTCTAAATGACATTGTCCCTTTAAAACCTTTGCTGAAACACAAACATAATTGTATCTAATTTACATAATTAATATGTCATGTGACTGTGTTTAAGTATATAAGCTACTTTAATCTTGTTCTTAGTGTTTAAGTTTTTAACTTGCGTTTGTATTGGAAATAAATGCTTGTCGTGGTTCCAGTGACTTTTTTATTTTATTTTATTTCATTATTGTGAAGTCAACTGAATTTGCTGGTGGTTTATTCACTTGTTTTGTGTGGACTTCCACAGCCAAAATATACGCTCTATGATATTTCTGGTTTGAGCATGTGCCTCATTATGGTGTCCTTCAGTGGGTGTGTGTGCATTTATGATGGGTGTCATCAGCCATGGTTCCAGTGCATCCCCTGCATCCCCCAGTAAATGACTCTGTGGGATACCCCTCCACCCCCAGCAAACATCTGGTACAGCTGGGAGGTGTGCCAGATATGTGAGTTGTGGTAACTGCCAGGGTTGCCAGCAAAAACTTTCAAAATGATTCCCTTATGTACAGCCTACCATGTTCCCAGGGTGGTGCCTTAATTTCTATATGTGCGAAATCTACAGAACCCAATACCTCAGGGTAGTGTGCTAACATGGTAGAACTCCTGCCCTGTCCTCAGGTGTATGGGGAAAATAGATGTGGTTACTGGCATGTTGCAGCATAGCATTTCAGGAACTGATGAAAGATCCTGGATACTGATGCCTGTGACATCCCCAGCATGTCCCCTGTTGGTCTCTGAAAGGTACCTGCAGCTAAGATTCTAAGTGCTACACATACCTTTGTCTCCACTGGGATGGGTTCCCTTCGGTTGGCCCTGGTCTGAGTTGAGGATGACAAAGGTTGCAGAGTTCCTGTACTGTATCCCTATCCACTCTGTAGTGCTGTACAATTTCCACATCATATTGGCTGTGAAAAATTAAATGAGGCCTTCTTGGCCTAGGCCTATTGGTAGCAGTAGCAGCAGCATAGGCTTCAGCCGGTTGCACATGCAAGTGAATTAAAGTAGCAGCAGCCCCTAACATACTTTCCTTATAGACTCCTTCTTGTGGCTGTATTCCATTAGGTTTTGGAATTTGCAAGGAAAACCAGCATTGAGTCTACACTGTTATTTTATAGCTTGTTGAATAGATGCACCATGTTGGCTTGGGTGATTAGCAAGCAATTCAGCTCCTTATGCTGTAATTAGCGTGTCACGGTGTTTACCCAGTTTGTGTGGTGGTGAGTGCATCTACATGGTGCTTACTGAATTTAAAACTTTGTGCTCCCATATAAGTTTTATTGAATTTGGCTGAATGTTTTCAGTAGCACACCAGAAACAGCAGTAGAAACAAAGTTGTTTTAGTAAATTCTTCAGGGACAACAGCAGAAATGCCTAATGGAAACTTCTGCAACTCCACAGGTGCATATTAGCCCAATCAAGTTATACTCTTTGTAGTAGAGATGTTTTAAGGAAGGGTATATTTACCATTGAAGGTATATACCACTCAGTAAACAAATGCAAAATAAAAAATACAATACAAATATCTGACAGACCTTGGCCAAACTGCCAATGCGCACACTGTGACAGTAAGTCTGAAGGATAATGGAGGCAGAATGTTTATGTTAAACAAGCTCCATTTTATTCTATAGATCATCAGAAAGCACTAGAAATCATGGCTCAGTTGGCTTTAACAAACAAAACGTTACCTTGGTTATTTTCAGTGTAAAGTCTAGTCTCATACAATTGCTCCGGCAAACTAGCTGTTTTAATCACACGTCACTGATGTATGCCCTGGCAGGCCTTCTCAGCTTCGGAAACAATAAAAGAAATCTTCAACTGAGTTCGACTCAAGGTACATCCACAAAAAGTCCTGATTGGGATGATGAACTCCATATGTCCTGCGTTTTTGGGATGAAGCCCTTACTTTACCCCATGCTGAACCTCTGACTGAGGAATTTGTTTCCTAGTTTGGGGCATTAAATCTACATTGTTTATACGTCATAGAACTGGCAATTCATTTGTCATTAACATAATAATGCCAATGGTGCGATAACACTTTTCCCAGCATAAGCTACAGTAAGACTTTTTAATAAATATCCCCCTTTTTTCATACACAATATATACATGATATTGCAGGTTTATGTTAAATCATTGAACGCTTAAAAAAGCGAACGATGATTTGTCAAACCCATGTAAGTGAAAGCTGTTCCACAAAACAAACAAAAAAAATGTTTAAAACATTACATAAAGTGGGAGCCTTTGCCCCCCTACTTAAATATACCATATCCGAGGTCGCATTACAGTCACGAAAATGGCAAAGTAACGGAAACGGCCAAGTCATTTCTTTCCCAGGGAAAGAATTCGATTATATGCCGTTCCGTTATTTTGCCTTTTTGTGCTTTCAGGTTCGATCGAGTCGCATTCGAAAGAATGTGTCTTCGATCATTTAATAGGAGCCCGATATTGCTGTTTATGTATAATCTCTCTCTCTCTCTCTCTCTATATATATATATATATATATATATATATATATATATACACACACACACACACACACACACACACACACACACACACACACACACAGTTCTACTTTGTTTTGTTGAATCTCATTTCACTGAATTTCATTTCATCCCGACCACTTTGCTGAAAACTCGAATTACTGAAAACTAGTCTGAGCACATTTTGTCTTCAAGAGAGAGTTAATCATTAGTGTTGCAACTATGCATGTCTATTTAAAATGTATTGTTTTGAAGTTTTGGGTAAAATACAATATAAAAAAAACAAGTGCCCCCAACTGTATATTCTAACTTCAGGATCGCACTACAGCAGGGAAAAGGGTATATACCTTGTACTTGCCTTGCAGTACTCTACACGGTGCCATATATACTAAGCTAAGTTCAGCGAAATGAGTTTTCAGTAATTTGTGTTTTCAGCGATGTGGTTGGGGTGAAATGAAATTCAGTGAAATGAGATTCAACGAAACAAAGTAGACCCATATATATATATATATATATATATATATATATATATATATATATATATATATATAGATATATATATACACACACACACACACACACACACACACACACTGTTAAGAGAAAAAAGTTTTAAAAACATACTGTTATTTGTCTTTTTCCTCTTCTTGCAAAGTGAACATGTTATTTGTTGGGATATGCCTATCAAAGACGGGCCTCATCTGTGAACAAAATGCAGCATTGCTTATGAACCTGAATAATAACTGTTTTCTTCATTTCAGAATAAAGAGACTTGGTTATAGCTCAGTGAAGCCTGGGATAAGGACGCACGTCCGAGTAAGAGTTAATTTACTGAAGCAGGCTGTGTGTCCTGGAAAATTTGAGCTACCATTGTTGAACTGAACATTCTGTGCTTCTTGAACATTCTGTACTAACTGTTGGTTTGAGGTGATATGTGATAAACATGTTTACCACAGATGTTTTCCACAGCCAACTGTCAATGGTCAGAAATGTAACAAAAAGTTGTTTTGCTTGCAGTATAAAAGTTGATGTCAGTAAACAAGTTGACCAGAGGAGATCATCTTGGCCAATTTGCTGTGTAATCTGGTTAGCTGCTAATAAAGAAGTTTTTCATCACCTGAGGCAGATGAATTTTTCTTCTGACACACACACACACACACACACACACACACACACACACACACACACACACACACACACACACACACACACATACACACACACACAGGTTCATAGGTAGGTACTAGGCTATCGGCCCAAGGGCCTACGTAAGCCTAGCCAACAAGGTTCCCTGGCTTACACCACACAAGAAAGTTATTTTCCTGTGCCACTGTCGAGCAGAGACACAGAAGTGATCCCCAGGGTCTATTTCCTATTTCCCGTCCACTCATCAAGATTTTTCTTTAAGAGTGCTAATAAAGAACTTTGCTTGACATAGATGGGTAGCCTGTTCCAGAATATGGGAAGTTTCTGGGACAGGAATCTATCCTTCCACCGTGTTCTGTTTATTGTGGTGACAAGGTTTAGGTCCCTAGAGCGTGTAGCTAGAGGGAGTGAGATTTCTTTAGGTGTAGCATGTCCAACAGCTCTGGGTTTGACATAGCTTTATATGTTATGCAGAGATCACCTCGAAGTAGGTGATATGTTACGGAGTAAAGCTGGAGTTTTTTGAGGCAGTCAGTGTAGGGCATTTGTTTAAGGCCAGTAATCCTCTTTGTGAGGTACTTCTGTGGCCTTTCCAGCTGCTGCAGATGTCTTGTGAGGTACATTCCAAAAGGGGCATTGTACTCTATAATGGGTCTAATGAGTGTCGAGTATAGGGGAACAATGACCTCTTTTTTCCTGGATGAAAACCCTTTTATGATGAGGTGTGCCATGTAGAAGGACTTCCTGACTACTGTGGTGATGTGACTATCAAAGGAGAGACTACTGTCCACCTGGGTCCCAAGGTCTCTTATCACACATTCGGTGTTAAGTATATTGCTGCCTATGTGGTAGTTCATGGGTACTGTTTTTACCAAAGGGGATGACACTGCACTTTTTGGCATTGAGCTTGAGGCCATGGCTCTAACACCAGGCATCTGTCTCAGCGAGGCCCTTCTGTAGGATGTCCACATCATTTGGGGACTTGACCATGGCTCCTAGTTTGCAGTCATCTGCGAACTTCATTAGCCAGAGGCCTTCTGTGTTAGCCTGTACTTCAGAGAAGTAGATACCAAACAGGAGAGGTCCCTGGACGGAACCCTGTGGTACTCCACTTGTCACTGCTTTGAGGTCAGATTTGGAGTCTGCAACATTTACAGTGTGGGTTCTGTCAGTGAGCCAGTTGACAACCCATCTTGTGACATAGGGATTTATACCTAGTTTAGTGAGTTTAGCTATAATTCCAGAATGGGGCATGGTGACGAAAGCCTTGGCAAGGTCAAGATAGGCTGTGTGAACCACCATACCCTCATCTACGGCTTTGGTGACTACCTCAAAGAAGTTGATCGGGTTCAGGAGGCATGATCTGCCTTTCACAAACCCGAACTAGGTGGGATCCAGAGTTTGGAGGTTACCAATGTCTTTATTTATGAGTTCCATGGTTCCATGGCCTTGCAGACAGCTCGTCAGGCTAATAGGTTGATATTTCCCGGGATCAGTGGTGGCTCCCCTTTGTGGATGTTTGTATATGGGTCTATATGTAGATATATGTATATGGGTCTACTTCAGAATGTCGACCGTTCAGAATGCCGACTTTCATATGGCTGACACCATATGATCGACGTTCCGAAAGACTGACATCCTGAAATAGCACCATTTACCTGCCTGAGAATACAGTAAAACTGTGTTATGCAAGCCCCCCTGCACCCCCCACACCCCCTGCTACTTAAATATTCTCACTCCAAGATTGCACTACAGTGCAGGTGAGGGGAATCTCCCAGTCACGCACTGTAGCGGGATCTCCGCTATCATTTGTCGGCCTTTCAAATGATCGCTCATATGGTGTCGGCCATATGAGTTTTGAACATTTGAAAGCTCGAACAAATGAAGGACTCCCATATATTTTATATATATATATATTTATATATGGATCCCTATCAGATGATAGAAACTTCATTAAT
>NC_056747.1:123578408-123590908 GCF_019279795.1 Protopterus annectens | reverse complement strand
TAAATTAGACACATTGGCATGATAGATACATATCCCAATGTATCCCTCACCTCTGGAACAGACTTCCACTATATGACAGTCAGAGTAGCACCCTTGCCACCTTTAACATAAACCTAGATAACTGGATAGGCAGCCGCAAAGTCTCTCCTGGTCTATCTTGTTTTTCTCTCCTTGAGGCTGGAGGAAAATTTTGAATAGGGTTTTTTGGCTAGGCTTCAAATGGTCTGCAGACTGATCGTCTAGTATTTACCTATGAACCTATAAACCTTTTATCATTATTAAATAGTAAGTGAAAAGGATTAGATGCAGTCTAAATAATACAGCACAGAGGAGCTCTTACTTGAACCTGCAATAAGTAAAGTGCAGGTTTTAAGTAGGGTGTTGAAAAACTCAACTAAAAAGAACCAGCAAAATCCAGTGTCAACACAGTTATTTTGTACATCTTCCCTTCATTACTCGTTTCACTATTCCCTGTTTTCATTAAAGTTCTATTTGGGATCCTTTGAATTCTACTTAACTTGATTTTCTCCTTTACATATTTTGTTTTTCTTTCTTAAACCAGGGAATATAAAGCATTCATTCCCCACTTCCATTACCCTGTGGACATACGTGCTTTTGCGTCTTCTGCCATCTTTGTATAATTTATTTTTCATTCCATTCAAACATAATTTATTCTCTATTCTGTCTTCTGGCTGCTTGCTGAAACTATTCACTTGTTCCAAATCCAAATATATCTTTCCTTCTCCTTAAATGTTGTAGTATTAACGACCTAATTAAAATTTAGCACTGTGGTCAGACCCAATGCTGCTCTGATAGGACTGCCACTTATGGTCCAGTGACTGTCCTGAGATCGATTCATCTCATTGCACAGTCTGTCCAGAGGGAACAGAGGGGTCCCTGTGGGCAGCTCATCTTTCTTTGTTGAAAGTTATTGAAAGTGTATGAAGCTTAGCATCTGTAGATGAGTTTAGCAATAAGGCAGGCACTTTCATCACCTAAGCATATAGAGCTATATGTGGAAATAATCGGAGAAGTCTGTGAGACTGTATGGTCTGATATACGGCCCTTCTGCTGAATAGACAAAATTAAAAACAGAGTGAAACTTTGAGAGGGAGAGAATTCTCTGAAGGCTGCATTTATTATGGCACTGTAGCTGTTACAATGTAAAATAATTTCTGGTCATCAGGTGCTTTGCTGTTTGTAAAAATTAGACAGTGGTATATCCTGTATTTTGAAGTAGCCATTAGTGGAAATTATCTTTTTCCCCCCAAGGTGCAGTAAATCTCAGAGATGATTATGATATTTAGAGACCTGCTGGGGTGGTGGGTATCTGGTGAGTAATGTGCTGTGTGGATAATTGCTTTGTTTTGTATTCTGATTGATTTTCTTTGTCATTGCATCAGATGTTGGTTTCATCAGACTGGGTTTAAGTCAACAGAAAGGAATCCAACTATGTTTTTCAGTCTGCTTTAAACCTATTAGTATGAATCACCATTTAGGGGCAGCCGCGGTGGTGCAGCGGTTAGTGTTGCCACCTCACAGCAAGAGGTTCTCAGGTTCGATGCTGGGGTGCCTTCTGCGCGGAGTCTGCATGTCCTCCCTGTGGTCGCATGGGTTTTATCCGGGTGCTCCGGTTTCCTCCCACATCCCAAAGACAAGCTGTAGGTGGACTGGGACACTCTATATTGGCCCTAGGTGTGAGTGCGTGTGTGTGCCTTCTGTGGAAGGTTGGGTGCCGGGCTGGCAACTTGACACTGTAAAACTTCACTGCCAATCATGAGTGGACAGGTGATCCGCTGTGGCGAACCCCAGCCTGGAAAAGCTGAAAGAAGAAGAAGTATGAATCACCATTTCACCTTAGCACTGTGCCTTTTCAGTGTATACAGTATACGTAAATAATTTTCATTCCAAGGAATGTGTCGTTTGTGTGCATTTTGCCAAGATGCCTTTATTGCAGTCAGTTTATAAATATCCTTTGAAGTAAAGGACTAGATAGACATACTGTCTCCTTCTGTCATCAAGCAAATATAATGTGATTCTTTAGGAAACTCATTGCTGTATTTTGTTTGTAGGTCTTTGTTGTGTTCTTCTCCTCATTATCCTGGAAGACAACCTTAATGCAGAATGGTTTTCTAGCAGTCAGATTTATCTATCTAAATGAATACATGCTCATGTGTCTGTGCCAATATTTACACAGGTCAGACTATAACTCATGCTATAAGATTTTAGAACAGAATTTATTGTTGCACAAAATGCTTCAATGCAATGCTTATCTACATATGATGCAAGAAAAAGTGCCTGTCTTTCACTTCAGTTTTAATCCATGTTTGCAGTTCAAAAGCTACAAGTTATCTAGAACAAGGCTGACAGTACAGAAAGGAAATATTTTTCATTCGGATGTAACACATTGCTTATACAGAACATTGCCAATGAATCAAATAATGAATGAACTGGGATTTTTCAAAGAATTCTGGGTATCACATAGTAGCAATAAGTACTGTTTACTTATTTCCAAACTTCCTGCATAAATTTCCAGTGTTTGGTTCCAAGTAAATACAATTGTCTCTGCAAACTGGGTGGGCCAAACTTTATTTTGCCAGAAAGCTGTACATCTCCGTATTGTTTCCTAGCCATGTCATTTTGTAATTTGCCAAGACAAAAGCCCTGTAATACCAGTTATAATAATAACTATTTCAAATAGTTGGCGATGATTTATAGCATAGCATTTGCCAGGACAAAAAGCCAATTAATAATTATATCCAGATGTTTGTACTTGATTCAGGATGTAGTATGCAAGAAACTGTTATCTGGCATGTATAACAGCACAAGCTGGATTCCAGATGTAGGAGCAGTAAAACTGTCTGTAATTTAAACATGCATCTGGACACTATCTATACAACCTTTTCAGCTATAGCTAAGATAGTGGATACTTATGGACAGTGGTGGTTCTGTAAAACATGACTTCATACCACTTCTCAAAGGTAATATTTAGGCTATCAAAGCACAATCCTTATTCTAAAGAAAGACAACATGTTTTTCTGTGTTTTGTTGTCATTTATTAATGCAGTGCTCTTGAAAAGGAGATCTGCACAGCCTAAATGAAATACGCTTGCAAAGGAAATTTACATAGGCTAAAGATCGGTTCATAGGTAGGTACTAGGCTATTGGCCCTAGGGCCTATATAAGCCTAGCCAAAAAGGCACCCTGGCTTTCGCCACCCAATAAAGTTATTCTCCTGTGCCCCTGTTGAGCAGTGTAAATTACAATGGACTTATCTAGGAAATAATTGGCAGAATAGGTGGGTTATGTGATTTTTTTAACAATTGTAATTTTCTCATCATTTTTTACATAAATAAAGTACAAAACAGGCTAAAGTAGCCTAACACCCCAACATAGGAATAAATCAAGCAACCATTTGAGGTAGCAACACAACGTATCATATCTGCATTTTCTATATATCAGTCTAACTTGCAGAAAGAGCATCCAAATTAGAATAAAGATAACTTAAGAGGTAAATAACTATTAATGCCCAATCATTAAGGTACTTTGATAACCATCTCTGACACAAGGGATTTGAAGGAGGTTATATACATGATCCACAAAAAATGCAAGGAACCATAAAAAACACAAGAACAATGTGAATTCTGAAGAAGTCTTAGTTATATACGGATGAAATGCTAAATTTTGTTCAATAAAAGATTATATACATTGTCAAAGTGAGCTATTATCTAAGAGCTGATATGCATAAAGGGTTTGAAAAAGGTCCACCAAAGGCTTATTTATTCAGAACAAAATATTCCATTTATATTGAAAAAAAAAAGATGTGAGCATTTCTTATTTCTTTGTGATCTGTGGAATACTTTTTCTTCTACCCCACCACTCCATGTGGTCCATTTGTTCTGATAGTTGGCAGAGGAAGACATCCGCTGGTCTAGACAAAGGTCCTACAGCCCATTTATTCCCACCCAGGAATCACCATTCCATTTATCCCCCCTCTGGTGGGAGTCATGTAGTAGGGGACATTCCATCTTTGTGTCCTAATGAGTGGTGTACACATTGCTTCAATTGCTGCCTTGTCTGGAGAAAGAGGAGACATGTATACTCCTATTAATATGTCTCCCTTTCCCCAGTTTCCAGAGGAGAACATCACTTTGACAGCTTCAGCCAACTGAGCCTTCATAAGTGGGCAAAACATCCAACCACTATGAGATGTTACCATTGCTAAGAGCCTAATTCCTCATATAGAAAGTGAGGCCTCACTTCTGGCTTTTTGGGTTTATGCAGGAGGTATCAGAAAAGTTACCACAGGGATAACTGACTTGTGATGGCCAAGCGTTCATAGCGACGTCACTTTTTGATCCTTTGATATCAGCTCTGCCTATTATTGTGAAGCAGAATTCACCAAGTGTTGGATTGCTCACCCACTAATAGGTAACTTGAGATGGGATTAGAATGTTGAGAGACAGGTTAGTTTTACCCTACTGATGATGTGTCATCGCGATAGTAATCCTGCTCAGTATGAGAGGAACCACAGGTTCAGACATTTGGTGTATGGTGCTTGGCTGAGGAGCCAATGGTGCAAAGCTACCATCTGTGGGATTATGATTGAACACCTCTAAGTCAGAATCACACCTAAACATAATGATACCGCAGCACTGAAGATCTCCGGTTGACCAGGGATAGTTGGCCGCAAGGTCAGCAAGGAGCACTGCTCATCACTGGGTTGGAGTGCAGACAGAAGGGTCTGCCTCTCTCCAGCAGTGCACCATGGGTGCTAATTCATTCATAGATGACCTGACTCTGGGTTTGAACTTAAACTAAGAAAATATTATAACTATGGAAAAATTAATTACATGGCGATTAAGGAAGAAATAATGAAGATCTTATGGAAGGATATGAAGATGATGGATGAATTTGATTGTGGTTATTCAATTTTGGAATATATTTTAAGTAAGGAGGTAGAATTAACAGCTGTAAATAAAGTTCAGAAAGATAATAAATTACCTTGTTGGTGAACTAAATCATTGCTGATATGTTATAGGAAGAAAAGTGTTTATGAACTATAAGAAGTATCCCTCAAGGTTAAATAAAGAAAACATTTAATAATATTGGTAAGGAACTGAAACTTAACATCTTAAGAGTAAAGTAAGAACTATGAGATGAGACTGGCATTAGACAGCAACAACAAAAGGTATATTATAGGTATATTAACTCTTATAGAAAAGTCAAAAGTGCTGTTATGTCCTTAGAAGTCAATGGGAATGCTATAATGTAACTGGGTGAGATTGCAAATGAATTTAATAAGTATTTTGTGACAGTATGTCTAAGTAACATCAGTTTTGCTGATTCCTTATGCCTGCTGTATACATTTGATTACGAATGTCCAGTCATTTCAGAGGTTAGATCACTTAAGAAATTAACCAGGCGTATTTCAATGGGACTGGACAATATTCTGTCTATTATGATTATTATTTTAGAGAAAGATTTAACTTCTATATTAGTTGATATATTTAATTCTTTTCTGGGTAAATGTATTGTCCCTCAGTCTTGGAATACGTCATATAGTATTCCAGTGTACATAAAAAGGGTACGTAATATGCCAGTGAGTCTAACTTCAATTATTGGTAAATACTTTGAGAGTTGTTTACTTGAACTCATAGAATTGGATAGGAAGAATATGAATATGGTTATTTATCGGCATGTGTTTACTAAGGGGGAAATAAATTAGACTAAAATTATTGAATTTTATGATTTGGTGAATTTTGCAGCAAATTTGGGATTAGGAGTTTAAGTTATATGACTGGACTTGATAAAAGTTTTTTGATGCATTGCCTTACTCTAGAATATATGATACTTTAGTTAATGAGAAATTCAATCCTTTTGTAATAAATTATATTTCAACTTGGCTAGTAGGTAGATCACAGTGAGTGGTTATAGATGGGTGTTATTCAAACCCATGTCCTGTGATGGAAGGAGTTCCAGAGGGTTCTGTGTTGGGAAATCTGTTGTTTAACAGTGTTTTTTTTTACCTTTCTGAAGTTACAATCAGTTGGTATAACAAATATGCATATGACAGCAATCTGGGTTTTCTACTAAGTTATAGTGATGATTATGCATCTTTTAATTGCTATTTGGACAAAAATAATTGGGCAAATAGTTTTAATATTAATTGTATTATACATAAAAGTAATATTATGCATTTTTGGAAGCATGTATCAGGAGAGTTATTATTGTTACAAGATATAGAGCTAATTTCAGTGGAATCATACAGTGATTTAGGTATTTTGATCACTCTTTTTCTTTCTAAACCATGTTGGTTTACTTATTTCTAAAGCTATAAAGCAATTAGGTATATTGTTGAGAAATGTTACATTAAGAGATGGACAGTATTTAACACACTTACACAAAACATTCATCAGACCAGTTTTGGAATGTTGAATAACACATTCAGTAATTATAATAGTGAACAATTAAACTGCATAGAATCAGTACAAATGAAGTTTGAAAAAAGAGTTTTGTCTTTATCAGATAAGTTATTTTGATAGATGTCAAAAGTTGTATCTGTTTACAATCCATTATTGTTATTTCAGAAGTAAAATAATATTGGCTTATAATGCATTGCATAATGACATGCTATCAGCCTTTATGAGTCCGAACATTAATAAAGGCTCAAGGACACATAAACATGCAAATTGTTTATATAAGATTACAAAATGCAAAGCACAAAGAAGAGGATCATTTGTGGCACAAAACATTGTAATACTTTGGAACAAATTGCCATTGCATATGCATAATTTTCCATCAAGTAATATTTTTAAGGAAAACATCGATGAATGGATGGGAGAGTGAGTATATGACCCAGCATTTGGGGAGTCAGTGTTCCTACGTGGCCTTAGCCAGAACACTTTGTTATGAGCAAATGAACATATGAACATAAGGCAATCTATGTAGTGAATTTTGTATTAATTGCATGAGGCATTGCCAAGATGAGTAATTCCAAAACAGTGTGCCAAAGTGCTTCCTGACCTGACTTGAATGGGAAAAAATCTTTCAACCCCACGGTGAACTGTGATGATAAGTCTAAAAGATGTAAGATTCTGAAGATATCTGAGATTTGTCTTTAAATATTGGGAATGTTGAAGTGTATGTCCCTTTATTTACAAAAATAAAAAAATATGATCCATTTCATATCAACAGCAATCCTAAAAGCTTGCCTTAATCATGCAAACAAAGGACTGACATGGCTACATTGTAACAAGAAACACAGCTAGATCATTTAGATTTCTTTTAATATGTTTAAGCCATATGTAAAGGGAAAACATGGGGGCACTATGATTTTCCAAACTGTTCTAGAAAAATAGAATGGAGAGTGGTTGCATAACATGGAATGGGAATGACTGTGCTCAGAATTAGTGGGATCAGATGGTGACAAAAAATCAAATAATAAAAGTAAAGGTAACAAATGGAAGAGGAATATAATGAACAATGATACTATACAGAGCATAAGAATATAAACAAGGATAGCTGCATAAGTGATATAATTAATGTTATATGGAGAGAAGGTGGGTAGTAAAATTGGGAAGATATGAAGTGGAAGTCTTTTCTATCAAAAACAACTAGAAAGGAATAGAGCTTGGAAACTCCAGATTTAGCTGAGTTTCAACAAACTACAACACCATTAAAGAAGTCCCCTTATATTTATTTAAATTTTTAACTGGGTATATCTCATTAAGTCAAATGCTTCTTTAAGAAGATAATCTTTGAAGAAAACTGGAACTAGCACATCTTTGAGAGGTGAGAAGAAACATACATAAACAAAAGAGAAACATAAACATTTCAGACAAAACAGTATCCGGATGTCAGGATGAAACTCTGAACCTTCTAACTCACATGCAGTAATCACTGCATTATAGTACTAGATTAAAAAAAAACATCTCTATTTAAGGAATACAAAAGTCAGGGAGGCATGGGAATCACAGATCATGTCACTGTATGTATCACCATCAATAACTGCAAACCTGGTACTCTAGGAGTAGGCTACATTAACTCAGAGAGGGCTTTGATGTACGAAATACTTAGAGAAATAGATTTGGAGACTGTCCCATTGCCAGATCTTATATTTGACAATCAATGTGAAACCCTTCGACTCATTTAGGACATTGGCTGTTAAAGAGCTGCAAGGACAGAGACAGGAAGAGAACACTGGCATTTTTAAGATTCTTTGGACAATGATCAAATGAGCTGCTTTTAAGGAACAGAGGCCTGTATAAGGAAATGAATCCAGCAGAAACCTATGTGGACTGAAGCTGCACTGAAAATGATGGTACTAGAAAAAAAGGAACCTTCCTTAGGCTAGAAAAGAAGGGGAATTGTGTGAGTTTGAAAATAAACTAGGAGATAAGTTTACTTTATTGTGAGAAGGGCATACACAGACATTGAACTGGCGCAAGCAAGGAAAAGCAAAAAGGGAAACAGGCTGTATTTCACAGTGAGAAAATGTCATCATGACAATATTACAGAGCCTAAGAAACTAGCAAGCATTAACTCAGATGCACTAATCACTGCACTATTATACCAACTAATCATGGTGAGAAGAAAGAAAGAAATACAGGGAAATGGAAAAAGCAATTATTTGGAAGGGCAGGCAAGATTCAAGTTGCTAATAAATAAAAATGGAAACTTACAAAGGAAGCAGAGCAGCAGATGCAGGTAGATAAAACAAAAATAAATGAATACGTAACATCCATGAGTATATAATTAGTGCAATTAAGCGATTACAGTTTTACAGCAACATCAGAGTACAGAGATTTAGGCAATGAAAAGTAGAAGAGCTCCTAGGACAAAGAGAAACGCAAGAGACTCTGCGGAGATATTGGCGATTGATTCTGCTAGGAGGGGATGAAAGCGAGTGTGCTGAGGATCATAATTCACTGAAACAGTTCCACTGAAAAACACAAGTGTTTTTACAGGATGCAAGCCTCCATGTACCCTCTAATATGGCTGAATTTATATATACCAACTCCACAGTTGAACAAACTTCAAAAATAGGGATATTTCCCCAAAAAGAGAATCACATCTTGCACAAGTCACCAACAGTAATTTCTTATGGCAAAATGTCAGTCATTGGTGAACTGAACCTCAGGCAACTGAAGCTCAAACATTCATTTCTCATCCACCAGTAGGGTAATACAGGGGGGGGTTATAATAAGAATAAAGAACAAACCTGTGAAGTCTGGATAGGAAGCAGTAAGAAACAGTCATGCAAAACATAAAGATGTTAGCATTAGGGTAACAGGTAGGTAGACAGGGAAGAAATAAATAAAAAAGGGATGTATAATCAAGTAAAAGGAAATTCTCTGGGAACTGATGGTATCCCTGTAAAACTTTGGAGGTTAGGATACAAAAATTATTAAGGTTTTGGAAGGCATTCATGGAAGGAATTATCATGGAAATAATCAATAGAGATATAGTAAACCTCCAGACACTGGACCTAACCCAGTTTGGTTTTGTCAAGGGCAGATCATGCCTACGTAACTTGGTGGACTTCTTTGAGAAGGTAAAAAAAACAATGGATAAGGTAAAAATGGTTCATGCTGCCTACCTTGACGCCAAGGCATTTGACACAATACGCCACTCGGGCATTGTTGATAAACTCATGAGGCTAGCTACAAACACGTATATCACTCGGTGGATGGCCAACTGGCCAAAGACAGGACCTAAGAAGTTAGAATTGGGGAGTCCACCTCTACAAAGAGGCCAGTCAAAATTGGAGTCCCTCAGGGATCAGCCATTGGACTGCTCCTTTTCGGCATTTACTTCTCTGAAGTCAAGGCCAATGCCAATGGTCTTTGGCTGACTAAATTTACAGATGATTGCAAATTAGGAGCTGTCATTGAATCCCATATTGACACAAATGTCCCCCAAGAGGGGCTGACACAGACAAATAACTGGTGTAAGAGCCATGGACTGTAACTAATTTCCAAGAAATGCATAATAGTATCCTTTGTGAAGTCATCCACCCCTGGTAACTATCATATTGACAACACACCCCTTAGAACTGACCTAGTAGTCAGGGACTTAGGGACACACACAGATAATAATCTAGCCTTTGACCATCATGTATCTACAGTAGTGAGGGAATCATTCTATGTTGCACAACTTATAAACAAAGGTATGGCATCTAAGTCCAAGGTAGTCATTGTCCCACTGTATTTGGCATTCATGAGACCTATCATTGAGCACAATGCCCCCTTTGGTATGTACCTAATCAGGCATATCCAACAACTGGAACATCCACAGGGGTTCCTCACTAAAAGAATACAGGGCATAAGTAAAATGTCCTGTGCAGACCTCCTCAAAGTCCTACCCTGTATTCTGTTTCCTACAGGCTTTTGAGTGGAGATCAGCACCTGGCATACAGGGCAGTATTAAACCCTACTCTGATGGACCTCCTGCATATCCACAAAATAAACAACACCAGAATTACCTGTTCTAAAGACTTAAACCCTGCCTGTGATATAAATAGGACCTGCTGGAGGGAGGTATGTATCACAGAGACTACCCCATCTATGGAACAGGCTCCCCATCCATGTGAAGCAGAGATCCTTCCTAATCCAATTCAAGTGCAACTTGGACAATTGGATGGGAAATCGGAAATTCATCCCTGGTTTGGCACCTACTTCTCTAATGGACAAAGGCAACCTGTTAATGTTTCATCTCCCAGGCCCCTGGTTGTAAATGTTTCATCTCCCAAACCCTTGCTTATACTTATCAGGGTATCAGAACTTGTCAGAGATTTGGGATGCATGGCTAGGCTTAAAAAGGCCCCTGAGGTCGCTAGCCTAGTAAAAACCTCTGTACCTATGAACCTATTTGGAAAACATTGCTTAATAACATGTTGAATGTGGGAGAAGTGCTTTCATCTAATTAAAAGATAGTGGTGGCACATTTTCCAAAAGAGGGAAAGACCCTAACAGTTCCTGCATCACATACATCAAATTCAGTTTTGACCCATGATTATAAGGTACTTTTTTTTTTTTTTTGTAAATGATTATGAGGTGCATATGTGCGTATTGGCTAAATGAATTATTTTAATTTGGTTTGTGCCTTATTCGGGGAATCAGCAAGTATGAGTTTTGGGAGTGTTTCTAACAGCATGTAGAATGTTGCATTTAGATTTGAGAAGAAAAAAACAGCTTGTCTATTCTTGGCTTATGAAACTCAGTTATAGACACTGGCATCATGGACAAAACAAATACCGTAAAAGACCTCCGATAACATTAGATGGTTGTCTGCAGTTCTAATGGTTATGGATAGACAATGGTCTTACCAAGAACTATGAAATGAAACAATAAAACCGCCAAAATAGACAGGAAAAAAAGGAAAGAAAATAAAAAACACACGTATGTAGATTTTGTATGTTACTGGTGGAGTTACTTTTTACACACCATGTACTCTTGCCAAAAGTAGAAGGTATTTTAGTCTAGGACATGACTTTATTTAGACTACATTAGCCAGCATAAAGCACTTCAAAGTCTTCAACCACCAATACACTGCTGGCAAAGTTTTTTGTTTTCTTATTTAATAGTATTACTTATTCTCTGGTAATTACATGGGGTGAGCAATCAGAAATCTCTGCTTTGGATCATTCCCAGTAATCCAGTTCCACTTATCCAAATACCAAAAGCAATTCTGTCCATAATCCATATACTTGAAGTGTGTCTCTAGGTACACATACTTTACTTCGACACATTCATCAGACCTATCATTGAGCACAATGCCCCCTTTGGTATGTACTTGAAGTTTGTCTCTAGATACACATACTTTACTTCGACACATTAATCAGACCTATCATTGAGCACAATGCCCCCTTTGGTATGTACTTGAAGTTTGTCTCTAGATACACATACTTTACTTCGACACATTCAGCAGACCTATCACTGAGCACAATGCCCCCTTTGGTATGTACTTGAAGTTTGTCTCTAGATACACATACTTTACTTCGACACATTCATCAGACCTATCATTGAGCACAATGCCCCCTTTGGTATGTACTTGAAGTTTGTCTCTAGATACACATACTTTACTTTGACACATTAATCAGACCTATCATTGAGCACAATGCCCCCTTTGGTATGTACTTGAAGTTTGTCTCTAGATACACATACTTTACTTTGACACATTAATCAGACCTATCATTGAGCACAATGCCCCCTTTGGTATGTACTTGAAGTTTGTCTCTAGATACACATACTTTACTTTGACACATTAATCAGACCTATCAATGAGCACAATGCTCCCTTTGGTATGTACTTGAAGTTTGTCTCTAGGTACACATACTTTACTTCGACACATTCAGCAGACCAATCAATGAGCACAATGCCCCCTTTGGTATGTACTTGAAGTGTGTCTCTAGATACACATACTTTACTTCGACACATTCATCAGACCTATCATTGAGCACAATGCGCCCTTTGGTATGTACTTGAAGTTTGTCTCTA
>NC_056747.1:123419910-123538538 GCF_019279795.1 Protopterus annectens | reverse complement strand
ACAATTTCTTTGAAATTTTTAATTTCCCTTAGAAAAAATTTTTTTTTAAATTTTAAACCTATCTTGACACAAACCCCTTTGGAGACTTTTTTGTTTTGTACTTTTCTTAATTCAAACCTACTTCACAAACCCCTTTGGGAAATTTTTCCTTTTTTACTTGAAATTCTAGACCATCTTAGCACAATCCCCTTTTAGACAATTTTCTTGATACCAATTTTTTCAAAACCCCCAGACCACTTGGAAAATTTTTTAGGGTTTTTTTTTTTCCAATTTTTTAAAAAACTTTTAACTTAGTTTCCCTTAGACCCCTTTTTTGCAATTTTCTTAACCTCTTTTTTCCACCCCCAACCCCTTTTTACCCAAAATTTTTTAAATTCCAAATTTTAAAAAACCCCTTTTTGAACCCAAACCCCTTATCCAAATTTTTTGACCCAAAATTTTCAAATCCCACCCCAAAACCCCCCTTTTGCCAGCCTATTTACTTAATTCTCAGACCATATTACACAATCCCCTTTGGAGACAATTTTCTTAGTAAATTTTTTGACACATTCTCAACCCTTTTTACACAATGCCCCTTTTTGACAATTTTCTTGATCCTTTTTTAATCCCAACCCTTTATTTACACAATGCCCCCTTTGGAGACAATTTTCTTGATAAAATATTTTTCAATTCACAACCCTTATTGACACAAACCCCTTTTTTTACTTTAAGGCCAATCCAAATTTTTACTTATCGCCTTTTTGACACAACCCCCTTTGGGGAAATTGAAATTTTTTTGAACACATCTTTTTCCCAATTTGCCAATTACACAAACCCCCTTTTTGACTTAAGTTTTTCCTTGAACACATCTTTTTGAAAATTAAGTTCTTGACACAATCCCCGATTATGATTCTTAGACAATCTTTTTGACTTAATGCCTATATTACAAATTTCTTTTATTCTTGAATTTTAGACAATCTTTTTGACTTAAGTTTTTTTGACACATCTTTTTTTGAATTCCAGACCTATTATTGACACAAACATGGGATTATTGAAATCCCCCTTTTTAAATTTCTTTAATTTGCCATTTACAGACCTATATTGACACAATTCCCTTTGGATTACTTGAAAATTTTCCCCCGGTAACTTTTTTTTTAAATTCACAACCTATCTTGACACAATGCCCTTTGTAGACTTTTTGGTTTTGTACCTTTTTTTCCCCAATTCACAACCTATCTTGACACAAACCCCTTTTATGACAATTTGCCCTGGTACACTTTTTTCTTGACAATCTAACCACATTCACAACCCCTTTGAGACTTTTTTGGTTGTACCAATTTCCTGACACATTCTTTAAATTTTCATTACAAACCCCTTTTGGAAATTTTTGGTTTGTACCAATTTCTTGACACATTCTTTACCCTTTACTACAAACCCCTTTTGGAGACAAGGCCCCCTTTTATTAAAATTTTTTTTCCCCAAAACACAACCCTTTTTTGACACAAACCCCCGGATTTCTTGAATGCCCCCGGTATTTCTTTATTTGCCTTAATCAACCTACTTAGACAATTCCCCGGTATTATTGAAGTTTTTCCCCCGTAAATTTCTTTAATTTGCAATTCACAACCTTTATTGACACAATTCCCCTTTTATTAAAAGTTTGTTTAGATTAATTTTTTACTTCGACACATTCATCAGACCTATCATTGAGCACAATGCCCCCTTTGGTATGTACTTGAAGTTTGTCTCTAGATACACATACTTTACTTAGACACATTCATCAGACCTATCATTGAGCACAATGCCCCCTTTGGTATGTACTTGAAGTTTGTCTCTAGATACACATACTTTACTTCGACACATTCATCAGACCTATCATTGAGCACAATGCCCCCTTTGGTATGTACTTGAAGTTTGTCTCTAGATACACATACTTTACTTCGACACATTCATCAGACCTATCATTGAGCACAATGTCCCCTTTGGTATGTACTTGAAGTTTGTCTCTAGATACACATACTTTACTTCGACACATTCATCAGACCTATCATTGAGCACAATGCCCGCTTTGGTATGTACTTGAAGTTTGTCTCTAGATACACATACTTTACTTGACACATTCATCAGACCTATCATTGAGCACAATGCCCCTTTGGTATGTACTTGAAGTTTGTCTCTAGATACACATACTTTACTTGACACATTCATCAGACCTATCATTGAGCACAATGCCCCTTTGGTATGTACTTGAAGTTTGTCTCTAGATACACATACTTTACTTGACACATTCATCAGACCTATCATTGAGCACAATGCCCCTTTGGTATGTACTTGAAGTTTGTCTCTAGATACACATACTTTACTTGACACATTCATCAGACCTATCATTGAGCACAATGCCCCTTTGGTATGTACTTGAAGTTTGTCTCTAGATACACATACTTTACTTGACACATTCATCAGACCTATCATTGAGCACAATGCCCCTTTGGTATGTACTTGAAGTTTGTCTCTAGATACACATACTTTACTTGACACATTCATCAGACCTATCATTGAGCACAATGCCCCTTTGGTATGTACTTGAAGTTTGTCTCTAGATACACATACTTTACTTGACACATTCATCAGACCTATCATTGAGCACAATGCCCCTTTGGTATGTACTTGAAGTTTGTCTCTAGATACACATACTTTACTTGACACATTCATCAGACCTATCATTGAGCACAATGCCCCTTTGGTATGTACTTGAAGTTTGTCTCTAGATACACATACTTTACTTGACACATTCATCAGACCTATCATTGAGCACAATGCCCCTTTGGTATGTACTTGAAGTTTGTCTCTAGATACACATACTTTACTTGACACATTCATCAGACCTATCATTGAGCACAATGCCCCTTTGGTATGTACTTGAAGTTTGTCTCTAGATACACATACTTTACTTGACACATTCATCAGACCTATCATTGAGCACAATGCCCCTTTGGTATGTACTTGAAGTTTGTCTCTAGATACACATACTTTACTTGACACATTCATCAGACCTATCATTGAGCACAATGCCCCTTTGGTATGTACTTGAAGTTTGTCTCTAGATACACATACTTTACTTAGACACATTCATCAGACCTATCATTGAGCACAATGCCCCCTTTGGTATGTACTTGAAGTTTGTCTCTAGATACACATACTTTACTTCGACACATTTAGCAGACCTATCATTGAGCACAATGCCCCCTTTGGCATGTACTTGAAGTTTGTCTCTAGATACACATACTTTACTTCGACACATTCATCAGACCTATCATTGAGCACAATGTCCCCTTTGGTATGTACTTGAAGTTTGTCTCTAGGTACCCCCATACTTTACTTCGACACATTCATCAGACCTATCATTGAGCACAATGCCCCCTTTGGTATGTACTTGAGGCTTGTCTCTAGATACACATACTTTACTTCGACACATTCATCAGACCTATCATTGAGCACAATGCCCCCTTTGGTATGTACTTGAGGCTTGTCTCTAGATACACATACTTTACTTCGACACATTCATCAGACCTATCATTGAGCACAATGCCCCCTTTGGTATGTACTTGAAGTTTGTCTCTAGATACACATACTTTACTTCGACACATTCATCAGACCTATCATTGAGCACAATGCCCTCTTTGGTATGTACTTGAAGTTTGTCTCTAGATACACATACTTTACTTCGACAGATTCATCAGACCTATCATTGAGCACAATGGCCCCTTTGGTATGTACTTGAAGTTTGTCTCTAGATACACATACTTTACTTGACACATTCATCAGACCTATCATTGAGCACAATGCCCTCTTTGGTATGTACTTGAAGTTTGTCTCTAGATACACATACTTTACTTCGACACATTCATCAGACCTATCATTGAGCACAATGCCCTCTTTGGTATGTACTTGAAGTTTGTCTCTAGATACACATACTTTACTTCGACACATTCATCAGACCTATTATTGAGCACAATGGCCCCTTTGGTATGTACTTGAAGTTTGTCTCTAGATACACATACTTTACTTCGACACATTCATCAGACCTATCATTGAGCACAATGCCCCCTTTGGTATGTACTTGAAGTTTGTCTCTAGATACACATACTTTACTTCGACACATTCATCAGACCTATCATTGAGCACAATGCCCCCTTTGGTATGTACTTGAAGTTTGTCTCTAGATACACATACTTTACTTTGACACATTCATCAGACCTATCATTGAGCACACTGCCCACTTTGGTATGCATTTGAAGTTTGTCTCTAGATACACATACTTTACTTGACACATTCATCAGACCTATCATTGAGCACAATGCCCCTTTGGTATGTACTTGAAGTTTGTCTCTAGATACACATACTTTACTTGACACATTCATCAGACCTATCATTGAGCACAATGCCCCTTTGGTATGTACTTGAAGTTTGTCTCTAGATACACATACTTTACTTGACACATTCATCAGACCTATCATTGAGCACAATGCCCCTTTGGTATGTACTTGAAGTTTGTCTCTAGATACACATACTTTACTTGACACATTCATCAGACCTATCATTGAGCACAATGCCCCTTTGGTATGTACTTGAAGTTTGTCTCTAGATACACATACTTTACTTGACACATTCATCAGACCTATCATTGAGCACAATGCCCCTTTGGTATGTACTTGAAGTTTGTCTCTAGATACACATACTTTACTTGACACATTCATCAGACCTATCATTGAGCACAATGCCCCTTTGGTATGTACTTGAAGTTTGTCTCTAGATACACATACTTTACTTGACACATTCATCAGACCTATCATTGAGCACAATGCCCCTTTGGTATGTACTTGAAGTTTGTCTCTAGATACACATACTTTACTTGACACATTCATCAGACCTATCATTGAGCACAATGCCCCTTTGGTATGTACTTGAAGTTTGTCTCTAGATACACATACTTTACTTCGTCACATTCATCAGACCTATCATTGTGCACAATAGCCGTTTTGGTATGTACTTGAAGTTTGTCTCTAGATACACATACTTTACTTGACACATTCATCAGACCTATCATTGAGCACAATGCCCCTTTGGTATGTACTTGAAGTTTGTCTCTAGATACACATACTTTACTTCGACACATTAATCAGACCTATCATTGAGCACAATAGCCCCTTTGGTATGTACTTGAAGTTTGTCTCTAGATACACATACTTTACTTGACACATTCATCAGACCTATCATTGAGCACAATGCCCTTTGGTATGTACTTGAAGTTTGTCTCTAGATACACATACTTTACTTGACACATTCATCAGACCTATCATTGAGCACAATGCCCCTTTGGTATGTACTTGAAGTTTGTCTCTAGATACACATACTTTACTTGACACATTCATCAGACCTATCATTGAGCACAATGCCCCCTTTGGTATGTACTTGAAGTTTGTCTCTAGATACACATACTTTACTTGACACATTCATCAGACCTATCATTGAGCACAATGCCCCTTTGGTATGTACTTGAAGTTTGTCTCTAGATACACATACTTTACTTGACACATTCATCAGACCTATCATTGAGCACAATGCCCCTTTGGTATGTACTTGAAGTTTGTCTCTAGATACACATACTTTACTTGACACATTCATCAGACCTATCATTGAGCACAATGCCCCTTTGGTATGTACTTGAAGTTTGTCTCTAGATACACATACTTTACTTGACACATTCATCAGACCTATCATTGAGCACAATGCCCCTTTGGTGTGTACTTGATGTTCGTCTCTAGATACACATACTTTACTTCGACACATTCATCAGACCTATCATTGAGCACAATGCCCCCTTTGGTATGTACTTGGAGTTTGTCTCTAGATACACATACTTTACTTCGACACATTCATGAGACCTATCATTGAGCACAATGCCCCCTTTGGTATGTACTTGAGGCTTGTCTCTAGGTACACATACTTCGACACATTCATCAGACCTATCATTGAGCACAATGCCCCCTTTGGTATGTACTTGAAGTTTGTCTCTAGATACACATACTTTACTTCGACACATTCATCAGACCTATCATTGAGCACAATGCCCCCTTTGGTATGGACTTGAAGTCTGTATCTAGATACACATACTTTACTTGGACAAATTCATCAGACCTATCAATGAGCACGATGCCCCCTTTGGTATGTACTTGAAGTTTGTCTCTAGATACACATACTTTACTTCGACACATTAATCAGACCTATCATTGAGCACAATGCCCCCTTTGGTATGTACTTGAAGTTTGTCTCTAGATACACATACTTTACTTCGACACATTCATCAGACCTATCATTGAGCACAATGCTCCCTTTGGTATGTACTTGATGTTCGTCTCTAGATACACATACTTTAGTTAGACACATTTATCAGACCTATCATTGAGCACAATGCACCCTTTGGGATGTACTTGAAGTTTGTCTCTAGATACACATACTTTGCTTCGACACATTCATCAGACCTATCATTGAGCACAATGCCCCTTTGGTATGTACTTGAAGTTTGTCTCTAGATACACATACTTTACTTGACACATTCATCAGACCTATCATTGAGCACAATGCCCCTTTGGTATGTACTTGAAGTTTGTCTCTAGATACACATACTTTACTTGACACATTCATCAGACCTATCATTGAGCACAATGCCCCTTTGGTATGTACTTGAAGTTTGTCTCTAGATACACATACTTTACTTGACACATTCATCAGACCTATCATTGAGCACAATGCACCCTTTGGTAAGTACTTGAAGTTTGTCTCTAGATACACATACTTTACTTGACATATTCATCAGACCTATCATTGAGCACAATGCCCCTTTGGTATGTACTTGAAGTTTGTCTTTAGATACACATACTTTACTTAGACACATTCATCAGACCTATCATTGAGCACAATGCCCCCTTTGGTATGTACTTGAAGTTTGTCTCTAGATACACATACTTTACTTCGACACATTCATCAGACCTATCATTGAGCACAATGCCCCTTTTGGTATGTACTTGAAGTTTGTCTCTAGATACACATACTTTACTTGACACATTCATCAGACCTATCATTGAGCACAATGCCCCTTTGGTATGTACTTGAAGTTTGTCTCTAGATACACATACTTTACTTGACACATTCATCAGACCTATCATTGAGCACAATGCCCCTTTGGTATGTACTTGAAGTTTGTCTCTAGATACACATACTTTACTTGACACATTCATCAGACCTATCATTGAGCACAATGTCCCCTTTGGTATGTACTTGAAGTTTGTCTCTAGATACACATACTTTACTTCGACACATTCATCAGACCTATCATTGAGCACAATGCCCCCTTTGGTATGTACTTGAAGTTTGTCTCTAGATACACATACTTTACTTGACACATTCATCAGACCTATCATTGAGCACAATGCCCCTTTGGTATGGACTTGAAGTTTGTCTCTAGATACACATACTTTACTTCGACACATTCATCAGACCTATCATTGAGCACAATGCCCCCTTTGGTATGGACTTGAAGTCTGTCTCTAGATACACATACTTTACTTGGACAAATTCATCAGACCTATCAATGAGCACAATGCCCCCTTTGGTATGTAGTTGAAGTTTGTCTCTAGATACACATACTTTACTTCGACACATTCATCAGACCTATCATTGAGCACAATGCCCCTTTGGTATGTACTTGAAGTTTGTCTCTAGATACACATACTTTACTTGACACATTCATCAGACCTATCATTGAGCACAATGCCCCTTTGGTATGTACTTGAAGTTTGTCTCTAGATACACATACTTTACTTGACACATTCATCAGACCTATCATTGAGCACAATGCCCCTTTGGTATGTACTTGAAGTTTGTCTCTAGATACACATACTTTACTTGACACATTCATCAGACCTATCATTGAGCACAATGCCCCTTTGGTATGTACTTGAAGTTTGTCTCTAGATACACATACTTTACTTGACACATTCATCAGACCTATCATTGAGCACAATGCCCCTTTGGTATGTACTTGAAGTTTGTCTCTAGATACACATACTTTACTTGACACATTCATCAGACCTATCATTGAGCACAATGCCCCCTTTGGTATGTACTTGAAGTTTGTCTCTAGATACACATACTTTACTTTGACACATTCATCAGACCTATCATTGAGCACAATGCCCCCTTTGGTATGTACTTGAAGTTTGTCTCTAGATACACATACTTTACTTCGACACATTCATCAGACCTATCATTGAGCACAATGCGCCCTTTGGTGTGTACTTGAAGTTTGTCTCTAGATACACATACTTTACTCCGACACATTCATCAGACCTATCATTGAGCACAATGCCCCTTTGGTATGTACTTGAAGTTTGTCTCTAGATACACATACTTTACTTCGACACATTCATCAGACCTATCATTGAGCACAATGCCCCCTTTGGTATGTACTTGAAGTTTGTCTCTAGATACACATACTTTACTTCGACACATTCATCAGACCTATCATTGAGCACAATGCCACCTTTGGTATGTACTTGAAGTTTGTCTCTAGATACACATACTTTACTTGACACATTCATCAGACCTATCATTGAGCACAATGCCCCTTTGGTATGTACTTGAAGTTTGTCTCTAGATACACATACTTTACTTGACACATTCATCAGACCTATCATTGAGCACAATGCCCCTTTGGTATGTACTTGAAGTTTGTCTCTAGATACACATACTTTACTTGACACATTCATCAGACCTATCATTGAGCACAATGCCCCTTTGGTATGTACTTGAAGTTTGTCTCTAGATACACATACTTTACTTGACACATTCATCAGACCTATCATTGAGCACAATGCCCCTTTGGTATGTACTTGAAGTTTGTCTCTAGATACACATACTTTACTTCGACACATTCATCAGACCTATCATTGAGCACAATGCCCCCTTTGGTATGTACTTGAAGTTTGTCTCTAGATACACATAATTTACTCCGACACATTCATCAGACCTATCACTGAGCACAATGCCCCTTTGGTATGTACTTGAAGTTTGTCTCTAGATACACATACTTTACTTGACACATTCATCAGACCTATTATTGAGCACAATGGCCCCTTTGGTATGTACTTGAAGTTTGTCTCTAGATACACATACTTTACTTCGGCACATTCATCAGACCTATCATTGAGCACAATGCCCCTTTGGTATGTACTTGAAGTTTGTCTCTAGATACACATACTTTACTTGACACATTCATCAGACCTATCATTGAGCACAATGCCCCCTTTGGTATGTACTTGAAGTTTGTCTCTAGATACACATACTTTACTTCGACACATTCATCAGACCTGTCATTGAGCACAATAGCCGTTTTGGTATGTACTTGAAGTTTGTCTCTAGATACACATACTTTACTTCGACACATTCATCAGACCTGTCATTGAGCACAATAGCCCCTTTGGTATGTACTTGAAGTTTGTCTCTAGATACACATACTTTACTTCGACACATTCATCAGACCTGTCATTGAGCACAATAGCCCCTTTGGTATGTACTTGAAGTTTGTCTCTAGATACACATACTTTACTTCGACACATTCATCAGACCTATCATTGAGCACAATGCCCCCTTTGGTATGTACTTGAAGTTTGTCTCTAGATACACATACTTTACTTCGACACATTCATCAGACCTATCATTGAGCACAATGCCCCTTTGGTATGTACTTGAAGTTTGTCTCTAGATACACATACTTTACTTGACACATTCATCAGACCTATCATTGAGCACAATGCCCCTTTGGTATGTACTTGAAGTTTGTCTCTAGATACACATACTTTACTTGACACATTCATCAGACCTATCATTGAGCACAATGCCCCTTTGGTATGTACTTGAAGTTTGTCTCTAGATACACATACTTTACTTGACACATTCATCAGACCTATCATTGAGCACAATGCCCCTTTGGTATGTACTTGAAGTTTGTCTCTAGATACACATACTTTACTTGACACATTCATCAGACCTATCATTGAGCACAATGCCCCTTTGGTATGTACTTGAAGTTTGTCTCTAGATACACATACTTTACTTAGACACATTCATCAGACCTATCATTGAGCACAATGCCCCCTTTGGTATGTACTTGAAGTTTGTCTCTAGATACACATACTTTACTTCGACACATTCAGCAGACCTATCACTGAGCACAATGCCCCCTTTGGTATGTACTTGAAGTTTGTCTCTAGATACACATACTTTACTTCGACACATTCATCAGACCTATCATTGAGCACAATGACCCCTTTGGTATGTACCTGAAGTTTGTCTCTAAATACACATACTTTACTTGACACATTCATCAGACCTATCATTGAGCACAATGCCCCTTTGGTATGTACTTGAAGTTTGTCTCTAGATACACATACTTTACTTGACACATTCATCAGACCTATCATTGAGCACAATGCCCCTTTGGTATGTACTTGAAGTTTGTCTCTAGATACACATACTTTACTTGACACATTCATCAGACCTATCATTGAGCACAATGCCCCTTTGGTATGTACTTGAAGTTTGTCTCTAGATACACATACTTTACTTGACACATTCATCAGACCTATCATTGAGCACAATGCCCCCTTTGGTATGTACTTGAAGTTTGTCTCTAGATACACATACTTTACTTGACATATTCATCAGACCTATCATTGAGCACAATGCCCCTTTGGTATGTACTTGAAGTTTGTCTCTAGATACACATACTTTACTTGACACATTCATCAGACCTATCATTGAGCACAATGCCCCTTTGGTATGTACTTGAAGTTTGTCTCTAGATACACATACTTTACTTGACACATTCATCAGACCTATCATTGAGCACAATGCCCCTTTGGTATGTACTTGAAGTTTGTCTCTAGATACACATACTTTACTTCGACACATTCATCAGACCTATCACTGAGCACAATGCCCCCTTTGGTATGTACTTGAAGTTTGTCTCTAGATACACATACTTTACTTCGACACATTCATCAGACCTGTCATTGAGCACAATAGCCGTTTTGGTATGTACTTGAAGTTTGTCTCTAGATACACATACTTTACTTGACACATTCATCAGACCTATCATTGAGCACAATGCCCCTTTGGTATGTACTTGAAGTTTGTCTCTAGATACACATACTTTACTTGACACATTCATCAGACCTATCATTGAGCACAATGCCCCTTTGGTATGTACTTGAAGTTTGTCTCTAGATACACATACTTTACTTGACACATTCATCAGACCTATCATTGAGCACAATGCCCCTTTGGTATGTACTTGAAGTTTGTCTCTAGATACACATACTTTACTTGACACATTCATCAGACCTATCATTGAGCACAATGCCCCTTTGGTATGTACTTGAAGTTTGTCTCTAGATACACATACTTTACTTGACACATTCATCAGACCTATCATTGAGCACAATGCCCCTTTGGTATGTACTTGAAGTTTGTCTCTAGATACACATACTTTACTTGACACATTCATCAGACCTATCATTGAGCACAATGCCCCTTTGGTATGTACTTGAAGTTTGTCTCTAGATACACATACTTTACTTGACACATTCATCAGACCTATCATTGAGCACAATGCCCCTTTGGTATGTACTTGAAGTTTGTCTCTAGATACACATACTTTACTTGACACATTCATCAGACCTATCATTGAGCACAATGCCCCTTTGGTATGTACTTGAAGTTTGTCTCTAGATACACATACTTTACTTGACACATTCATCAGACCTATCATTGAGCACAATGCCCCTTTGGTATGTACTTGAAGTTTGTCTCTAGATACACATACTTTACTTGACACATTCATCAGACCTATCATTGAGCACAATGCCCCTTTGGTATGTACTTGAAGTTTGTCTCTAGATACACATACTTTACTTGACACATTCATCAGACCTATCATTGAGCACAATGCCCCTTTGGTATGTACTTGAAGTTTGTCTCTAGATACACATACTTTACTTGACACATTCATCAGACCTATCATTGAGCACAATGCCCCTTTGGTATGTACTTGAAGTTTGTCTCTAGATACACATACTTTACTTGACACATTCATCAGACCTATCATTGAGCACAATGCCCCTTTGGTATGTACTTGAAGTTTGTCTCTAGATACACATACTTTACTTGACACATTCATCAGACCTATCATTGAGCACAATGCCCCTTTGGTATGTACTTGAAGTTTGTCTCTAGATACACATACTTTACTTGACACATTCATCAGACCTATCATTGAGCACAATGCCCCTTTGGTATGTACTTGAAGTTTGTCTCTAGATACACATACTTTACTTGACACATTCATCAGACCTATCATTGAGCACAATGCCCCTTTGGTATGTACTTGAAGTTTGTCTCTAGATACACATACTTTACTTGACACATTCATCAGACCTATCATTGAGCACAATGCCCCTTTGGTATGTACTTGAAGTTTGTCTCTAGATACACATACTTTACTTCGACACATTCATCAGACCTATCATTGAGCACAATGCCCCTTTGGTATGTACTTGAAGTTTGTCTCTAGATACAAATACTTTATTTCGACACATTCATCAGACCTATCATTGAGCACAATGCGCCCTTTGGTATGTACTTGAAGTTTGTCTCTAGATACAAATACTTTATTTTGACACATTCATCAGACCTATCATTGAGCACAATGCCCCCTTTGGCATGTACTTGAAGTTTGTCTCTAGGTACACATACTTTACTTTGACACATTCATCAGACCTATCAATGAGCACAATGCGCCCCTTGGTGTGTACTTGAAGTTTGTCTCTAGATACACATACTTTACTTCGACACATTCATCAGACCTATCATTGAGCACAATGCCCCCTTTGGTATGTACTTGAAGTTTGTCTCTAGATACACATACTTTACTTCGACACATTCATCAGACCTATCATTGAGCACAATGCCCCCTTTGGTATGTACTTGAAGTTTGTCTCTAGATACACATACTTTACTTCGACACATTCATCAGACCTATCATTGAGCACAATGCCGTGTTTGGTATGTACTTGAAGTTTGTCTCTAGATACACATACTTTACTTCGACACATTCAGCAGACCTATCACTGAGCACAATGCCCACTTTGGTATGTACTTGATGTTCGTCTCTAGATACCCATACTTTACTTCGACACATTCAGCAGACCTATCATTGAGCACAATGCGCCCTTTGGTGTGTACTTGAAGTTTGTCTCTAGATACACATACTTTACTTCGACACATTCATCAGACCTATCATTGAGCACAATGCCCCCTTTGGTATGTACTTGAAGTTTGTCTCTAGATACAAATACTTTATTTCGACACATTCATCAGACCTATCATTGAGCACAATGCGCCCTTTGGTATGTACTTGAAGTTTGTCTCTAGATACAAATACTTTATTTTGACACATTCATCAGACCTATCATTGAGCACAATGCCCACTTTGGCATGTACTTGAAGTTTGTCTCTAGGTACACATACTTTACTTTGACACATTCATCAGACCTATCAATGAGCACAATGCTCCCTTTGGTATGTACTTGAGGCTTGTCTCTAGGTACACATACTTTACTTGGACAAATTCATCAGACCTATCAATGAGCACGATGCCCCCTTTGGTATGTACTTGAAGTTTGTCTCTAGATACACATACTTTACTTGACACATTCATCAGACCTATCATTGAGCACAATGCCCCTTTGGTATGTACTTGAAGTTTGTCTCTAGATACACATACTTTACTTGACACATTCATCAGACCTATCATTGAGCACAATGCCCCTTTGGTATGTACTTGAAGTTTGTCTCTAGATACACATACTTTACTTGACACATTCATCAGACCTATCATTGAGCACAATGCCCCTTTGGTATGTACTTGAAGTTTGTCTCTAGATACACATACTTTACTTCGACACATTCATCAGACCTATCATTGAGCACAATGCCCCTTTGGTATGTACTTGAAGTTTGTCTCTAGATACACATACTTTACTTGACACATTCATCAGACCTATCATTGAGCACAATGCCCCCTTTGGTATGTACTTGAAGTTTGTCTCTAGATACACATACTTTACTTGACACATTCATCAGACCTATCATTGAGCACAATGCCCCTTTGGTATGTACTTGAAGTTTGTCTCTAGATACACATACTTTACTTGACACATTCATCAGACCTATCATTGAGCACAATGCCCCTTTGGTATGTACTTGAAGTTTGTCTCTAGATACACATACTTTACTTGACACATTCATCAGACCTATCATTGAGCACAATGCCCCTTTGGTATGTACTTGAAGTTTGTCTCTAGATACACATACTTTACTTCACACATTCATCAGACCTATCATTGAGCACAATGCCCCTTTGGTATGTACTTGAAGTTTGTCTCTAGATACACATACTTTACTTGACACATTCATCAGACCTATCATTGAGCACAATGCCCCTTTGGTATGTACTTGAAGTTTGTCTCTAGATACACATACTTTACTTGACACATTCATCAGACCTATCATTGAGCACAATGCCCCTTTGGTATGTACTTGAAGTTTGTCTCTAGATACACATACTTTACTTGACACATTCATCAGACCTATCATTGAGCACAATGCCCCTTTGGTATGTACTTGAAGTTTGTCTCTAGATACACATACTTTACTTCGACACATTCATCAGACCTGTCATTGAGCACAATAGCCGTTTTGGTATGTACTTGAAGTTTGTCTCTAGATACACATACTTTACTTCGACACATTCATCAGACCTGTCATTGTGCACAATAGCCGCTTTGGTATGTACTTGAAGTTTGTCTCTAGATACACATACTTTACTTCGACACATTCATCAGACCTGTCATTGAGCACAATAGCCCCTTTGGTATGTACTTGAAGTTTGTCTCTAGATACACATACTTTACTTGACACATTCATCAGACCTATCATTGAGCACAATGCCCCTTTGGTATGTACTTGAAGTTTGTCTCTAGATACACATACTTTACTTCGACACATTCATCAGACCTATCATTGAGCACAATGTCCCCTTTGGTATGTACTTGAAGTTTGTCTCTAGATACACATACTTTACTTCGACACATTCATCAGACCTATCATTGAGCACAATGTCCCCTTTGGTATGTACTTGAAGTTTGTCTCTAGATACACATACTTTACTTCGACACATTCATCAGACCTATCATTGAGCACAATGCCCCCTTTGGTATGTATCTGAAGTTTGTCTCTAGATACACATACTTTACTTGGACACATTCTGCAGACCTATCATTGAGCACTCTGCCCACTTTGGTATGTATTTGAAGTTTGTCGCTAGATACACATACTTTACTTCGACACATTCAGCAGACCTATCATTGAGCACAATGCCCCCTTTGGTATGTACTTGAAGTTTGTCTCTAGATACACATACTTTACTTCGACACATTCAGCAGACCTATCATTGAGCACAATGCGCCCCTTGGTGTGTACTTGGAGTTTGTCTCTAGATACACATACTTTACTTCGACACATTCATCAGACCTATCATTGAGCACAATGCCCCCTTTGGTATGGGCTTGAAGTTTGTCTCTAGATACACATACTTTACTTCGACACATTCATCAGACCTATCATTGAGCACAATGCACCCTTTGGTATGTACTTGAAGTTTGTCTCTAGATACACATACTTTACTTGACACATTCATCAGACCTATCATTGAGCACAATGCCCCTTTGGTATGTACTTGAAGTTTGTCTCTAGATACACATACTTTACTTGACACATTCATCAGACCTATCATTGAGCACAATGCCCCCTTTGGTATGTACTTGAAGTTTGTCTCTAGATACACATACTTTACTTCGACACATTCATCAGACCTATCATTGAGCACAATGCCCCCTTTGGTATGTACTTGAAGTTTGTCTCTAGATACACATACTTTACTTCGACACATTCATCAGACCTATCATTGAGCACAATGCCCTCTTTGGTATGTACTTGAAGTTTGTCTCTAGATACACATACTTTACTTCGACACATTCATCAGACCTATCATTGAGCACAATGCCCCTTTGGTATGTACTTGAAGTTTGTCTCTAGATACACATACTTTACTTGACACATTCATCAGACCTATCATTGAGCACAATAGCCCCTTTGGTATGTACTTGAAGTTTGTCTCTAGATACACATACTTTACTTCGACACATTCATCAGACCTGTCATTGAGCACAATAGCCGTTTTGGTATGTACTTGAAGTTTGTCTCTAGATACACATACTTTACTTCGACACATTCATCAGACCTATCGTTGAGCACAATGTCCCCTTTGGTATGTACTTGAAGTTTGTCTCTAGATACACATACTTTACTTGACACATTCATCAGACCTATCATTGAGCACAATGCCCCTTTGGTATGTACTTGAAGTTTGTCTCTAGATACACATACTTTACTTGACACATTCATCAGACCTATCATTGAGCACAATGCCCCTTTGGTATGTACTTGAAGTTTGTCTCTAGATACACATACTTTACTTGACACATTCATCAGACCTATCATTGAGCACAATGCCCCTTTGGTATGTACTTGAAGTTTGTCTCTAGATACACATACTTTACTTGACACATTCATCAGACCTATCATTGAGCACAATGCCCCTTTGGTATGTACTTGAAGTTTGTCTCTAGATACACATACTTTACTTGACACATTCATCAGACCTATCATTGAGCACAATGCCCCTTTGGTATGTACTTGAAGTTTGTCTCTAGATACACATACTTTACTTGACACATTCATCAGACCTATCATTGAGCACAATGCCCCTTTGGTATGTACTTGAAGTTTGTCTCTAGATACACATACTTTACTTGACACATTCATCAGACCTGTCATTGAGCACAATAGCCCCTTTGGTATGTACTTGAAGTTTGTCTCTAGATACACATACTTTACTTCGACACATTCATCAGACCTATTATTGAGCACAATGGCCCCTTTGGTATGTACTTGAAGTTTGTCTCTAGATACACATACTTTACTTGACATATTCATCAGACCTATCATTGAGCACAATGCCCCCTTTGGTATGTACTTGAAGTTTGTCTCTAGGTACAAATACTTTACTTAGACACATTCATCAGACCTATCATTGAGCACAATGCCCCCTTTGGTATGTACTTGAAGTTTGTCTCTAGATACACATACTTTACTTCGACACATTCATCAGACCTATCATTGAGCACAATGCCCGCTTTGGTATGTACTTGAAGTTTGTCTCTAGATACACATACTTTACTTGACACATTCATCAGACCTATCATTGAGCACAATGCCCCTTTGGTATGTACTTGAAGTTTGTCTCTAGATACACATACTTTACTTGACACATTCATCAGACCTATCATTGAGCACAATGCCCCTTTGGTATGTACTTGAAGTTTGTCTCTAGATACACATACTTTACTTCGACACATTCATCAGACCTATCATTGAGCACAATGCCCCCTTTGGTATGTACTTGAAGTTTGTCTCTAGATACACATACTTTACTTCGACACATTCATCAGACCTATCATTGAGCACAATGCCCCTTTGGTATGTACTTGAAGTTTGTCTCTAGATACACATACTTTACTTGACACATTCATCAGACCTATCATTGAGCACAATGCCCCTTTGGTATGTACTTGAAGTTTGTCTCTAGATACACATACTTTACTTGACACATTCATCAGACCTGTCATTGAGCACAATAGCCGTTTTGGTATGTACTTGAAGTTTGTCTCTAGATACACATACTTTACTTCGACACATTCATCAGACCTATCATTGAGCACAATAGCCGTTTTGGTATGTACTTGAAGTTTGTCTCTAGATACACATACTTTACTTCGACACATTCATCAGACCTGTCATTGAGCACAATAGCCCCTTTGGTATGTACTTGAAGTTTGTCTCTAGATACACATACTTTACTTCGACACATTCATCAGACCTATCATTGAGCACAATGCCCCTTTGGTATGTACTTGAAGTTTGTCTCTAGATACACATACTTTACTTGACACATTCATCAGACCTATCATTGAGCACAATGCCCCTTTGGTATGTACTTGAAGTTTGTCTCTAGATACACATACTTTACTTTGACACATTCAGCAGACCTATCATTGAGCACAATGCCCACTTTGGTATGTACTTGAAGTTTGTCTCTAGATACACATACTTTACTTCGACACATTCATCAGACCTATCATTGAGCACAATGCGCCCTTTGGTATGTACTTGAAGTTTGTCTCTAGATACACATACTTTACTTCGACACATTCATCAGACCTATCATTGAGCACAATGCCCCCTTTGGTATGTACTTGAAGTTTGTCTCTAGATACACATACTTTACTTTGACACATTCATCAGACCTATCATTGAGCACAATGCGCCCTTTGGTATGTACTTGAAGTTTGTCTCTAGATACACATACTTTACTTCGACACATTCATCAGACCTATCATTGAGCACAATGCCCCCTTTGGTATGTACTTGAAGTTTGTCTCTAGATACACATACTTTACTTCGACACATTCATCAGACCTATCATTGAGCACAATGCCCCTTTGGTATGTACTTGAAGTTTGTCTCTAGATACACATACTTTACTTCGACACATTCATCAGACCTATCATTGAGCACAATGCCCCCTTTGGTATGGACTTGAAGTCTGTCTCTAGATACACATACTTTACTTGGACAAATTCATCAGACCTATCAATGAGCACAATGCCCCCTTTGGTATGTACTTGAAGTTTGTCTCTAGATACACATACTTTACTTTGACACATTCATCAGACCTATCATTGAGCACAATGCCCCCTTTGGCATGTACTTGAAGTTTGTCTCTAGGTACACATACTTTACATTGACACATTCATCAGACCTATCAATGAGCACAATGACCCCTTTGGTATGGACTTGAAGTCTGTATCTAGATACACATACTTTACTTGGACAAATCCATCAGACCTATCAATGAGCACGATGCCCCTTTGGTATGTACTTGAAGTTTGTCTCTAGATACACATACTTTACTTGACACATTCATCAGACCTATCATTGAGCACAATGCCCCTTTGGTATGTACTTGAAGTTTGTCTCTAGATACACATACTTTACTTGACACATTCATCAGACCTATCATTGAGCACAATGCCCCTTTGGTATGTACTTGAAGTTTGTCTCTAGATACACATACTTTACTTGACACATTCATCAGACCTATCATTGAGCACAATGCCCCTTTGGTATGTACTTGAAGTTTGTCTCTAGATACACATACTTTACTTGACACATTCATCAGACCTATCATTGAGCACAATGCCCCTTTGGTATGTACTTGAAGTTTGTCTCTAGATACACATACTTTACTTCGACACATTCATCAGACCTATCATTGAGCACAATGCCCACTTTGGTATGTACTTGAAGTTTGTCTCTAGATACACATACTTTACTTCGACACATTCAGCAGACCTATCATTGAGCACAATGTCCCCTTTGGTATGTACTTGAAGTTTGTCTCTAGATACACATACTTTACTTCGACACAATCATCAGACCTATCATTGAGCACAATGCCCCCTTTGGTATGGACTTGAAGTCTGTCTCTAGATACACATACTTTACTTCGACACATTCATCAGACCTATCATTGAGCACAATGCCCCCTTTGGTATGGACTTGAAGTCTGTCTCTAGATACACATACTTTACTTGGACAAATTCATCAGACCTATCAATGAGCACAATGCCCCCTTTGGTATGTACTTGAAGTTTGTCTCTAGGTACACATACTTTACTTTGACACATTCATCAGACCTATCAATGAGCACAATGCGCCCTTTGGTGTGTACTTGAAGTTTGTCTCTAGATACACATACTTTACTTCGACACATTCATCAGACCTATCATTGAGCACAATGCCCCCTTTGGTATGTACTTGAAGTTTGTCTCTAGATACACATACTTTACTTCGACACATTCATCAGACCTATCATTGAGCACAATGCCCCCTTTGGTATGTACTTGAAGTTTGTCTCTAGATACACATACTTTACTTCATCACATTCATCAGACCTATCATTGAGCACAATGCCCCCTTTGGTATGTACTTGAAGTTTGTCTCTAGATACACATACTTTACTTGACACATTCATCAGACCTATCATTGAGCACAATGCCCCCTTTGGTATGTACTTGAAGTTTGTCTCTAGATACACATACTTTACTTAGACACATTCATCAGACCTATCATTGAGCACAATGCCCCCTTTGGGATGTACTTGAAGTTTGTCTCTAGATACACATACTTTACTTGACACATTCATCAGACCTATCATTGAGCACAATGCCCCTTTGGTATGTACTTGAAGTTTGTCTCTAGATACACATACTTTACTTGACACATTCATCAGACCTATCATTGAGCACAATGCCCCTTTGGTATGTACTTGAAGTTTGTCTCTAGATACACATACTTTACTTCGACACATTCATCAGACCTATCATTGAGCACAATGCCCCTTTGGTATGTACTTGAAGTTTGTCTCTAGATACACATACTTTACTTGACACATTCATCAGACCTATCATTGAGCACAATGCCCCTTTGGTATGTACTTGAAGTTTGTCTCTAGATACACATACTTTACTTGACACATTCATCAGACCTATCATTGAGCACAATGCCCCTTTGGTATGTACTTGAAGTTTGTCTCTAGATACACATACTTTACTTGACACATTCATCAGACCTATCATTGAGCACAATGCCCCTTTGGTATGTACTTGAAGTTTGTCTCTAGATACACATACTTTACTTGACACATTCATCAGACCTATCATTGAGCACAATGCCCCTTTGGTATGTACTTGAAGTTTGTCTCTAGATACACATACTTTACTTGACACATTCATCAGACCTATCATTGAGCACAATGCCCCTTTGGTATGTACTTGAAGTTTGTCTCTAGATACACATACTTTACTTGACACATTCATCAGACCTATCATTGAGCACAATGCCCCTTTGGTATGTACTTGAAGTTTGTCTCTAGATACACATACTTTACTTGACACATTCATCAGACCTATCATTGAGCACAATGCCCCATTTGGTATGTACTTGAAGTTTGTCTCTAGATACACATACTTTACTTCGACACATTCATCAGACCTATCATTGAGCACAATGCCCCCTTTGGTATGTACTTGAAGTTTGTCTCTAGATACACATACTTTACTTGGACAAATTCATCAGACCTATCAATGAGCACAATGCCCCTTTGGTATGTACTTGAAGTTTGTCTCTAGATACACATACTTTACTTGACACATTCATCAGACCTATCATTGAGCACAATGCCCCCTTTGGTATGGACTTGAAGTCTGTCTCTAGATACACATACTTTACTTCGACACATTCATCAGACCTATCATTGAGCACAATGCCCCCTTTGGTATGTACTTGAAGTTTGTCTCTAGATACACATACTTTACTTCGACACATTCATCAGACCTATCATTGAGCACAATGCCCCTTTGGTAAGTACTTGAAGTTTGTCTCTAGATACACATACTTTACTTGACACATTCATCAGACCTATCATTGAGCACAATGCCCCCTTTGGTATGTACTTGAAGTTTGTCTCTAGATACACATACTTTACTTCGACACATTCATCAGACCTATCATTGAGCACAATGCCCCTTTGGTATGTACTTGAAGTTTGTCTCTAGATACACATACTTTACTTCGACACATTCATCAGACCTATCATTGAGCACAATGCCCCCTTTGGTATGTACTTGAAGTTTGTCTCTAGATACACATACTTTACTTGGACAAATTCATCAGACCTATCAATGAGCACAATGCCCCCTTTGGTATGTACTTGAAGTTTGTCTCTAGATACACATACTTTACTTCGACAAATTCATCAGACCTATCAATGAGCACAATGCCCCTTTGGAATGGACTTGAAGTCTGTCTCTAGATACACATACTTTACTTCGACACATTCATCAGACCTATCATTGAGCACAATGCCCCCTTTGGTATGTACTTGAAGTTTGTCTCTAGATACACATACTTTACTTCGACACATTCATCAGACCTATCATTGAGCACAATGCGCCCTTTGGTATGTACTTGAAGTTTGTCTCTAGATACACATACTTTACTTCGACACATTCATCAGACCTGTCATTGAGCACAATAGCCCCTTTGGTATGTACTTGAGGCTTGTCTCTAGATACACATACTTTACTTCGACACATTCATCAGACCTATCATTGAGCACAATGCCCCCTTTGGTATGTACTTGAAGTTTGTCTCTAGATACACATACTTTACTTTGACACATTCATCAGACCTATCATTGAGCACAATGCGCCCCTTGGTGTGTACTTGAAGTTTGTCTCTAGATACACATACTTTACTTCGACACATTCATCAGACCTATCATTGAGCACAATGACCCCTTTGGTATGGACTTGAAGTCTGTATCTAGATACACATACTTTACTTGGACAAATTCATCAGACCTATCAATGAGCACGATGCCCCCTTTGGTATGTACTTGAAGTTTGTCTCTAGATACACATACTTTACTTGACACATTCATCAGACCTATCATTGAGCACAATGCCCCTTTGGTATGTACTTGAAGTTTGTCTCTAGATACACATACTTTACTTGACACATTCATCAGACCTATCATTGAGCACAATGCCCCTTTGGTATGTACTTGAAGTTTGTCTCTAGATACACATACTTTACTTCGACACATTCATCAGACCTGTCATTGAGCACAATAGCCGTTTTGGTATGTACTTGAAGTTTGTCTCTAGATACACATACTTTACTTCGACACATTCATCAGACCTATCATTGAGCACAATGTCCCCTTTGGTATGTACTTGAAGTTTGTCTCTAGATACACATACTTTACTTCGACACATTCATCAGACCTGTCATTGAGCACAATAGCCCCTTTGGTATGTACTTGAAGTTTGTCTCTAGATACACATACTTTACTTCGACACATTCATCAGACCTATCATTGAGCACAATGCCCCTTTGGTATGTACTTGAAGTTTGTCTCTAGATACACATACTTTACTTCGACACATTCATCAGACCTATCATTGAGCACAATGCCCCCTTTGGTATGGACTTGAAGTCTGTCTCTAGATACACATACTTTACTTGGACAAATTCATCAGACCTATCAATGAGCACGATGCCCCTTTGGTATGTACTTGAAGTTTGTCTCTAGATACACATACTTTACTGACACATTAATCAGACCTATCATTGAGCACAATGCCCCCTTTGGTATGTACTTGAAGTTTGTCTCTAGATACACATACTTTACTTCGACACATTCATCAGACCTATCATTGAGCACAATGCCCCTTTGGTATGTACTTGAAGTTTGTCTCTAGATACACATACTTTACTTGACACATTCATCAGACCTATCATTGAGCACAATGCCCCTTTGGTATGTACTTGAAGTTTGTCTCTAGATACACATACTTTACTTGACACATTCATCAGACCTATCATTGAGCACAATGCCCCTTTGGTATGTACTTGAAGTTTGTCTCTAGATACACATACTTTACTTGACACATTCATCAGACCTATCATTGAGCACAATGCCCCCTTTGGTAAGTACTTGAAGTTTGTCTCTAGATACACATACTTTACTTGACATATTCATCAGACCTATCATTGAGCACAATGCCCCCTTTGGTATGTACTTGAAGTTTGTCTCTAGATACACATACTTTACTTCGACACATTCATCAGACCTATCATTGAGCACAATGCCCCCTTTGGTATGTACTTGAAGTTTGTCTCTAGATACACATACTTTACTTGACACATTCATCAGACCTATCATTGAGCACAATGCCCCTTTGGTATGTACTTGAAGTTTGTCTCTAGATACACATACTTTACTTGACACATTCATCAGACCTATCATTGAGCACAATGCCCCTTTGGAATGGACTTGAAGTCTGTCTCTAGATAGACATAGTTTAGTTGCACAAATTCATCAAACCTATCAATCAGCACAATGCCCACTTTGGTATGTACTTGAAGTTTGTCTCTAGATACACATACTTTACTTCGACACATTCATCAGACCTATCATTGAGCACAATGCCCCCTTTGGTATGTACTTGAAGTTTGTCTCTAGATACACATACTTTACTTCGACACATTCATCAGACCTATCATTGAGCACAATGCCCCTTTGGTATGTACTTGAAGTTTGTCTCTAGATACACATACTTTACTTCGACACATTCATCAGACCTATCATTGAGCACAATGCCCCCTTTGGTATGTACTTGAAGTTTGTCTCTAGATACACATACTTTACTTAGACACATTCATCAGACCTATCATTGAGCACAATGCCCCTTTGGTATGTACTTGAAGTTTGTCTCTAGATACACATACTTTACTTCGACACATTCATCAGACCTATCATTGAGCACAATGCCCACTTTGGTATGTACTTGAAGTTTGTCTCTAGATACACATACTTTACTTCGACACATTCATCAGACCTATCATTGAGCACAATGCGCCCTTTGGTATGTACTTGAAGTTCGTCTCTAGATACACATACTTTACTTCATCACATTCATCAGACCTATCATTGAGCACAATGTCCCCTTTGGTATGTACTTGAAGTTTGTCTCTAGATACACATACTTTACTTCGACACATTCATCAGACCTATCATTGAGCACAATGCCCCCTTTGGTATGTACTTGAAGTTTGTCTCTAGATACACATACTTTACTTCGACACATTCATCAGACCTATCATTGAGCACAATGCCCCCTTTGGTATGTACTTGAAGTTTGTCTCTAGATACACATACTTTACTTGGACAAATTCATCAGACCTATCATTGAGCACAATGCCCCCTTTGGTATGTACTTGAAGTTTGTCTCTAGATACACATACTTTACTTAGACACATTCATCAGACCTATCATTGAGCACAATGCCCCCTTTGGTATGTACTTGAAGTTTGTCTCTAGATACACATACTTTACTTCGACATATTCATGAGACCTATCATTGAGCACAATGCCCCCTTTGGTATGTACTTGAAGTTTGTCTCTAGATACACATACTTTACTTCGACACATTCATCAGACCTATCATTGAGCACAATGCCCCCTTTGGTATGTACTTGAAGTTTGTCTCTAGATACACATACTTTACTTGGACAAATTCATCAGACCTATCAATGAGCACAATGCCCCCTTTGGTATGTACTTGAAGTTTGTCTCTAGATACACATACTTTACTTCGACACATTCATCAGACCTATCATTGAGCACAATGCCCCCTTTGGTATGTACTTGAAGTTTGTCTCTAGATACACATACTTTACTTCGACACATTAATCAGACCTATCATTGAGCACAATGCCCCCTTTGGTATGTACTTGAAGTTTGTCTCTAGATACACATACTTTACTTCAACACATTCATCAGACCTGTCATTGAGCACAATGCCCCCTTTGGTATGTATTTTAAGTTTGTCTCTAGATACACATACTTTACTTCGACACATTCAGCAGACCTATCATTGAGCACAATGACCCCTTATGTATGTACTTGAAGTTTGTCTCTAGATACAAATACTTTATTTCGACACATTCATCAGACCTATCATTGAGCACAATGCGCCCTTTGGTATGTACTTGAAGTTTGTCTCTAGATACAAATACTTTATTTCGACACATTCATCAGACCTATCATTGAGCACAATGCCCCCTTTGGTATGTACTTGAAGTTTGTCTCTAGATACACATACTTTACTTCAACACATTCATCAGACCTGTCATTGAGCACAATGCCCCCTTTGGTATGTACTTTAAGTTTGTCTCTAGATACACATACTTTACTTCGACACATTCAGCAGACCTATCATTGAGCACAATGCCCCCTTTGGTATGTACTTGAAGTTTGTCTCTAGATACACATACTTTACTTCGACACATTCAGCAGACCTATCATTGAGTACAATGGCCCCTTTGGTATGTATTTTAAGTTTGTCTCTAGATACACATACTTTACTTCGACACATTCAGCAGACCTATCATTGAGCACAATGCCCCCTTTGGTATGTACTTGAAGTTTGTCTCTAGATACACATACTTTACTTCAACACATTCATCAGACCTATCATTGAGCACAATGCCCCCTTTGGTATGTACTTGAAGTTTGTCTCTAGATACACATACTTTACTTCGACACATTCATCAGACCTATCATTGAGCACAATGCCCCCTTTGGTATGTTCTTGAAGTTTGTCTCTAGGTACCCATACTTTACTTCGACACATTCATGAGACCTGTCATTGAGCACAATGCCCCCTTTAGTATGCACTTGAAGTTTGTCTCCAGATACACATACTTTACTTCGACACATTCATCAGACCTGTCATTGAGCACAATGCCCCCCTTTGGTATGTACTTGAAGTTTGTCTCTAGATACACATACTTTACTTCGACACACACACAGACTAAGAAGAATGAGATCTTAATTAGTTAGGCCCCTTCTAACCAATAAAAAATCTTACCTCTCACATAGCTGAGTCTTCTCCCAGATGACATATTTAAAAAAAAAAATCTTATTTTCTGAAATTAAAGTGAGGCCTGCTTTACCTTATTTAAAATTATGTTTCTATTCCTTTTTTTTTTTTTCTGTATAGCCTGAAACAATAGATTTTTTTCATATTAATCATTATATTTTTTTCCTGCACATATCTTTCCTGACAGAAAGGGTCCCTAGTAGAAATCAGATTTTGACATGCATCTCTCAGGATTTCTGTGTACAAGGAAGAAAGTGCACAGTTGTGTACGCTGAACTTAATGTAACAGTAGATGTTCGTAAGATCACTGCTGCAGTAACCTTAGCTAAAATGATGTAACAGCTGGTCAGCTTTCAAAGCTTCAGGGTTCCTTTCACTGAACCAGACTGTCAAGCTCATTGGACTAAGCTGACTAAAAGACAAGTCTGGGCGAAAAACTCTTTAGAGCTTTCCTGTCACTGAAGAGTATGCTCTTCTGAGGCTTTTGAGGATTATGACAGTTGTCTTTTGCTTTCAAAAACTTCCTTTTTCTTAAATGTACTAATGTTGTATATTACTTTCCTCTTTAGGAAAGTTATTTCAAAGGTAGGGGTGTTGTGTTTAATGGACTGTCTTGAGAGTGTAACATTCTTTCATATGGAGCATTCACTTTTTTCTGTCCGCTTAAAAGTAGTGTAAACTAACTGTAAATATATTTTCTGTGGAGAAATTGTTTATTTTTCTGTTGTGAGGTTGCCGTAGTGTTTTTAAGTGTTTTTACTGTTTTTTTTTTTTTTTTTGCCAAAAGGTAACTTTTGTGGATTGGTAGTTTTACTGGCATTTGCTGCTTGTCTTCCCTAGGAAACAGGCACTATTTTTAGCTTGACCTTGGAACAAATTGACAGTCTCACTGTTGCTTCTTCTTCTGGCCATAAAAATAAAAAGTTAAGCAAATAGCCTTTGCTACCACAGCAGGCTAGCAATTTGCCTCAGCTGCAGGTGAATGTCGCTCCTGTGCCCATACCTTGTTCCTCAGACCACTCATCCTTTACCAACATCCCTCTGGTGTAGCACCTACAGCCACTATAGACTGGGGTTAGCCATGTTCTCTGCTGCTGGTGAAGTCCCCTCAGTGTCAAGGGAGGGCCACTTTTGTTGGTCCTGGAAGAAGGAACAGTGAAGGTTTCTCCTGTTGTGTCAGAATGCTGTACCTATCACTGGGGAAGCTGTTGTTGCCATTAGTAACACAGTTGGCCACATTTTTCCTGTCAAAAAGAAATATAAAACTAAATGTGTCTACCCCTCCTCAAATTTCTTTGGACAGGAGTAGCTTACTGAGTTTGGTTCAGGGGTTAATTCAGGCTAGTGTTCCTTCTTGTAAAGTAATTTCTTGTAAAAGAAAAGAAATGCCTCTTTTCCTGAAGAGGTTCAGATTCTGAATATTTACAGGAAGATACAGGGATGAATTCAGGGTTTTTTCCTCAGATTTCTGATTCAGACTCAGAGGAGAGCTCAGTTTCTGATCCTCCCTGTGTGGGTTTCTCTTTCTCTGAGACTATTGCTAGAATGTCCCAGTGTTTTCAATGGGAGAACAGTGAGGTTTCTCAGTCCCTCAGAAAATACTATGAGTCATTACAGAAGAATTTTTTAGAACCTACACCCATTCCTCCTGCCCTGTCTGCTTTAGAGGGTGTGTGTCTTACTGCCAGCAGTTTTCCTGATAGTCATCTGGCTGTCCTTAACATGGCAGACAGGATGTATAAAGTTCCCCAGTCTTGTAAATGTTTATAAAGTCTTCCCAAACCTGACCCAGCAGTTATAGCCTTAGTTGACTCCACTGCTGCTAAGCACTTAGTTAATTCCAATCCTACTCTTTCTAATAAGGGTGGGAAAATTATTGATAGGTATGGGGAAAAAGTATATTCTGCTAATTTGATTTTCAGAATTTTGAATTGTTAGGCTAATATGTTAAAGTTTGTTCTGACAAATTGTGAAACTGTGAGGAATGTTTTATCTGCAGTTTCTTCTTGTATGAAAAATCTTCTTTAAATAACTTAGTTTCTTATACTGCACACATCACTACTCATTGTTTGCAGTGTGTGTATGATTCTGTTGGTACTTCTTCCAGGGCTATGGCCACTGGGACTGTTTTAAGGAGGTCTTCTTGGCTGCATTTTCAGAACCTCCCAGATGATCAGAGTTTAAATTCTCTCTTGGATAGAGATTTAGTATTTGATCCTTCTGCTGCAGTGATGATTAAAAGTGTGATGAAAGGGGCAGGCTGATCCAGGGAATCTCTAAGGAAGAAATAATATTTCATTCCATCTTGACAATACTTTTTCAGGGGAGGGGAAAAATAGGTATTAGTGCATTAGAAATACTGATAGATAGATTAAACTGACAGGATAAGATATTTTACAAGTTGCTAATAGTTATTATGCTATTTGTTGTATTGTTTAGTACCAAATTATATTTATAACCTGTTAAACTGTTAAGCTATACAAGAAATGGCTTAAAATTGTTTTATTAAAGCTATACAAGAGAGAGTAAAGATATGTAAAAATTGAGCAAGAATGGTCACTATTTTTGAATATGTTTTTAGCAAGACAATGTTGGTATGCAAAAGCATGAATGTTACTAATTACTGGGTATGTAGTTTAATACCATGCCTTTGGTGGCGATTCTACTAGTCCAAGATTCTGCTTGATGTTAATGTTACTAAATTTGTAGATTGGACTAAGTGTACTTTACAGTCTCTGTATGTACAAATACAAAATTATTCAGCACAAATAAAATTAATGTCTAGCAATGAATATATGTGGAGAGCAATATTTAAAAAAATGGGTCCAGGGTACCTACTAGATTGAAATGCATGGGTAGCAGACAGTCTGTGTAGATATATACTGTATAGGACACATTATAAAGTAACAAGTTCAAAAGCAATTTGTCAAGTTGTAATTTTATCACTAATTGTAATTTTATTACTGTTTTTTAGACCATTATTTTATCTGTACTAGCATTGGTTACCCCAGTTAGAGGAAAACTATATTAAAATATTGTATTCATACAGCTAATGGACTAATATGTACATAGCATTATTTAGTTTATACATCATGTTTTTTTTAATCCTCAAGTATTAAATATACTGAAATAATTGCATTCAAATATTTATTATCTAAGCCCAGTTCAGTACTATACCAAGGTGTTAATGGGCAGTTCAGAGACATGACAACAATATTATGGTTAAATGACATTGAAACTGTATGTTTTCAGCAGTGTATAAATTCTTGCAATAGCACATAGTTTTTGTCTCTTATAAATATTAGTCTATTTCTAATCATTTGGTGTAAAATGATTAATAAAAGTAAATAGATAATTCAACAGCTGCAGAGAGTTAATTGAACAGTTCTAGGTCATAAATTAAATACTGTGATTGCAAAAGAATAAATTAATCAAGTTAAAACTAAAGCAGACGCAGCTCATAACTAATAAAATACTTTCACAAAATGGTCTGCAAAAGAAAAAGTTAAATACATTCAGTTTTAGTAGTAATATTTAATATCATTGTATTAACTATGTAAAATTGCATTTTGACTTGTATCAAAAGAAGACAAAATGTTTTGTTTCCTATAAAGTGTTTTGAGTATGTTTTAAAATAAAAAGAGGGAATTGTAAGAATATGCTCAACAACATATTAAGGTTGAAAGTAATACTGTTACAAATATGCAAAATAAATAAGGAATAAAATAAAGCTTGCTTAAATGCAGAAATAATGTTTAGTAATATGTGATTAGCATCCATACTAAATGACTGTGGCTTGGAAAATAAGGAATTTGCTTAATGACATGTTTTCCTACAGAATAAGTATGCATTTCACACTGTCAGCAAGAAAGTTGACCTCTTACAGACTTGACAAGAATGTAAAAAAAAACAGGATGTATGCAATTCACATTGTCAGTAAGAAAGTTAACCTGCTTCTGTAAAGAGTGGACAACAGATAAACAATCTGTACATGCTTCTATCATATGAAATTGTTAAGCAAGGAAGTTTGAATGGTGCTTTTTTCAAGTCAGCATTAGTAGAAGATGGTTCCTTAAAAGACAATAAATACCAGTACAGGATAAAAACATATTTTTCTGCAAACACAATCAAACAGATATTTTCATACAAAAACCAAAATAGAGTACCATGGAAATAACAGGATGTAAAACTACTATAAAGAGACTATATCAGATAACATTGTTAGAGATATTTTTTTGTATTGTATCTCATACATCATCCATGCTGTTTGAGAAGTAAAGTAGAACAGTACATGAAGCTGCAACAGTAGTGTGTGTGATTTGTTATAAAAAGTTATTTATTGGTTGCTGCTCAGAGTCTGGTGCTGTATCCGTGGACACTCTGCAAGTTTCTGTGGGCTACAGACTGTAATAACTAGAATTTGATTTCAGCAGAATCCAGCCAGCAAGACCTTAGTGTCTTAAGAAGACTTTGGATCAATCACAGTAACAACACCCTGATTAGTACCTTGAAAATTAATTTTTCAGGAGTCATTCCTTGTCTTTCAGATCAGACTCTTTTGTTTCCACCTGTTCTTCATCACATGCTGTCCCAAGGAGTAAAAGAACCAGTGTTTCCTTCTCAAATAGGGAAAGGGTTTTATTCAAGGAAAATGCTTTATGATAGTTCCCATATTCAAAATGATGTCACTTCATAACCTCTTACCTATTCATCCACACTTCAAATGTTTCTTAATGTTATGTGTGTCTGGATCACATTATCAGTTCACTGCCTTGCCCTCTGGACTACTCACTGGACCAATAGTGTTCATAAAGTGTCTAGCTCCAATTACAGCTCATTGCAGGCTACAACAGGTTGTCTGCATTTTTCCATGCTTAGATAATTTGCTTATCCTTGCAGAGTCTTTTTCAAATTCTCAAGAATCTTTTTCTTGGGTGAGAGATGTCTTGCACAGGTTGGGATAAAAGAACATTTAAAAGTTTTTCTTGACTTCCACACACAGGATTGTGTTCCTGGAATGTCAACTTGACATTTCAGTTGAAAGACCTTTTCTTCCAAAGGAATAAAATAGATCTTTATTTAGATCTATTTCTAAGGTTTTTCCATGCAGACTTTGGTCACTGTGAGGGAATACCTAAGGATTTTGGGTCTCATGGCATCTATGAGTCTCATGATACCCCTAATGAGGATCCACATGAGAAAGGTACAGTAGTCTCTGATATCTCTTTAGTCCCAGCATCAATACCCTTTATCTTTTCAGATCCCAGTACTGGAGTTTGTCAGAGGAGAAGTCTTTTGGTAGAAGCAACAGAAATCCTTAAATCCAGGTCTCCCTTCTCCCTCCCTACTCAACAGCAGTCAGTCATTACAGATGCTTCAGACTTTGCTTGCTGAGTAGTGCATAGGTTTATAGGTGTTTATAGGTGCTCACTTGGCTAAAGACCACAAGGTCCTTTTCAAGCCTAGTCATGCATCTCAGATCTCTGGCAACTTCTGGTACCTTTGATAAGTGTAAGCCAAGGGCTTGGAAGATGAAACATTCACAGCCAGGGACATGGGATATGAACCATTTATGGGTTGCCTGTACCCTTTAGAGACATAGGTGCTAAACCAGGGATGAATTTCGTGTTCCCCATCCAATTGTCCAAATTATACTTTAATTGGGTTAGGGATGAGCACTGCTTCATGTGGATGGGGTGCCTGTTCCAAGAAGGGGTAGTCTATGGGATACATACTGGTCTCTCCAACAGGTCCTATTTATATCACAGGCAAGGTTTAAGTTTGAAGAACGGGAAATTCTGGTGCTGTTTGTTTTGCAGATATGCAGTAGGTCCATCAGAGTGAAGTCTGTTAATGCCTTTTATGCAAGGCATTGATCTCCTCTCAACAGCCTGTAGGAGACAGAATACAGGGATAGGGCCTTGAGGCAGTCTGCATGTTACTTAATCCTGTATTCTTTTAGTGTGGAACCTCAGTGGGCATTCCATTTATTGGATGTACCTAGTTAGGTACATACCGAAGGAGGCACTGTACTCAATGATAAGTCTGATGAATGCCAAACACAGTGGAATGATGACTTCCTTGGAACTAGATGCCATACCTTTGTTTACATGTTGTAACATATATAAAGATTTCCTCACTGCTGTAGACACATGATAGTCAAAGGCAAAATTACTGTCTGTGTGTCCCCAGGTACCTGACTACTGGGTCAGCTCTTAGGCATGTGTTGTCAATATGATAGTTACTAGGGGTGGATGATTCCCTGAAGCATATTATTATGTATTTCTTGTCATTTAGTTTTAATCCATGGCTCTGACACCAGTTGTTTTGTCTATGTCAGCCCTTCCTTGAAAACATTTGTGTCAGTGGGGGATTCAATAACAGCTCCTAATTTGCAATTATCTGCAAATTTTGTCAGCCAGAGGCCATTGACACTGGCCTTGACTTCAGAGAAGTAAAGACCAAAATGGAGCGGTCCCAGGATGATGCCTTAGGGATACCACTTATGACTGACCACTTTATAGAGGTGGACTCCCCAATGCTAACTTCCTGGGTCCTGTGAATCAGCTGGCTATCCACTGGGTGACATAACAGTTTATATCTAACCTCTTAAGTTTGTCAACAATGACCAAGTGGGGTATTGTGTCAAATGTCTTGGCCAGTTTAAGGTAGTCAGTGTGTGAACTATTTTGTCTTTGTCTTTTGCTTTGGTGACCTTCTCAAAGAAGTCCATCAGGCTGAGTAGGCAGGACCTGCCCTTGACAAAACCAAATTGGGCTGAGTCTAGTATCAGGAGCTTTCAAAAAAATAAAAGAAGTTATGCAGCCACCTTTGGCAAAATAGCAGAGGTCAGAACCAAAGTATGCAATGGAAAACCCTTACCCTGGAGAAACCACCCTCTTGATTGTGGCATTCCCTCTGCTAGGTAAGTATGTGGTGCAGGGGGTGTGGGATGTCAAGGACAGATGCAAGAACATAAATATCAATGAGATGTTTGCCCTGATTAAGGCACTTAACTCTCTAAACCATCTTTTGTCCCCCAGGACCTCTTTAAGTGGTTACATACAATACCACAGGGGGAACCAGGTTGTCTCCCTTTGCAGACTACCATTGTTAGCTTTGGATACACCTTCACAGCACACTCTCACACTACAGGTATCCTACATTCCATCAGAGCAAAAATGTGTATGGTAGACAAGCTGAACAGGATCAGAGTATACCCTCATGAATGGAAACTAGATCAGGGAGTTTTCCATGATTTGATCAGTCTATGGGGAGGTCCTCAAGTAGATGTTTTTGTATCCTCTCTGAACAATCAACTGGCAAAATTCTGTTCCAGGACTTCATGCAAAAAGGCCTAGAAGACATATGCCTTTTCTAGATAGGAATGTTCCGGTATTCCTTTCCACCATTTCCACTAATGTCCAGGGTACTTCTGAATATTCAAAAGGGATCCCCCAACATAAGTGTGGTGACTAACTTCTGGCTCATGGTTTTCCTTTCTTTGGAAATGACCAGGCACAATTACCACAAGCTTCCTCACAGACTGGAGCTACTCACACAAGAACAGGGATGTTTGATGCACCCCAGCATCGATCATTTCCAATTGCCTGGATGCCATGGCCACACTTCCCTTTAGGCACCTGTTTACTGAGGACATGCAGCAGGTACTAATGGAGGCAAAACCTCTGCTACTAGAAAATCATATATTAGCAAACGGAAAAGGTTTCCTATTTGGTGCCAACAACATAATCAGCACCTATTCTGGGCTAGTTGTTCTCTGGTTTTGCAATATTTGTGTGAGTTACTATCCCATGCCCTTTCTTATTCGTCTATCAGGGTTCATTTATTTGCCATTTCAGCATGTCTGGCCATGACTCCTCCTCTTTCAGTTTCATGTCAAAATGTTCTGAAGGAGGTTTTGCAGAAGAGGCAGACAAGTAAACCTGTGCCCCTCCTTGGGATACTAATTGTGTGTTAGAGAAGCTAACACTTGCTCCATTTGAACCAACTGATATTGATGACTTGAGGTTCTTAACATGGAAAACAGTTTTACTGCTTGTTATGACCTCTGCAAGAAAGATATCCAAGTTGTAAACTCTTATGGTGAGTCAACACTACCTCATTTTCTATCAGGGTTTCTTTGAGAACTAATCATTCTTTTATACCTAAAGTGGTACAAAAATGTACTTCAAACCAAACTATCCATGACCCTGTTTTCTTTCCTGAAGCTAAAATTGAGGAAGAAAGGATACTGCATACCTTGAATGTCCACAAGGAACTCAGAAACTATATTGACAGAACTAAATATTTCAGGCATTCAGATCAATTGTTCATTTCTTGTGAAGGTAAGAAGAATGGACAGCCTGTGCCAAAACAGACTATTTCCAAATGGTTGCCTAAGGGTATTACCTTTCGTTATACTTGTCATAATAAATCTATTTCAGACAGGGTCAAGTCCCACTCTATCAGGGCCTTGGCTTCATCTATGGCCTTTTAGAAAGGGTTGGATTCTAGAATTATTCTAAAAGTTGCTGCTTGGTGGTCTGTACATACTTTTATAAAGCACTATAAGCTTGTTCCTTCTCTATGTCTACATTGAGCTTTGGTTGGACCATTTTCCAAGGGCTCCTGGATTCTTCTTCTTCCACCTCCCAAATATAATCAGCTATGGTAATCTACCCATATAGCTAAGGTAACTGCACCAGTGATCTATATGAAGAACATAGTACAGTTGTCTAAGCTGAATTTACAGTAACAGTAGATGTTCGAATGATCACTGCTGCAGTAGCTACTCCCTCCCTACATCCCCCTTGTTTTTTTATGACATTATGTGAGCATATATTTTTTGTTATATCCTAGCCTCGTTCTTTCAGTGCTCAGCCTCCCTCTCTCTGCTGGCAGGAAAGATCTGAAGGGCTTTGTACACAAATGTGGCTTTTAGTTAGCTTAGCTCAAGCTGATTGACAGCTGGGCACATGGAAGGTACCCTGAAGCTTTGGAAGATAGCAGGCTGTTATATCCCTAGCAGGATATAACCCATATAAATAAGGCGACTGCTGCAGTAATCATTCAAGCAGCTACTGTCGTGGTAAGTTCAACTTATACAACTGTAGTCTTTTCTTTCTGTACACAGAGATCCTGAGAGATACATGTCAACATTTAACTTTTATTAAGGATCCTGTCTGTCATGAAAAATCTGTGTACAGAAAAAAAACTCCATAATTCATGGTTTTCACTATTTTTGTCACACTGAGGAAGGCTGTTTAACTGAAACTGGTCTGTGCAGTTTGTTTATTGCATATGTATATGCAGTCTGTTATTATGGTGTATATCATGTGTATTTTTTATTACACTTATTTTCAAACAGGACCTGGGCTGGCTCTTTTCTTTTGGTTGTAACAGTTTTCATAACGCCCTATTATAAGGCATGCAATCAAGTGAAAAGAGGTAGACCACCACCACGAACGATGTCAAAGCTTTATTTCATATAAAATCCAAAGGAATAAGAGATGAGCGCTTTCGCGTGCTTCCAATGCACGCTTCCTCAGATAGATTATAAGGCATGCACAGACCACAAATATCATGCTGCAGCTCTACAGAGCATACTGCAATGTTTCTATAGATGTGGGCCTTCAGCACTTTGAGCACGTATTTGATAATGTTACACTTCTGCAACAGTGAGATGTTATACACTGTCTGTCACAGTCTGTGGGATGTGGATATGGGGTCCTTAGCCACAGTTCCAAAGCATATCCAGCATTATCTGCTATGCACAACATAGAGTACCATCATGAAAGGTCTGTTACCTATGTTCATGGTACTGGGACTACCAAGGACTCTATGGGTGGCAATATGTGCACCTAACAACTAGATAACCCTTTGGAAAGTCACCCTGTATGAATTGCTAGTGTAGGTTGCATGTGTGCCAGATATCAGAATCATGAAAACTGCCTGGATGGCACACTGGCACATTATATATAATACCTTGTATACTTCAAACCACCTAAGACTTGATGGAGAGGAAGACCTTCTGACTGATATACTGGATGCCATGTGGAACAGATGAGGCCTTGATGGCAGTGTGGGTACAGTCAGTGACCTCCAGGACTTCAGAGAGTTCTGCTATGCCTTAATGTGCAAATATGGTTGTGATTTTCTTATCTGCTGACCACGAAAAGTAAATATTGTCTTTCACATCTGCAACATTATGTCAAGCAACTGGTGCAAGGTTTGCAAGGCCAAGGCCTGCAAAACTCCTAACGAGTAGCTGGTCAGATAATGAAGGGTTCCCATTACAAGGGTGGTCAGGGCTGCAGAAAACTTAATGTCCAGTGGGAGAGGCAGTCAATGCATCCTCCTTCATTGCATCTGAAGATTGCACATGTCTACTAACTTCTATACAATCGCTCTAGCCACACAGTAACAGGGGTCTGAATGGAGAGATGATAAGTCAGCGAGCAAAGAAGAGTAATAGTGCTGAAAGTGAATTCATCCTCAAGTCTTGGTGAGCACCTTCATGAGGCTGATCCTGTTTTTCACAAAACCTCACCAAGACAACACTGATATATAGACTGTATTTTATATAACATATATTATGGACAGAAAAAGGTCAAACATTAAAAAAGATAGCTGGGTGCACAAGACACAGGATAAAAAAGTGCCCAGCACTGGTGCCAGGACTGGAAAAAATGACAGTGCAGAATCCTCAAAGCATGGAAACATTCCTATAATGGAGCTAAGCCAGGCCCAGGGGAGGATGTCCCCCCCATTGTAGAAGGAAATAGCAGTCCACAAAAATCACAAAAAGAGCCATAAAGACGATAGAGTGGACTATTGAGAATAAGAAAGAAATTATGTATTGTTACTATTATGCAGAAAGCCCAGAATTTCCAGATACAACATATACAAAAAGATTAAGACAGAAATTAGAAGAAAGAAACATACTTCCACAAACTAAACTGTCAGAAGCCTCAAATAAAAAATTGTGTTCATTAATAGAACAGATTTGTGAAAAACATTATATAGACCAAGACATTTTGATCTGTTTGGAAAAAGAAGCATCCGAGGAAGTGCAAAAATATAAACAACAAAACCTAGAGATTTTTGAAAAAGTATAAAAAAGAAATATAGACATGGGCAAGAAAGAGAAATTTGATATGGTGCAATATTTATGCTAAGTCGAAAGCCAAATTAATAAATAAAAAAAGGCATCCGCAAAGAGCAAAAGCATCCATATATGGAAAATTTCTCAATAAAGAAGATAAGACCACAAAGGGAGAAAGGAGAACAAAAGATTAGTAAAGCAGAAGTAAAAATAGAAACTGAAGTTATGGAGTGCCTGTGAAGTGAAGGATTTGGTGTAGAAGGTCTAACACAGGTTGCATCTCAGCATGATGGAACGAGTCCCCCAAGTAAGGAGAAACAGGAAGATCAGGAGACATCTGAAGAAGAAATATGGACATGGGAAAGGAAAAGAGATTCAATATGGTGTAATATTTATGCAAAGGAGAAAGCAAAACTAACCAATACAAAAAGAGCAGCACCAAAGATATTTGAAGAGAAATATAGGCAAAGGAATCCGGACATGGAAAACTTTACAATACAAAAAAATAAGAAGACAAAGAAGAAAAGTAGAAAAGAAGATTCATAATGGAAAAGTTGAAGAAACAGAAACTGAGGTTATGGAGTACCTGCGAAGTGAAGGATTCAATATAGAAAATCTAACTCAGAAAGCACCACAGGGGTAGAGCAATAGACATCCAAATTAAGGAGAAACCTGTGGAATGGGAAGCAACCAGTCAGTTGCCATATGAAGATAGTTTGAAGCCATCCACAGGAAACCAGTATAAATGTTCACTTGAAGCTGGACAGCAAGGGAAGGAACAAGAAATGGTGACAACTCTGGAGCAGTCATTGTTGAGGAGTAATAGGCCAGTGAGTCCCCATATGACAGAGCAACTGATGATGCAGGATGAAATTGAAGAGAATTTGCCACAGGAAGATGCTATAGAACTTTCTACCGAATGCCCACGAAAAATGAAGAACAAAAAATGTGCCCTCAGTTTAGAAGAAAATGAGCTAAGACAAAAGTTGCTTGATTTAATAGAGATAAATAGACATAGTAAGGTCAATAAAAGAAATAGAATGAAGGTCAATAAAACCCAAAAAGTCAAACGTCTACAAAAACAAATGAATACATTAATTAGGACTGTCCATATACATCTATGTGATATAACAGAAATAAACATGACATATTACTGTGCAACTAAATTAATAACAGATAAAATTCTACCACAAGAACATGGGGTAGTAAGGGAAAGGAAGGGGTGAAATGAAATACCATCATGGAAGTATTGAATAGAGAAAACTATAAAGCCATTAAGACAAGAATGTCACTGTTAAAGGAATATAAAAGAGGGAACAGATCAATAAAAAGTCATATGGGACAAAGGATAATCTATTACTAAATGAATGGAGAACTGCAAAAAGGGGAAGACTCCAAGTATGGCATGGATTGACTACAAAAAACATTTGATAGTATCCCACATTCATGGATAAAAGAGTGTTTAAAATGTATAAGATGTATCCTACACTGATAAACTACATCATAGCAATCATGAAACAGTGGCAAACCACTTTGCAGTCAAGCCATGATAAAGGACAAATTATTTCAGAGATACAAATTCAAAGGGGGATATTCCAGGGTAACTCCCTGTCACCTCTACTTTTCTCTCTTGTCCTTAACCCATTAAGCTGTCTATTTAACAGGTTAGGCCATGGCTATAATTTGGCTCCTAGAAAACAACAAACTGTAAAGACTTCTCATCTTCCCTTTGTTGATGATTTAAAACTGTATAGCTCATCAGATGAGGAACTGAAAGCGCAACTGCAAGTACTCAAAAGTTTTGCAGATGATATAAGAATGTCATTTGTTCTTGACAAGTGTGCAAAAGCAACCTTTAAAACAGGAAAACTGCATCACCATGAAAATATCAGTTTGGGACAAGAATGTGATATAAAAGAACTTGAGCAAAAGGGAGTGAATAAATATTTGGGAACTGATGAAGGATCAACAACAAAACATGAACAAACGCAAATAAAAGTTAGTAAGGGATATTTTAGAAGACTTAAATTAATCCTGAAAACAGCATTGACATCTAGGAACAAAAATTCAAGCTGTAAACCAATTTGCTCATCCTGTCCTAACTTACAGTTTTGGAGTGATTGACTGGCCCCAAAATGTGTTGGATGGATTAGGTAGGAAAACAAGAAGGATGCTTCATGCTCAACAAATGATTTATAAAAATCATTGCTTACCTAGATTATAATATTCTCCATTTCGAAGGAGGCGTAGGCCTCCTTGAAATTGATTACATGTACATATCTGCAATCGTGGAATTGCACACATATTTGCTGACCTCACAGGACCCAAATGTAGGGAAAGTTCTGAAACACGAGGAGAATACATCTAAGATGATTTCCCTGCTTAGTCTAGCAGAAGCATATCGACGTCAAGCAGGAATGGAAATCAAACCAGAAGTAGATAAAAGTCAGGCGGCAACTGAATGTGTCAAAAAAACAAAAGAAAGAATATAAGGTGAAGGATCAGATGAGAAGGAAAGAAATGTGGAAGATGCATAAATATAGTTGCAAGTATAGAAAACTTCTGGAAGAACTTCACTTTGATCAAGATCGAATGCAAGAATGGTTAAGGAGAGGCGAATTCAAACCAAAAGATGAAAGGTTAATATTGGCGGCCCAAGATAGTGGGCTACGCACACATTGGTTTACGAAGTCCATTGAAGATGTGGGAAAAACAGAAAATTTGTAGATTTTGTAAAACAGAATTGGAAACATTCACACACCTTGTTGCTGGTTGTGACATACTAATGGCAGAAGGACTGTATACTGAAAGGCATAATAATGTAGCAAGACTATTGCACTGGGGATTGTGTAAATATTATCGTATTGAAGTAGCTGAAAAACACTAGAAACATGCCACATGCCACACAGCATTATAGAAAATGATGGTCTACATCACATGGGATCACCCATTACCAAAAGTTCAAAAGATAGATGTGAGAAAACCAGATATAGCGGTCCATGAAAAGAAGATAAAAGTAGCACTGATCATTGAAATCACTACACCCAGTGACTACAGTGTCTTGCGTACAGAGAGACGCAAAGTCATAAAATATCAACAAGATGCTGTTGTTGTTCAAAGACATACATCTGGAGCATTTCTCCCTGGACTTCCGCTGAAAACTGTCTTCATTCCAAGTCAGAATTTCCTGGTTAACAAATGTAAAATAAATAACATAAATAAAATAAATCAAGATTTGCAGGCAGAAACGAGAGCGATGTGTAAGAAGGATACCCAGACAGTTCCAATAGTAGTAGGAGCAATGGGTCTCATAACAAAGAATTTACAGTCATATATAGACATGTTACCAGTACATTCAACTCCATAAGAATTATAGAAGGAGTCATTACTGGGCACATTACGGGTGCTGCGAAGAGCACTTCTGGCTGACATCAAAAATCGAAACAATGTTAATTTCATGAGCATTAATCGTACTTTGACTTAGGAATGAGGTCCATTCCCATCATGGTAACAGAAACCCAAAAGACTTGGAGAAATTGAAAAGAGAATAAGAGTTATTCTGTAGCAGGGGTATGTGAGGCCACTGTGGAACTCTTCCGGAACACAGTAGGTGATGGCGTACAACATCATAGTTATCGGCTGTCAAAGAGGTCACTAGCAGATAATGACCAGGTAAAGCAGCTGTTACTGCTAGTATCGTAGCATGAGCCATATGCCTGTACTCCTCAGTATGATGTTGCTCAGAAAAGCTAATCACCATGGCTCATCATATCAATTTGTAATGTATCTGAAATGCAACGCTATGTTTGATTTCATTATTTGCACATGTAATCGCTCTTATTAGCATATGTGTGCTCATTTTCATGCCATCATCTGGTCATTTGCATGCAATGCATAATATGTTGTTTTCCCACTTGCACTGCTGCGCTGCTTGTGTCTTTGAATCACTCCCTTCCCTGGAAGTCACCACTCAGCACACTACTTTGCTTAATACACTGTTTCTGAATACCACACTGTGTCTATTAGGTGGCTTTAGTAGTTATACATTTCATCAACATTTAGGGTTAGTTTTATTGTAAGAAAAACTTAGTAAACTCTGTACTTTTTAAGTAATAAGCTAACAAAATGTAAATTAAATATTATAGCAGAATGTCAGTAAAAGAATTAGTGCATGACAAACCAAAGAACCAAGATGTAAATGCACTAAAAAGGAGGTAACCAGACTTCTGCAGCTCTGCTTTATTACAAATAAACCCCAAATAGGATCTTTATAACAAACTGATTGCCAAAACACACAGTTTAAGACTGTTAAGCTGAATGCTGTGATCCTTTTGCTTCTGCATTTGGAGACCTACAGAATAAAATTCATGGCACAGTTTGCATATGTTTTTATGTCCTTTTTTGTTTGGTCATTTGTACTTTATAGTGGCATGTTTTTATTAGACCCTATATTTTAGTGATTCTCCATTTTTTTACTACTGTAAGTACTGTTAACACTTGAAACTATTAGTTATTAGATTTAACACCACGTTAAATCAGATTAGCTTTCATGTACATTATGTCATTGTTGTTATTAGTCGTGTAAGTCATGTGATCCATCACACTGTTATATTTAAATATGGGTTGGGTATGTTTAAAATTCATTTATACCGTTCTGAAGTAGGAACACAGAAACAAAATGATGAAAGCATTCATCTTAACAGCCTTAAATCTGCGTGTTTTGACTATTTGTCATAACAATCCTATTTTGGGTTGATTTGTAATAAAGTGGTGCTACGGAAGACTGAACTGCTGGTGAAACTTGTGTTTTGTGTGGAACTGGTATTGTTTTTCCCGGTTACCTCCTTTTTTATTGCATTTAGGTTTATAGGTTAGTACGAGGCTAAGTGCCCTTGTGAGCCATTGTAAGCCTAGCCAGTTATCCCTTGTGAGACTCAAACCCTGCACCTTGTGTTTGTAAGGCAAACACCTTAACCATTAGGCCACCCTCCCAACATCTTAGTTCATTATAGCAGAATGTGTAAAGAAGTCACAGCTAATTTGTGTAGGAAAATATGAGAGAAATGAGCAGATAGTCTGCAATACCATAACTAATTACATCTTAATTTTTGCATATAAGCTGTACTCTCTACCACCAGTGCGGGGATTTTGCCGTCATAGCCCCCGACTTATTTATTCTAGTCCAGAATTATCCATCGTGCGCAAAAGAACACACTACATTTTAAAGTGTATTTTTGAGTTTTACTACTTTTAGAATGTAGCAATCTTGGAATGAGAATAATTTAGTCTAGGGGTAGAGGGAGCATTGTCCCCCACATGGGGGCTGCAGGAGGGTTATGTCACAATTCTGCAAAACATGTTTTTACAATTTTTAATGATTGCTAATGTGGTTCTTTGTGTTTATTATTAAGATTTTTTTATATGAGAGTTACCACTGTCTTACCTGGAAAATGTCTGCCCACAGAAACTAGTTTCATTTCAGGGAGTTCAAGGCAGTGTGATGCATGCAATGCTGATTTGGGATAATGTAAGATAACCTTGGCAAATGTTGAGAGCACTTTATACTGAAATTTTTATTGAAAGTAATAATACAGGTACTTTGTAAGTAGATGGAGACAATTCTCTGAAGAAAAAAATGCATTGTGAGAAGTAAAAGCCATAGTTGATAACCCATTTAGGGAACATAGTAAATTATAAGTTAATACTTTATTTGTTATTTATTTTCATTTGTTAACCATCCTAGAACACTTATCCTAAAGGACCATTTAATGCTCAGCTGAGAAGAATACAATAGACAGAACAAAGATGACAGTTTCATATGGATGCATAAAGATGAATAATGATTAATTTACAAGTTTACAAGTAAGCTATAAGTACTATAACTTAAAAAAGTATAACTAAAAGTACATCTAATGTTGTTAATCTTCATTCATTCCTTATTTATGGGTTATCGGTTCCATCCTCGGAACCGAGCCGGCCAATATCAAGCTCATGTCAGCCAAAAACTCTTGAGCGAAGGTCCTATCGAGAATGCTTTGCTCCCTGTTACCTCAGATCTCATTTGCCATGTTGCTGAGCAGCCATATCAAGCCACTGTCTCAGCTGAGCTAAGTGACTAATTTTTTGACAGTTTATATATTGTTATTACTCTAAATTTTTTCTCAAAAGTTTATTCTAGTATTTTCCTACCCTATCGCACACTTTAGACTCTCTTCCTTTAGTCTTTTCCCTTTATTACCCTTTTTTCTTAACTTGTGGTAATGCTCCATTACCATGGTTGGTAATCCTTCCTTTTCTCTTTTTACCCTTTTCTTGGGTAGCTGTTATTCTTCCTTTTGCTGCTGTGCTTCTTCTCCATACCAGCTATGTCGGTTAAGAAAAGTTCCGTTGGTTTCAAGCAGTGCAAGGATTCCAACCATAAGTTACCGCTTTTCAATGGCCATGACTTATGTGTCTACTGTCTTAATGTCTCCCACTTGACTGTAGATCCTCCGTGTGGGATTTGTAAAAACTTCTCTATCAGGACTCTCAACGAGAGGAAGAATAAGTTAATTTTGAAAGATCTCCTCAAGTCTCCTTTCTCTGAGGCTATTTCTGGGTTGGAGGGCTCACCCCCTCCTGTTAAATCCTGCAAGAGGAGTTCTTCCTCTTCTTCATCGAAGACAATCCCTTCTTCTCCCTCTGGAGATCATAGGGAGTCGACTCACAAGAAGGTGAAATTGATTACTACTTTGGCACTGCCACCTGTGACCCTGTCGGCTCCAGGCTCGGCACTGCCCCAAATGATCCTGACTACAGCCATGACTCCTTTATGGTTCCGACAGTTCTGTCTCAACCCCTAATGGCATCATCAATACAGGTTCAATCTACTTCGGCACTGTTACTTTTGACTCCAAGTATGACTCTTCTGTACTCCACGGCGCAGACGTTTTCGGCACCAACATGTACTTTGGTGCAGTTCTTTCGGCACCGTCCTTATTGCTGGTTCAGACAAAACTTTCTACTACAGCACCGTACCCTTCGGGGCAGACTTTTGCCTTTATGGTGCAGGCACCTTCAACTACTATGGTGCTGACATCTTCAGTGCAGACCTTTTCCACACCATTTTCTTTGGTCCAGACTTTCTCAGCTCCGAACTTTGCACCTATTGAATTAGCAAGGACCAAATATTCCCCTTCAATGGATCCTTTTGCAAGCAGTCAGTATAGTCCTTTCCTAGAAAGGCCAGAATCACCATCAGCCTTCTCTATGAGGTCAACCAAGAGTCTTTCTGAGCAGGATGTGTTGTGTCTTTTTGACCAGTTACTTGTGTCCAGAGGTTTCTCTCAACCATCAAAGTCCATGTTCCTTCATTCAGATGAGCATATTTTGCCTCAAACCCCAATGTATACTCCTCCTTCGACTTCCACTCAAGTCCCAAAGCCTATTACTCTAACAGCAGCTTTCCTCCCTCCGACTCCAATAGTGGATCCCACTTTGGAACCATAGTTGTCTTTGTGGCCTTCGGTGCACTGGGCATCGGGCTCTTCTCAGGCCAGTGGCTGTGCCATTGGGGAGGGCATTCCTGACGCCATGCCGATTTTTTTCTATGACACCTTCCAGAAATGCTCTCTCTCTTATGGTTCATGGTCCTCTTGAGACTCGTGGTCTGGAGGCGGGCTCATTGGGGTGGGGTGTGACCCCGGTTCCAAGGTTGTCATGCTTGGTTCTGGGCTCCCATCCCTCCTTGGGTGGGCCAGCCTTCCAGGCCATGGAGAGGGTGCTTGCCTCTGCTGGCAAAGCTCATTTGTAGTAGTCTTCTCCCCCCTTTGTGCTGCAACTGCCACAAGCTTCAACTCCCGGACACCGGCCACAAGAGCCACAGGTCTCTCCTCCTCAGGAGACTCCCTCTTTGCAGTCTTCCCCAGAACCTCCCACTGAGGAAGCACCCCATAAAGCATCATGTAAGAGGAAGCACATGGAGCCATTGACTGAAGATATGGATTTTGATGATTGGGAAGGCTCCCCACGGTCACCCTCTGATGAGGTGTCCTTTGGTGACATCCTTAAGATCCTTAGACAGAGGAGTGACTGGAAGCCCTCTAATCCTTCCTCTGAGGAATCCATATTCCTTCAGGCTTTTCGTGTCCGGCCCCCTACCTCCTAGGTCACCCCACCTGCCGATGAGCTCATCCAGCTCATCTTGCAGCACACATGGAAGCAAAACCTAAGACGCCAGATAAAACATTATTGCACCCCACTGGTCACGTGGTCTTCCAGTAGATGCTATGGTGGTGGCAGCTGCTACTAAGAAGGATTTGGCAGAAAAGTGCCAAACTGTCTATCCACCCAACAAGGAGTCCCGGGCGATTGACAGATTAGGGAAGCATGTGTTTGCTTCATCGACCTTCGCCATAAGGTCTTTGAACTTTTGACACATTTTACCAGGCTTCAGCGAGATCTTATCAACGAGCTCTCTAAAACCTTGGCAGGAGCTGTTTCTGATGAAGTCTGTGATAATGTGGCTTCTCAGATAGCCACCCTAGAGTCCATTTCCAACTCGTCCATGTGTCTTATTTCTCACGCAATGTATGGGGCAGCTAGAGCAGCTGGCGCAGGTATAGTTGCCAGACAACATGCTTGGATGTGCCTTTGTGACTTTGCGGACTCCTTTAAGGCTTCCTTCATGAATGCCCCTATAGAGGCTGCTTCTTTGTTTGGCCCTAAAGTCAAAGATATGTTGACATGGTGTGAACAAGATGGCAAGACCATGTCTGCCGTTGGTTTCAGACACTCCACTCCTCAGGAATTCTATTCCAGAAATCAGAGGAGTGGAAACATGTGGCACAAGAAATCACAGGGTTCTTTCTGGGATGCACGTGCTGAGTTTTCCCCTGGAAGCAGAGGGAGAATCTCCAGTGGAAGATGCTTCTTTCAGGGCAGAGGAGGTCCATGAAACCAGGGTTCCAGAGATTCTTTCTCTGGCCAACCCTATCAGCACTCCTGAAGTGTTGCCAAACTGCTCACCTCTGGAAATGGTCGGGGGTCGTTTCTCCTTGTACTCTGCTGCCTGGCAAAACATAACAACCGACTCTTGGGTACAATGGATTATATCCAGAGGCTATCACATCCCCTTCCATCTTTGCCCAGTCTCATCAAGAGTGTTACCCAAAGTTCCATCCAGTCAAAGGGAAACAGCAGCACACGAAATCCAAAAACTGCTACAAAAAAGAGTCATCCAGATAGTGCCTCCAGACCAGATAGGATCCGTTTTTTACTCAAGGTTCTTTTTAGTGCCAAAAAAGACTGGAGACCAATTCTGGATCTCAGTACACTAAACAAATTTGTAAAAACAGAGAAATTCCAGATGGTCATGGTTCAGTCTATCCTTCCTCTTCTGGAGGAAGACAATTGGATGTGCTCTGTAAATCTTGAAGATGCATATTATTACATAAAAATGGACAAACGCTCAAGAAGATACCTCCACTTCCATATAGGAGCCAGTCACTACCAGTTTTGAGCCCTGCCTTTTGGTCTCTCTACAGCCCCCAGAGTGTTCACAAAATGCATGGCAGTGGTTGTATCTCACTTGCGGCTTCAAGGATTCCAGGCATTTCCATATCAAAAGGAGTGGCTCCTTACCACCCCCACCAAGCGTCTACTGGAAGAATCCCTGCAGTATACTCTCTTAACAGCTCGAAGCCTGGGAATCACTATAAACTGGGAGAAATCCAACATAACCCCAACTCAGTCTTTGGAATTTATAGGGGTACTGTTGGACACAAGAAATTACACAGCATCCCTTCTAGAACACAGATTTCAAGAATAAGACAACAAGTTCAACCAATGCTCTGTCACCACAAATCCCCAGCTCGATCTATACTGCAGCTATTGGGGTCAATGGCAGCTTCGGTTACCATAATTCCTCTAGCTAGATTCCACACGAGACTCTTCAATGGCTACTTCTCACTCAGTGGTACCCTCTGCAACATTCTTTGTCTTTTCAAATAAGTGAAACTCAGAGATGCAAGCAAGATTTACTCTGGTGGATGTCTCAAAATCCCCAACAATGGTCTTGCTGTTTCAAACCCCATCAACCGATAGCCATGGTGACTACTAATGCCTCCTTGATAGGGTGGGGGGGGGGCTATGTCAGGGAAACTTGGTCCAAGGCACCTGGTTGGAGATAGAGGCCCTTTTGCATATCACTGTCCTGAAACTGAGGGCAGTGCTTCTAGCGTTGCAAGCATTTCACTCTGTCCTTCCATCAGGGACTATTGTTATCCAATCAGACAACATGTCAGTGGTCTGGTACATTAACAAACAAGGGAGTACCAGATCGTACCCATTATGCCGAGAGGCCTTGAGAATATGGCAATGGGCAATAGCTCACAACCGCTTTCTAATTGCAACACACATTCCCGGGAGCTCCAACATGATAGCGGACAAATTGAGCAGGTGCATTCTACAGCCTCACGAGTGGTCCCTCAATCCTCTGATAGTGGCAAAAATCTTCAACCACTGGGGCCAGCCTTGCTATGACCTATTTGTCTCCCCAACCAACTACAAGTGCAGCAACTACTTTGTCCTGATCCCCCCTCAGGGACAATCACCAAGGGATGCTCTAGTCCATGCTTGGCCCTCGGGTCTTCTTTGTGCCTATCCTCCTCTCCCCCTCATCTCCCAATTTCTAAAGAAAGCATGACAGTTGAAGAACAAAGTGATCCTCATTGCTCCATATTGGCCTCGGCAAGTCTGGTTTCCCTTCCTCTGGCCTCACCTGCTAGATCAACCGTGGATCCTCAATCCATACCCAAAGTTGATCTCCCATCTGCAGGGGTCTGATTCACCCCAATCTAACAACCCTCAAACTGACCGCTTGGTTTCTCCACTTCCTATGATTGCCAGGCATGAAAATTTTCATCCCCTTTGCCCAATATTCTTATTGCATCTCATAAATCATCCACCAGACTAATCTATCTTAACAAATGGAAGAGGTTCTTTCTATGGGCAGCAGATGGAGCACTTGTTTTTCTTCCGTTTGGATTCAGTGAATCATTGCTCTAGTACCTAGCTTAACACAGTCCTACCTACAGATTTAGCATTGCTTCAGCAATCTACTTTAAACCTTGTATTGAGTGTCTGGCCTACTCCAAGAACCCTTGAACCACCTCAAGCATTACCTAAGTGGACCGTCCTTTATTTTCTGCTGCCCTGTGCTTCCACCTGATTGTACTAAAGTTACTAACAATCTACTTTAAACCTTGTATTGAGTGTCTGGCCTACTCCAAGAACCCTTGAACCACCTCAAGCATTACCTAAGTGGACCGTCCTTTATTTTCTGCTGCCCTGTGCTTCCACCTGATTGTACTAAAGTTACTAACAATCTACTTTAAACCTTGTATTGAGTGTCTGGCCTACTCCAAGAACCCTTGAACCACCTCAAGCATTACCTAAGTGGACCGTCCTTTATTTTCTGCTGCCCTGTGCTTCCACCTGATTGTACTAAAGTTACTAAGTATGTTTGTACACCTGACCCATTTTGAAGGCTTTTCTGCCTAATTTATACAGTAATTGCATATTATAAAGTAACTCAGCCTCTGGAACAGGAAAGCCTGCAGCCAGTCCTCCTTCCTTGTCTTTAGCCTCCTGAAGGATATACCCCTTGCTACCTTCCCCATCCTTTTCACCTGTGGAGTCTTTAACCTGGCTATCTGCTGATACTTCTAACTCTGCCCACTAGGTGGCGATATACAACAGGCTTTGTGCCCTTACTCTCTTTCTTATTTTCTCACAAAGTCCCTGCTCATTGAACGTCCTTTTCCTTTTGCTCCCTTCACATACCTTCCCTAGGAGCACGACTTCTCCTACTTCTATTTTCCCCTCTATTTCTAGGTTGTACCTCCTCTTCTCCTAACTATTATACTGTTTAGTGCTTTTTAGTTCCACTCTCCTCTCTAACCTACTCCCATTTCTGCTTTGCTAACAGCTACCTGCCTGCTTTGCTACCTCTCCCTATATCCTGCTGCTCACTGATTGTCTCCGATCTCTGTCTCTACTTGCTCTGGCCCCGCTCCGCTCCCCTCCCTACCCCCAATTCCCACCCACCCCCAGGGGTCCTACACTTATACTTCACTAGACACTCCCCCTATCTCACTAAACCAACCCCCAGCAATCACTATCTCTACTACTGCCTCCCATTCTTTTCCATCACCTACTTATCTCCAACTCTTTTCTCGCCTATTTCTACACTCTCCTTTCTCCTGGCCTTGCCATACTTCATACTCCTATTCTATAGTACCTAACTGTAAACTATAACCTCTGCCTATCTCCTCTTTCTCCGTTTTTCTCTTCATCTTTTCTCCGTTCACTCTGATTTCCTTTCTCTATAAGCTAGCTCATCTCTACTTGTTCTTAAACTCACATTCTCTTACTAGCTATATTCACCTGTCACTTACTCAATATCATGTCTCCTATACTCAAAGCTTACTTCACATTTATCCTACTCCTTACCACTACTATAGCCTCCCTATCCATACCCTATTATTGTACCTTCTTTGAAAATATCACTCTGCATGAGCAAAACCTTCACCTCCAACAAACTTTACCAACCTCTTTTTTCAATACCCTCACTCATAGTAACATAACCTGTACCTCTAACTTTCTACTTCCTAAATACCACAGAACAACTCATATATCATGCTACCTCAACAAAAAGAATCTATACAACTCACCAAAATCCCTTAAATTCCATTTTAGTTCCCAGCACAAGCTCCTCCTACATGGAGATATTCATCCTAACCCAGGTCCCGATACTAATAATAATTTTAATCTAAATAATAATACTTCACGGATAACATCATCATGTACTAAAACAGCCAACTCCCTACTAATAGCACAACTTAATATAAGAAGTTTAAATAACAAAATTCATCACCTCCATTCACTACTTGACTTACATGCATTTGACATACTATGTCTTACCGAAACTTGGCTAAAACCCTCTATTCAAGATCAGGAAATTACCCCTCCTGGCTATAATATACTTAGACGTGACCGCATAAGGAAGAAAGGTGGAGGCATTGCTATTATCTATAAATCTAATCTCCAAATCACCCTCTATAACGAACTTCCATCACTAGACTCCAAAGCTGAAATATTATCTATCAAGCTAAACATTAACAACGATAAATCAATTTATCTAATTTGTATGTACCTTCCCCCTGGAAATAATACTCACATTCTAGAAAACTTACTTAGTTCACTTTCTAACCAACTACCTCAGGAAACCATAATACTTGGTGACTTCAACATTGACTGGAAGACCTGTTCATCCCAGCACCCCACCAGCCATATAAATCTTTATGGCTTCTCTCAATTAATAAACACTCCAACTAGAATCCATAAACCCACTAAAAAAGAAACAACTCTTGACTGGATCCTTACTAATAACCACCCAAACATGTACTCGCCAGGAACTCTTCCCGATAATATTAGTGACCATATGCTCACATATGTTATTAGACAAAAATCGCATATCCCAACTACCCATAAACTAAAGATGTCTCGCTCAAACAAATACTTTAACCCTGATAAGTTTCTGACTGAATTGAATGCATGTGACTGGTCTCCAATTACTACCCTCGAACTAAACAAAGCAGTGGCCTATTTTAATACAACTTTTTAAAAATCCTTGACTATCATGCTCCCCTTCGTTCTACTAGGATAAGAACGAAAGTAGCCCCGTGGCTTACTAAGCAAACTAAACAAAAAATGCTCCTTAGAAACAAAATTTGGGCTAAATGGAGAACTACCAAAAGTACATCTGATCACCTACTCTTTAAACAATTAAGAAATGCCACTAAGAAGGATACTCTTTCTGACAAAAAGGAATATTATCTTCACCTCCAACAAACTAATCAACAATCCCCCCTAAAATTTTGGACAGGTATTAACAAACTTCTTAAACCAGGCCATTCAACTACTCATACCCCTTCAGGCTTTAACCTCAACAATTCCACCCTGATCCCAGATGCCTTTAACAAGTATTTTACAGAAGCCATTCAAACACTAGCTAATTCATTACCCTCTTCCACTACCTCCTTACCTAATACCTCTAACACCTCATCCAATGCCTTTTATATTCAGCCAGTTCCTTCATCCCTTATTTATAAACTTCTCAAGAAACTTAAACCTTGCACCCCATCCGCTGACCAACTCCCATCAGAATACCTTCAAATAGCTGCAAAAGCTATTTACTACCCCATATCCATTCTTATTAATAGGACTGTCTCTGAAGGAAAAATCCCCACCTCATGGAAAATATCTTATATAATACCTCTACATAAAGGGGGCTCCTCTATTGAGCTCTCAAACTTTCGCCCTATTGCCTTACTCTCCCCATTAGCTAAGATTATGGAAAGATGCATACATAAACAAATTCTTAACTACCTTCTACAAAACAAACTTCTAGCCAATAGTCAACATGGTTTTAGACCTTCCCACAGTACTACAACTGCCCTCCTTTCCTTCTCTGATGCCATAAATAATAATAGGAACAACAATCTCTTCTCATCAGCATTATTCTTAGACCTGTCAAAGGCCTTCGACATGGTTAACCATAATATACTTCTGCACAAGCTAAATCTCTATTCACTTGGCTCACAAACTCTTCAATGGTTCAGGAGTTACCTCCAAAATAGGCAACAAGCAGTGCTATGGAACAACACTCTATCCTCCTTACTTCCAGTAAACATTGGGGTTCCACAAGGCTCAATCCTAGGTCCCCTTCTTTTTTCTTTATTTATTAATGACCTTCATCTGAATATACCCCAAGCCATCTGCATTCAATATGCTGATGACTCAACTCTAATCTGTGCTGCTAATAACGTCACCTCCCTCCAGTCCCTCACCCAAACAGTCTTCCATGATGTAGAAAAATGGTTTATGGAACAATCCCTCCTTCTTAATCCCAAAACAAAACTTCTTCTCTTTACCCCTACAAACAAATCACCAACACCTTTCTTCACTATCTCCTCCAACAACACTACCTGTATTAGTCCAGATATGACCACTGACTATTAGGTGTAACCATTGACAACCATCTTAATTTTGATGACCACATTAACAACACCATTAATTCAGTTAACAAAAAATCGGTACTCTCTACAGAATTAAACCCTTTCTTACCCCAACTGCTAGAAAAACAGTGGCCCAGACCCACCTGATCTCCACCCTTTTCTATGCCTCTGCTATATATACAAACTTGTCCAAAAATAACATCACCAAACTTTCTACCTGTTACAATAGTATTGCTAGATTCATTACTGCTAGCCCTTTTAGAACCCACCATTGTCTTAACCTCAAGCAACTAGATTGGTTAGAAATCAACAACCAATTACTCTATCAACAACTAATTATCATTCATAAAACCCTTTACTTTCCTGATGCTACCCCTAGCCTTACAAAACTGATTTCACCTTATAAAAACCTAGCCACACTACGCTCAGCTAATAAACTCCTTGTAGCCTTAACCAAATCAAAGAATAAAGCTGGGGACTCATTATTTTCAAATTCTGTCGGGAAGATCTGGAATCAACTACCTCAGGAAATTACAAACCTTGACTCTACATCCCTTTTCAAAAGACATATCAAAGAACATCTTAAAACTCAATGGCTGTGTCCTTGTGCTAATCCTGACTGAAATTACTTCTCTACTACTCCCAACTTCCCCACCTTGCCCAACTGTCCCTCTAAAAGACTTTTTTTAACTTTTGACAGTATTATCTTTGAGAATGTCGCTAACATTTTTCTTTTTCTCTCCACCATGTTATCACATCTTAAATTTTTTTTGTATCTAACTGCTGAATGTTGCTTACCTTGTAATTCTATTATTAACCAACTATTTTCTGAATATTGTTCTGCTTGATTTTTTTGTTTCCATTAATTTTGTATAAGTCCACCCTTGAACTTATGGTATTTTGCTAAATATTTTTAATGTTAATGATTTTGTTTACTTCATGTAATTGGAGCTTTTCTCCCCGGGCCTCTACTGAAAACGGATATTTGTCCAGTTAGACTAGCCCGGTCAACAAATGTAAAATAAAATAAAATAAATAAAAAATAAATAAGCAAATAGACCCCTTGTCAGCCTTGGTCTCGGTGGTATTGGATTACTTATCACATCTTTTTCACTCTGGGGTGTCTGCCTCTACTATCCATGTACATTTAGCTGCCATCTCAAATTTTCATATTGGTTTTCAAGATTCTTCACTTATGTCACACAGACTCTGTCAGAATCTCTTGAAAGGGGTTGTCCACCTAAAACCTCCCTTTAGAGAACCTGTACAACCTTGGGATTTGGCTTTGGTTCTGCAAGCTCTAACAGCTCCCCCCTTTGAACCTGCATCTTCTTGTGATGTAAGATAGCTCTCCTGGACAACTTTGTTTCTGATTGCAATCACATCGGCCAGGTGATTGTCAGAACTTCAGGCCTTATGCATCAAACCTCCCTGTCTTATCTTCCATAAGGCTAGGGTATCACTGAGAACCAATTCTACCTTTTTACCAAAAGTGGTGTCAGAGTGCTCTATCAGCCAATCTATTACCTTTCCAGTGTTCTTTCCTAACCATTCTAACAAGGGAGAGTATTGCCTGCACTTCTTAGATGTTCATAGGCAAATACGATTTTATCTGGACAGAACAAAATCTACCTGTAAATCAGACCAACTGTTTCTGGCTTTTTCTGGACCTAGATGGGGTCATCCTGTATCAAAAGTTACATTAGCTTCATGGTTGAGAAATTGTATTACCTTTTATCTACAACAAAAACAGTCTCACCTTGCCTCAGAGTCGAAGCACATTCTACAAGATCTGTGGCAGCTTCAGCAGCTTTCCATGCAAAGGCTTCCCTCAATGATATTTGCTCAGCTGCAACTAGGGCCAAACCTCATACCTTTATTCTTCATTACAAATTGGACTTGGCCTCCAGAGGTAGAGCTTCTTTTGGCTCCATGGTGCTCAGGAATGTCCTTCCATGAGGGCCACTCAGGGATACAGGTAGCTGGGGACTGTCCCATCAGTAAGGAATGAACAAAGATTAACAACATCAGATAAAGAAGTTATGTCTTACCGTAATGTTCCATCAGTGTTGTTGATCTTCATTCATTCATTACTTCCCACCCACCGTCCCCCTTCCGGAGGTTCTTGGTTGATCTCATGTACTCCTTTACTGTAGGTCTGTTATGACCAGAGGTAGCCTCTACTTTAACTTACAAACTCGATCTGAGGTAACAGGGAGCAGAGCATTCTGGGTAGGACCTTGGCTCAAGAGTTTTTGGCTGATGCAAGCTTGATATTGGCCAGCTCGGTCCCGAGGATGGAACCGATAACCCATCAGTAATGAATGAACGAAGATCAACAACACAGATGGAACATTATGGTAGGACATAACTTCTTTTTTCAGCATTTTAAACTGGCAAAAATGTACACCAAATATTCAATGTACATATAGGTGCATAGGTTCATAGGGTGTACTAGGCTAATGGCCCTGGAGCCTTTACAAGCCTAACCCATAAGATTACCCTGGCATCGTGCCACCTGACCTTAGTTCCCAGTGCATCTGTCAAACAGAGCCACTGGAGTGATCTCCACAGTGAATTTTCTATTTATCATCCACTCATCAAGATTTCTCTTGAAGAGGGCCAGTGAGGTGCTCTGTTTGACTTGTATGGGAAGTCTATTCCATAGCATAGGCAGTCTCTATGTTATGAACCTGTCCCCAGCATGTTCTGTTTATTGTGGTAATGAGGTTGAGGTCTGTGGAGCATGTGGTGTGGAGGGATTGGGATTTCTTTAGATGTAGCATTTCTAACAGACCTGGGTCAGACATGGCTTTGTAAGTCAAGCAGAGATCGCGATATGAGACAGAGAATAGCTAGAGTTTTTTGAGTCTCTCCATATAGGACAACTGCTTAAGGCCTAGAATCCTCTTTGTGAGGTACTTTTGTAGCCTGTCCAGTTGTTGCAGGTTTCTAGTGAGGTACATGCCAAATGGGGCATTATACTCGATGAATGGCCTAATGAGGGAGGAGTAGAGGGAGACAATGACCTCTTTCTTCCTGCATGCAAAACCGTTAGTAATGAGATGTGCCACATAGAAGGACTTTCTGACCACAGTGGCAATGTGGTGGTCGGAAGAGAGGTTGCTGTTTACCTGTATTCCCAGATCTCTTAAAATGCCTTCTGTATTCAGTGGACTACCATCGATGTGGTAATTCATGGGAACCGGGTTTTTCCCAAAGGGAATGATGACAGATTTTTTGGCATTGCACTTAAGGCCGTGGTTCTGACACCAGTTGTTGGTTTCAGTGAGGCCTTTCTGTAGGATGTCAACATTACTTGGGGAGTTAATAATAGTGCCCAACTTGCAATCATCTGCAAACTTTTTCAGCCAGATTCCCTTTGTGTTGGCCTGGACTTCAGAGAAGTAGATACCAAACAGGAGAGGACCCAGGACTGAACCCTGTGAGACTCCACTCGTGACTGGTTAGCAGTCCTACTTGGAGTCAGCTACTTTCACACTGTGGGTTCTATCTGTGAGCCAGTTTGCAACCCACCTAGTGATATAGGGGTTGATGCCTAGCTTACTGAGTTTTACTATGATTCCTGAGTGGGGAATTGCATCAAAGGCCTTGGCCAGATCAAGGTAGGCTGTGTGAACCACCTTGCCTTCATCCATAGTTCTGGTGACTTACTCAAAAAAGTTGATCAAGTTGAGCAGGCATGATCTACCCTTTACAAAAACCAAACTGTGTGGGATCCAGAGTTTGGAGATTCCCTATATCCTTGTTTATTAGGTCCATGATGATGCATTCCATAGCTTTGCATATCAGACTAGTTAGGATAATATGGCAATAGTTCCCAGGGTTTGTAGTCACTCCTCCTTTGTGGAGAGGGATTACTGTAGCAGTGCACCATTTGGTAGGGACAAAGCCTGAGGTGAGGCTGTGAGTGAACAGGGCACGCAGGTGAGGTGCCAGTCAACTCTGTATTTCATGTAGCACACAGCCAGGGATATTGTCAGGTCTCATAGAAGCTGTATTCTTGGCCTTGGACAGTGCTGTTTTAACCTGTGCAGCAGTAATACTGGGTGCCTGGCAATCTACTTTTAATGTGATAGGTCCTTTGGGAGGGGAGAGAGGGGTAAAGTTGGCACTGAATCTGTTAGCCAGTATATTGCCAATATCTGTTGGCTCAGTATAGGAGGTACCATTGTGCAGTAGCTCAGAGCAAATCTGGGAATTGCCATGGAGATTTTTTACATAACTATAGAAGGCCTTGTGGTTGTCTTTACTATCTGCTGCAATTCTGTTTTCATAGTTAGCTTTAGAGGATTTGATGAGGGATCTCAACTTTTTGTTGAGGCTGATAAGTGAGTTTTTATACATAGAATATTTACAGTTCGGTTTACGGGGTTAAAAAATGTAGGCAGAATGAAAAGGATTTGTGGAAGATGAGGGAAGAAGGGGTGGGGATCCTACCCTTTTCAGCCATGATCATGACAGACCAGCACCATAAATCAGGATAACAAACACATTACAAATAAAAAAATGCAATACAATGTGCAGTAAATGGTTCTATACAACAAACAATGCAATATTTAATGTTTTACATGGTGTTTACAATAAAAGGGTTAAGGTACAAAGTGGAATGGGTTAGGAAGAACTTCAAAACAAATGGCTAAGCAAAAATGTTTTGCAGTTCAAAAAAGTTTAAAACAAACCAAAATGTACTGAAACCCAAAACACAACTTTTCTCTGGAATTTTAAATCGGCCAGCTGGCTTAATAGTTACCTGCTTCCCATGAAGCAGTTAACATTGATAATTTGACTGTAAGGCATTAAAGCAGTTTTTAAAAGAAGATGGAATCATTTTAGTTCTTATTTCTTGAAGCATGGTTTCAGGTTGCAGGCCAAAATTTAGGGGAGGTCATTATGCTAACTGTCTGGTCAAAGGATGGCCTCATGAAGGGGAGAGCTCCTTGGTCTTGAATGCTTAGTGAGAATGGATGGTTTTGACTTTTACCATGTGAGCTAATGAGGAGCAGTATTTTCCGTATAATAGTATAAAGGTAATAAACGGTATAAAGGTAAGACACGTTAGGAGGAAGTGGTTGCAGGTAGCAAACAGTTTGCCTTTGCAGCATACCTCTCAGCCTGTTAGTGCAAGAAATCTGGGCAAAGCTTTAAATAATGGGGGACAAAGGCCCAGAAATAGGGATACATTTTAAGTATTACTCTTATAAACTTAGGAAGTTGATAGAATAATAGGAGTTTGTGTTTATATGCATTTTATGAAATATATGAAGTTTGAAACTCAAATTTATGCCATTATTTAGAGATTCCAGTCCTCAGTGATTTGCCAGAATACCACAAGTTATATGAGGAACAAGCCAAAAATATGAGGCAAAAATGTGGACATTCTGTGAAAATCTGGACAGTTGACAGGTATGCTTTGCAGGCTCAAGAATGGCATTCTTGTTGAGAAGAAAGACAGATGAAACCACACATTTATTAATTAACTGATGTTTGCAGGATTGTTGCATTGTGCATGGAGCTTAGGACAGTCAAGTGATAGCCTGCATACATCTCAACTGTCCAGATTTCTGCCTAATATTTTTGTCTCTTTATCAAAAATTGTGGTTTTCTGGCAAATCATTGAGGCTTGAAGTCAGAAAATAATGACAAACAATTGAGTTTCAAACTCCATATCCTTCATAAAAATTCATGCTAATGCAAAACCTATTATTCTATCAACTTTCTAAATTAAGAAAACTTCCACGCAAACTAATACAATAACCAAAAAAAAAAACGAGTAAAGGCAAATGTCACTGTCCAAAACGAAACCGTTAAGCATTAAGTTTAATGTGTCTTGAGTTCTTTGACAAAAACTTTTTAATTTCGAGTTACCACTTAAACACTTTTAATACTAGTAATGGATTGGCTCTTTATAGCCACGTGTTTAAGTGGTTTTAAATGATACTTGTATAAAGTCTAGTTAATTAATTGAGTTTAACATTCTCTGAAGAAGTCAACATATGTGCTGACGAAAAGCGCTTAAGGATATTTACGTTTCTTATAGTAGAAAGTGGATTAAACTGTTTCGTTTTGGACAGTGACATTTGCCTTTACTCGTATAACTTTCTAAATTTGAAAGAGCAATATTTTACAACTGACCAGATTTTGGGGCCTTTGTCTTCCTGTTACTTATGGCTTTGCCCAGATTTCTTGCTTTGAGTTTGAGAAGTATGGTGATAGGGTGTCTTTTGGGTAAAGATCTTTATCACTATTTGTTTTCTGGACTTAACGGTTATTATGCTGGTTAGTTAATAACAAGGTGTGAGCTATTTGATAAACTTGTCCACAGTCATCTTGGCTTGGTGCATGAAAGAGAAGATTTGGTCCATTGAAACTCTGAGATATTTCTGGATCTGAACCTGACTTATGGGGGATTTGTAGGAGTTGAGTACTTTTAATACTGTGGCTCTTTTAGCCTCAACCTCAGTGTCAGATAAGTGCCAGATAAAAGCTATTTTGTGCATTTTTACTGTTACTTTTTTAGCAGTCAGAAACAAAGGTTGTTGAAATCATTTTGCTAATCTTATGTCTTGAGTAGATGGATTTCTTAGGTTTTGGAATACAGATATCACCGGAATGCATTAGCTGAGATTGGGCCAGCCTGATGATTAAATAACTAAGTAAAGAGTGACAATAGGAATGGACATAGCACTGGGATACCCCTTTCTTAAGATCCTATGTCCAAAATGCTGGCTCTAAGGTCACCTTTAATGCATGCTCTGAAAAATAACTGAAATACGTTCAGAATTTTTTCCCAAAATCCATGTTGTTTGCATGTCAGTAGTAATAGTTTGCAGTCCAGAAACTGAAAACCCTTTTTCATATTGATGGTTATGTTGCCAGTTAAAAGCCCCTTCTCCATTTTGGTGAAGGTGCTATCAGTTGCACTGGATTTAAGGATATTGTATCTATTTCTAAATTTATACTAGGGATGGAAGAGTAAGTCATGCTTACTAACATGCTCAAAGATTTGGTTGTAAACTATTCTTTTGATGAGGTTAGTAATCCAGATTGTAAAATATTTTACAAATATCCATACAAAGTTGTAACTCTTCCTTCCTTTTTGCCTTTGTATACTTCACATTTTTTGTATAACTAGAGGTCTTCTAATGGGTCCCTATCAGTTTACTGAATTAACATATGTCCGAAACTGAAAACAAGATGACAACACCGAAACTGTACAACAATAAACATTAACAAACCCAGAACTCAAGACACTGAAAAAACAGCTGCGGATGATACACATTTTTTTTTTGGAACCTTGTAGCTTTTGAATGGAGATGGCAGTACAGTGAGGATTAGGAAATTCACCCTTCTCTGCACTGTAGTGTATTATCGGAGTTGGTGTATATAATTTGTGGGTGTGTGGGGGGTGTAGCCCCCACATGAGGGGTGCAGGGGAGCTTGACCCCCTTCAAAAATATAGAAAAAGGTTATTTTAAAGTTGACGAGAACACCAAGTTCAGCATTTCACTGGCATGATTATCATCCCAAAAATGCTGATAATGTATTTTAAAGGGACAGAGGTCTCTTTCTCCTGTAATAGATTGAATGTGTTTGTTTCGCTCTTGTAAGTTTCGCTTTTGTGAATGTTCGTTGTTCTGCAGTTTTGATGTTGGCATCTCATTCTTTTCAGCTTCAGTCATATGTTAATTCGATAAACTGATACAGACCCCTTCTAATAAATCTTTCTTTGTCTAGCCCCAGTTCATTTTAAATTCACCCCCCACCATCTGCCATCTTCCATTCTGAACTGTTTTATCTAGGTAGAGTGTTATGACCTGCTTTTTAATGGCATTGATGGTCTCCAGTATGGAAACTTCACTTCTTGCAATTTTCAGGTGAATTTAGTGCTGGAATGTCATTTTTCTCTATAGCTTCTGTGGTTACATACTATTTTTTAATACTTGCTCCACCTGACTCTCTTCCAAAACATTGTAAAACTCACATGCTAAACCATCTAAACAAAACAGATTCATAATTATTCATCAAATGAACAAGTTAATTAAAAAAATGCTGAAAGCAATTTTCAGCCCATATATTTTAAGGCTTTTTTTGTAGGAGGGCAGTAAAGCCATCATAGTGCCATCAATTGATTAATCAGCACTCAGTGAAAACATGTTCCCACAATGCTTTCTTTAAACACTAGTTTATTGCTCTCAGTTTCTCATCTTCCATTATTTTTTATTCAAGACCCTCGTTTACTTTTCTATTAAACTCAGTATACATCAATCACTATACTTACATGTTCTTGTACTGTATCTAAAACATCCCCATTTCCCTGCATTAACTTTCCTTCTGGACTATATTTATTGTTTTTATATATTCTCTTCCTTTTGTTTTCATCCAGTCCATGATCCACATTATCTCATATTTTGCCTCATGTGGCATGCTTTTATTTTCTTTATATTTTCTCTGAATAACCAGTTTTAACTTCTTATAACTTATTCTTCCTCTTTACATTACCCCGTTACTCTTTCAGACCCCTCAATAACCTCTTCACCCCACTTTCTCAGTTATTTTCCAATAATTAAAACCTTCCTCTTTTTTTCCCATAAGTCACACAATTCCTTCATTTCTTTATGATCATCCAACAACTGCCAGTTATAGCCTTGGCTCTAGCCACTTTGCATGATCTGCTTTAATGTCCCTCTCTCTTTCTTTCTTGCTTTCCTCTCAGATGATCTCTGTAACATTCTCTCAAATGTTTTAACCTTTAAAACACATAGTAAATCCCACAACACTACTTCCCCATGAAGAATCAGTACTAGAATTCTTAACTCAAATGTTAATCTGCAAGTGATTTAGATAAAATTCCTTGAGTGTCAATTTCTCGAAACACCAGATACTGAGAAATACAACATCATTCACTTGTTTCCATAGAAAATCCGTTCTGCTGCAATTTCTAAGTGTTCACCAGCAAGGATTCCATTCTTTTGGGATATTTTTCACTTCTTCGAGTTGGTGAAGCTGTGAAGTTGATACTTACAAATTTAAGGAGTATAGGGATTTGACTCACCTGGGCAGCCACGGTGGTGCAATCTGTATGTCCTCCCTGTGGTCACGTGGATTTCCTCCGGGTGCTCTGGTTTCATCCCACATCCCAAAGACATGCTGTAGATGGATTGGATACTCTAAATTGGCCCTAGGTGTGTTTGTGTGCATGTGTGTGCCTTCTGTGGAAGGTTGGTGCCGGGCTGGCAACTCGACACCGTAAAACTCCACTGACAATCATGAGCGGACAGGTGATCCACTGTGGCAACCCCTAATTGGGAAAAGCCAAAAGAAGAAGAAGAAGTAGGGATTTGACTCACCTATTGGGAGAAACAGGGAGTTTATCCCTTGTAAAAACAATAGTAGTTGCATTTTATGCCCTTCTCTGGTTTGGGCATGACTTTTCAGTATGTTACCTTCTTTGGCATTATGACATTTGAGGATCCATAATGTTTTTTTCCCCACTAGCCTACAGTTAAAAAATCCTTCTCATAACATCCCTCCATAAATTGTGACACTATATCCATATTTTCTCAAGGTATACCTTACCTTTCCTGGGCCAATAATAATCTAGTTTGCTATTTTACATTCTGTTATGTTTATTAACCAAAATATCATTCTGTAACACTATACCTCCCTTGGTGACGAAGAACATTCTCAGTCCCAGTAACTTAATACTCTTTTTTCTTTTCTTTCTGACTTTATGCTGCTCTCCTGCAAACAATATAGCATTTCAGTTTTATAACTATAAGAAAATTGTAAGGCCTGTATAAAAAATACTTCAATTTATGACTTAAAGTTATTGAACTCAACTCCTCTTCAATCTTGTTAAGGAGATTTCTATCTGTTTTTATGTTCCCCTAAACATTCAGCAGTATTCTCTCCACTCGCTCATTGGTAACATCATCTGTTTGTACCATCATGTTTCCATCCTGAAGGATTGCCAGCTAAAGGTAACCTCCACTACATTTATTTATCTCTCCTTAGTACCAGGATGTTTACACAATTCGCATTAATGCATTATTCTTTCACCCTCACATTTTCTTCTGTTCCCACCTCCTTAACCACTGTCATATCTTTGAAAGAAATTATTTCTTTTTTTCGGTTATCATCCATCCCACTCAGGGATATTTTTTACTTTTAAAACAACTACGGTCGAATAGTATGAACTCCAAGAAGGGAATGCACTATTGTAGTCATTCTAATGACAAACATAGTATCTTTCTGCTCCCCACTAATGGGAGTTCTGTGTTATTAACAGATTATAGCTAGCACAGTGGCATAGGGGGTTAACACTAATGGGAGTCCTGTGTTATTAACAGATTATAGCTAGTGCAGTGCATAGACGAATAACATTATTGGGAGTTTTGTGTTATTAACAGATTATAGTTAGCACATTGGCATAGGGGGTTAACACTAATGGGAGTTCTCTGTTATTAAAAGATTATAGCTAGCACAGTGGCATAGAGGATTAACGCTAATGGGAGTTCTGTGTTATTAACAGATTATAGCTAGCACAGTGGCATAGGGGGATAGCACTAAAGGGAGTTCTGTGTTATTAACAGATTATAGCCTGCACAGTGGCATAGGGGGATAGCACTAAAGGGAGTTCTGTGTTATTAACAGATTATAGCTAGCACAGTGGCATAGGGGGATAACACTAATGGGAGTTCTGTGTTATTAACAGATTATAGCTATCACAGTGCATAGACAGATAACACTAGTGGGAGTTCTGTGTTATTAACAGATTATAGCTAGAACAGTGGCATACGGGATAACATTAATGGGAGTTCTTAGTTAATAACCGACTATAGCTAGCACAGCGGTATAGGGGGATAACACTAATGGGAGTTCTTTATTATTAACACATAGTTCTCTGTTATTAACAGGTTATAGCTAACACAATGGCATAGGGAGATAACACCAATTGGAGTTCTGTGTTACTAACAGATTACAGCTTGCACTCTGGCATAGGCGGTTACACTAATGGGAGTTCTGTGTTATTAACAGATTATAGCTAGCACAGTGGCATAGGGCGATAACACCAACTGGAGTTCTGTGTTAGTAACAGATTACAGCTAGCACTGTGGCATAGGGGGATAACACCAACTGGAGTTCTGTGTTAGTAACAGATTACAGCTAGCACTGTGGCATAGGGGGATAACACCAACTGGAGTTCTGTGTTAGTAACAGATTACAGCTAGCACAGTGGCATAGGGGGTTACACTAATGGGAGTTCTGTGTTATTAACAGATTATAGCTAGCACTGTTGCATAGGGGGTTACACCAATTGGAGTTCTATATTATTAACAGATTATAGCTAGCACAGTGGCATAGGGGGATAACACTATCGGGAGTTCAGTGTTATTAACAGATTATAGCTAGCACAGTGGCATAGGGGGGATAACACTAATGGAAGTTCTGTGTTACTAACAGATTATAGCTAGCACAGTGGCATTGGGGGATAACATTAATGAGAGTTATGTGTTATTAACAGATTTTAGCTAGCACAGTGGCATAGGGGGATAAAACTAATGGGAGTTCTGAGTTATTAACAGATTATAGCTAGCACAGTGGCATAGGGGGATAACACCAATGGGAGTTCTGTGTTATTAGCAAATTATAGCTTGCACAGTGGCATAGGGGGATAACACAAATAGGAGTTCTGTGTTATTAACAGATTGTAGCTAGCACAGTGGCATAGGGGGATAACACCAATGGGAGTTCTGTGTTATTAGCAAATTATAGCTTGCACAGTGGCATAGGGGGATAACACAAATGGGAGTTCTGTGTTATTAACAGATTACAGCTAGCACTGTGGCAAAGGGGGATAACCCTAATGGGAGTTCTGTGTTACTAACAGATTATAGCTAGCAAAGTGGCATAGCGGGATAACACTAATGGGAGTTCTGTGTTATTAGCAGATTATGGCTAGCACCGTGGCATAAGGGGATACCATTAATGGGAGTTCTGTGTTATTAACAGATTACAACCAGCACAGTGGCATAGGGGGATAACACTAATGGAAGTTCTGTGTTGTTATCAAATTATAGCTAGCACAATGGCATAGGGGGATTACACTAATGGGAGTTATGTGTTTTCAAAAGATTACGGCTATCGCAGTGGCATAAGGGGATAACAGTAATGCGAGTTCTGTGTTATTAACAGATTATAGCTAGCACAGTGGCATAGGGTGATAACCTTAATGGGAGTTCTGTGTTATTAACAGTTTATAGCTATCACAGTGGCATAGGGGATAGCATTAATGGGAGTTCTGTGTTATTAAAAGATTACAGCTAGCACAATGGCATAGAGAGAAAACACCATTTGGAGTTCTGTGTTACTAACAGATTATAGCTTGCACTGTGGCATAGGGGGTTACACTAATGGGAGTTATGTGTTATTAACCGATTATAGTTAGCACAGTGGCATAGGGGGATAACACTAATGGGAGTTCTGTCTTATTAACAGATTATAGCTATCCCAATGGCATACTGGGATAACACTAACTGGAGTTCTGTGTTTTTAACAGATTATAGCTAGCACAGTGGCATGGGGGATAACACTAATGGGAGTTTTGTGTTATTAACAGATTACAGCTAGCACAGTGGCATAGAGGGATAGCACTAATAGAAGTTCTGAGTTATTAACAGTTTATAGCTGGCATAGGGGGATAACACTAATGGGAGCTCTGTGTTATTAACAGATTATAGCTAGCACAGTGGCATAGGGGTATAACACTAATGGGAGTTCTGTCTTATTAACAGATTATAGCTAGCCCAATGGCATTCTGGGATAACACTAACTGGAGTTCTGTGTTTTTAACAGATTATAGCTAGCACAGTGGCATGGGGATAACACTAATGGGAGTTTTGTGTTATTAACAGATTACAGCTAGCACAGTGGCATAGAGGGATAGCACTAATAGAAGTTCTGAGTTATTAACAGTTTATAGCTGGCATAGGGGGATAACACTAATGGGAGCTCTGTGTTATTAACAGATTATAGCTAGCATAGCGCTGTAGGGGGATAACACTAATGGGAATTCAGTGTTATTAACAGATTATAGCTAGCACATCGGCATAGGGGGATAACACTAATGGGAGTTCTGTGTTATTAACAGATTATAGCGAGCATAGCACTGTAGGGGGATAACACTAATGGGAATTCAGTGTTATTAACAGATTATAGCTAGCACATCGGCATAGGGGGATAACACTAATGGGAGTTCTGTGTTATTAACAGATTATAGCTAGCATAGCGCTGTAGGGGGATAACACTAATGGGAATTCAGTGTTATTAACAGATTATAGCTAGCACAGTGGCATAGGGGGATAACTCTAATGGGAGCTCTGTGTTATTAACAGATTATAGCTAGCATAGCGCTGTAGGGGGATAACACTAATGGGAATTCAGTGTTATTAACAGATTATAGCTAGCACATCGGCATAGGGGGATAACACTAATGGGATTTCTGTGTTATTAACAGATTATAGCTAGCACAGTGGCATAATGGGATAACACTAATGGGAGTTCTGTGATATTATCAGATTACAGCTAGCACAGTGACATAGGGGGATAACACCATTTGGAGTTCTGTGTTACTAACAGATTACAGCTTGCACTGTGGCATAGGGGGTTACATTAATGGGAGTTCTGTGTTATTAACAGATAAGAGCACTCAGAGTGGCAAAGGGGGAAAACTCTAATGGGAGTTCTGTGTTATTTACAGATTATAGCTAGCACAGTGGTATAGGGGGATAACACCAACTGGAGTTCTGTGTTACTAACAGATTACAGCTAGCACTGTGGCATAGGGGGATAACACTAATGGGAGTTCTGTGTTATTAACAGATTATAGCTAGCACAGTGGTATAGGAGGATAACACCAACTGGAGTTCTGTGTTACTAACAGATTACAGCTATCACTGTGGCATAGGGGAATAACACTAACAGGAGTTTTGTGTTACTAACAGAAAGTTTTGTGTTATTAACAGATTATAAGTAGCACAGTGGCATTATGGGATAACACTAATTGGAGTTCTGTGTTATTAAAAAATTATAGCCAGCACAGTGGCAAAGAGAGATAACACCATTTGGAGTTCTGTGTTACTAACAGATGACAGCTTGCACTGTGGCATAGGGGGTTACAGTAATGGGAGTTCTGTGTTATTAAGAGATTATAGCTAGCAGAGTGGCATAGGGGGATAACTCTAATGGGAGTTCTGTGTTATTAACAGATTATAGCTAGCACAGTGGTATAGGAGGATAACACCAACTGGAGTTCTGTGTTACTAACAGATTACAGCTAACACTGTGGCATAGGGGGATAAGACTAATGGGAGTTCTGTGTTATTAACAGCTTATAGCTTGCACAGTGGCATAAGGGGATAACACTTATGGAAGTTCTGTGTTACTAACAGATTATAGCTAGCACAGTGGCATAGCAGGATAACACTTATGGAAGTTCTGTGTTATTAACAGATCATAGCTAGCACATTGGCATAGGGAGATAACATGAACTGATGTTCTGTGTTACTAACAGATTACAGCAACACTGTGGCATAGCGGGATAACACTAATAGGAGTTCTGTGTTACTAACACATTATACCTAGCACAGTGGCACAGAGGGAAAACACTAATGTGTGTTCTGTGTTATTAACAGATTATAGCTAGCACAGTGGCATGAGGGGATAACACTAATTGGACTTCTGCGTTATTAACAGATTTTGGCTAGCACAGTGGCATAGGGGGATAACAGAAATGGGAGTTCTGTGTTATTAACAGATTATAGCTAGCACAGTGGCATAGGGGGATAACACTAATGGGAGTTCTGTGTTATTAACAGATTATGGCTAGCACAGTGGCATAGGGGGATAGCACTAATGGGAGTTCTGTGTTATTAACAGATTATAGCTAGCACTGTGACATAGGGGGATAACACCAATTGGAGTTATGTGTTACTAATAGATTACAGCTTGCACTGTGGTATAGGGGGTTACACTAATGGGAGTTCTGTGTTATTAACAGATTATAGCTAGCACAGTGACATAGGGGGATAACACCAATTGGAGTTATGTGTTACTAACAGATTATAGCTAGCACAGTGGTATAGGGGGATAACTCCAACTGGAGTTCTGTGTTACTAACAGATTACAGCTAGCACTGTGGCATAGGGGAATAACACCAACTGGAGTTATGTGTTACTAACAGATTACAGCTAGCACAGTGGCATAGTGGGATAACACTAATGGGAGTTCTGTGTTATTAACAGATTATATCTAGCACAGTGGCATAGGGGGATAACACTAATGGGAGTTCTGTGTTATTAACAGACAGTTCTGTGTTATAGCAGATTATATCTAGCACAGTGGCATAAGGGGATACCACTAATTGGACTTCTGCGTTATTAACAGATTATGGCTAGCACAGTGGCATAGAGGAATACCAGTAATGGGAGTTCTGTGCTATTATCAGATTTTAGCTAGCACAGTGGCATAGGGGGATGATACTAAAGGGAGTTCTGTGTTATCAACAGGTTATAGCTAGCCCAGTGGCATAGAGGGATAACACTAATTGGAGTTCTGTGTTATTAACAGATTACAGCTAGCACAATTGCATAGGGAGATAACACGATTTGTAGTTCTGTGTTACTAACAGATTACAGTTTGCACTGTGGCATAGGGGGTTACACTAATGGGAGTTCTGTTTTATTAACAGATTATAGCTAGCACAGTGGTATAGGGGGGTTAACACTAACTGGAGTTCTGTGTTACTAACAAATTACAGCTAGCACTGTGGCATAGGGGGATAACACTAATGGGAGTTCTGTGTTATTAACAGATTATAGCTAGCACAGTGGCATAGGGGATAACACTAGTTGGAGTTCTATGTTATTAACAGATTACAGCTAGCACTGTGACATAGGGGGATAACACTAATGGGAGTTCTGTGTTAGTAACTGATTAAAGCTAGCACAGTGGCATAGGGGGATAACGCTAATGAGAGCTCTGTGTTAACAGATTATAGCTAGCACAGTGGCATAGGGAGATAACACAAATTGATGTTCTGTGTTAGTAACAGATTACAGCTAGCACAGTGGCATAGGGGGATAACACTAATGGGAGTTCTGTGTTATTAACAGATTATAGCTAGCACAGTGGCATGAGCGGATAACACTAATTGGACTTCTGCGTTATTAACAGATTATGGCTAGCACAGTGGCATAGGGGGATAACACTAATGGGAGTTCTGTGTTATTAACAGATTATAGCTAGCACAGTGGCATAGGGGGATACCAATAATGGGAGGTCTGTGTTATTAACAGATTATAGCTGGCACAGTGGCATAGGGGGATAACACCAACTGGAGTTATGTGTTACTAACAGATTATAGCTAGCACAGTGGCATAGGGAGATAACACTAATGGGAGTTCTGTGTTATTAACAGATTATAGCTTGCACAGTGGCATAGGAGGATAACACCAATTGGAGTTATGTGTTACTAACAGATTATAGCTAGCACAGTGGCATAGGGAGATAACACTAATGGGAGTTCTGTGTTATTAACAGACAGTTCTGTTTTATTAAAAGATTATAGCTTGCACAGTGGCATAACGGGATACCACTAATTGGACTTCTGCGTTATTAACAGACTATGGCTAGCACAGTGGCATAGCGGAATACCAGTAATGGGAGTTCTGTGTTATTAACAGATTTTAGCTACCACAGTGGCATTGGGGGATAACACTAATGGGAGTTCTGTGGTGTTGTCATATTATAGATAGCACAGTGACATAGGGGGATGATACTAAAGGGAGTTCTGTGTTATTAAAAGGTTATAGCTAGCCCAGTGGCATAGAGGGATAACACTAATTGGAGTTCTGTGTTGTTAACAGATTACAGCTAGTACAATTGCATAGGGAGATAACACAATTTGGAGTTCTGTGTTACTAACAGATTACAGCTAGCACTGTGGCACAGGGGGATAACACTAATGGGAGTTCTGTGTTATTAACAGATTATAGCTAGCACAGTGGCATAGGGAGATAACACAAATTGATGTTCTGTGTTACTAACAGATTACAGCTAGCACTGTGGCATAGGAAGATAACACAAATTGATGTTCTGTGTTACTAACATTTTACAGCTTGCACTGTGGCATAGGGGGATAACACTAATACGAGTTCTGTGTTAATAACAGACTATAGCTAGCAGAGTAGTATCGGCGGATAACACTAATGGGACTTCTGTGTTATTAACATATTATGGCTAGCATAAAGGCATAGGGGGATAACACTAATGGGAGTTTTGTGTTATTAACAGATTACAGCTTGCACAGTGGCATAGGGGGATAACACTAATGGGAGTTCTGTGTTATTAACAGATTACAGCTTGCACAGTGGCATAGGGGGATAACACTAATGGAGTTCTATGTTACTAACAAATTATAGCTAGCACACTGGGATAGAGGGATAGCACTAATGGGAGTTCTGTGTTATTAACAGATTATAGCTAGCACAGTAGCATAGGGGGATAACACTAATGGGAGTTCTTTGCTGTTATCAGATTATAGGTAGCACAGTGGCATAGGGGGTTACACTAATAGGAGTTCTGTATTATTAACAGATTATAGCTTGCACAATGGCATAGGGAGAGAACACCATTTGGAGTTCTGTGTTACTAACAGATTACAGCTTGCACTGTGGCATAGGGGGTTACACTAATGGGAGTTCTGTGTTATTAACAGATTATAGCTAGCACTGTGGCATAGGGGGATAACTCCAACTGGAGTTCTGTGTTACTAACAGATTACAGCTAGCACAGTGGCATAGGGGGATAACACTAATGGGAGTTCTGTGTTATTAACAGATTATAGCTAGCACACTGGCATATGGGGATAACACCAATTGGAGTTATGTGTTACTAACAGATTATAGCTAGCACAGTGGCATAGGGGGATAACACTAATTGGACTTCTGCGTTATTAGCAGATTATGGCTAGCATAGAGGCATAGGGGGATAACACTAATGGGAGTTTTGTGTTATTAACAGATTACAGCTTGCACAGTGGCATAGGGGGATAACACTAATGGGAGTTCTGTGTTATTAACAGATTACAGCTTGCACAGTGGCATAGGGGGATAACACTAATGGGAGTTCTGTGTTATTAACAGATTATAGCTAGCACAGTAGCATAAGGGGATAACACTAATTGGACTTCTGCGTTATTAGCAGATTATGGCTAGCATAGAGGCATAGGGGGATAACACTAATGGGAGTTTTGTGTTATTAACAGATTACAGCTTGCACAGTGGCATAGGGGGATAACACTAATGGGAGTTCTGTGTTATTAACAGATTACAGCTTGCACAGTGGCATAGGGGGATAATACTAATGGAGTTCTATGTTATTAACAAATTATAGCTAGCACACTGGGATAGAGGGATAGCACTAATGGGAGTTCTGTGTTACTAACAGATTATAGCTAGCACAGTAGCATAGGGGGATAACACTAATGGGAGTTCTTTGCTGTTATCAGATTATAGGTAGCACAGTGGCATAGGGGGTTACACTAATAGGAGTTCTGTATTATTAACAGATTATAGCTTGCACAATGGCATAGGGAGAGAACACCATTTGGAGTTCTGTGTTACTAACAGATTGCAGCTTGCACTGTGGCATAGGGGGTTACACTAATGGGAGTTCTGTGTTATTAACAGATTATAGCTAGCACTGTGGCATAGGGGGATAACTCCAACTGGAGTTCTGTGTTACTAACAGATTACAGCTAGCACAGTGGCTTAGGGGGATAACACTAATGGGAGTTCTGTGTTATTAACAGATTATAGCTAGCACAGTTGCATAGGGGGAGAACACCAATTGGAGTTATGTGTTACTAACAGATTATAGCTAGCACAGTGGCATAGGGGGATAACACTAATGGGAGTTCTGTGTTATTAACAGACAGTTCTGTTTTATTAAAAGATTATAGCTAGCACAGTGGCATAAGGGGATACCACTAATTGGACTTCTGCGTTATTAACAGATTATGGCTAGCACAGTCATAGCAGAATACCAGTAATGGGAGTTTTGTATTATTAACAGATTTTAGCTAGCACAGTGGCATTGGGGGATAACACTAATGGGAGTTCTGTGTAATTAACAGGTTATAGCTAGCCCAGTGGCATAGAGGGATAACACTAATTGGAGTTCTGTGTTATTAACAGATTACAGCTAGTACAATTGCATAGGGAGATAACACGATTTGGAGTTCTGTGTTACTAACAGATTACAGCTAGCACTGTGGCATAGGGGGATAACATTAATGGGAGTTCTGTGTTATTAACAGATTATAGCTTGCACAGTGGCATAAGGGGATAACACTAATTGGAGTTCTATGTTATTAACAGATTACATCTAGCACTGTGGCATAGGGGATAACACTAATGGGAGTTCTGTGTTATTAACAGATGATAGCTAGCACAGTGGCATAGGGAGATAACACAAACTGATGTTCTGTGTTACTAACAGATTACAGCTAGCACTGTGGCATAGGGAGATAACACAAGTTGATGTTCTGTGTTACTAACATTTTACAGCTAGCACTGTGGCATAGGGGGATAACACTAATAGGAGTTCTGTGTTAATAACCGACTATAGCTAGCAGAGTGGTATCGGCGGATAACACTAATGGGACTTCTGTGTTATTAACATATTATAGCTAGCACAGTGGCATAGAGGGATAACACTAATGTGAGTTCAGTGTTATTAACAGATTTTAGCTAGCATACCGGCATAGGGGGATAACGCTAATGGGAGTTCTGTGTTATTAACAGACAGTTCTGTGTTATTACCAGATTATAGCTAGCACAGTGGCATAAGGGGATAACACTAATTGGACTTCTGCATTATTAACAGATTATGGCTAGCATAGAGGCATAGGAGGATAACACTAATGGGAGTTCTGTGTTATTAACAGATTACAGCTTGCACAATGGCATAGGGGGATATCACTAATGGGAGTTCTATGTTATTAACAAATTATAGCTAGCAGACTGGGATAGAGGGATAGCACTAATGGGAGTTCTGTGTTATTAACAGATTATAGCTTGCACAGTGGCATAGGCGGATTACACTAATGGGAGTTCTTTGCTGTTATCAGATTATAGCTAGCACAGTGGCGTATGGGGATAATACTAATGGGGGTTCTGTGATATTAACAGATTATAGCTAGCACAGTGGCATAGTGGGATAACACTAACGGAAGTTCTGTGTTATTAACAGATTATAGCTTGCACAGTGGCATTGGGGGATAACATTTATGGGAGTTCTCTGTTATTAACAGATTATAGCTAGCACAGTGGCATAAGGGGATAACACTAATGGGAGTTCTGTGTTATTAACAGATTATAGCTAGCACAGTGGCATAGGGGGATACCAATAATGGGAGTTCTGTGTTATTAACAGACTATAAGTAGCACAGTGGCATAGGGAGATAACACTAATGGGAGTGCTGTGTTGTTAACATATTATAGTGTGCACAGTGACATAAGGGGATAACACTAATGGGAGTTTTGTTTTATTAACAGATTATAGCTAGCATAGTGGCATAGCAGGATAACACTAATGGGAGTTCCGTGTTATTAACAGAATACAGCTAGCACAGTGGCATAGGTGGATCGCACTAATGGAAGTTCTGTGTTATTAACAGATTACAGCTAGCACAATGGCATAGGGAGATAACACCATTTGGAGTTCTGTGTTTCTAACAGATTACAGCTTGCACTGTGGCAGATGGGGTTATACTAATGGGAGTTCTGTGTTATTAACTGATTATAGCTAGCACAGTGGCATAGGTGGATAACACTAATGGGAGTTCTGTGTTATTAACAGATTATAGCTGGCACAGTGGCATAGCGAGATAACACTAATAGGAGTTTTGTGTTATTAACAGATTATAGCTAGCCCAGTGGCATAGGAGGAGAGCACTAATGGAAGTCCTGTGTTATTACCCGATTATAGCTGGCACAGTGGAATAGGGAGACAACACTAATGGGGATTTTGTGTTATTAACAAATTATAGCCAGCATAGTGGCATAGAGGGATGACACTAATGGGAGTTCTGTGCTATTAACAGATTACAGCTAGCACAATGGGGTAGGGAGATAACACCATTTGGAGTTCTGTGTTCCTAACAGATTACAGCTTGCACTGTGGCATAGGGGGTTACACTAATGGTAGTCTGTGTTATTAACAGATTATAGCTAGCAGAGTGGCATAGGGGGATAACTCTAATGGGAGTTCTGTGTTATTAACAGATTATAGTTAGCACAGTGGTATAGGGGGATAACACCAACTGGAGTTCTGTGTTACTAACAGATTACAGCTAACACTGTGGCATAGGGGGATAACACTAATGGGAGTTCTGTGTTATTAACATACAGTTCTGTGTTATTAACAGATTATAGCTAGCACACTGGCATAAGGGGATAACACTAATTGGACTTGCTGTTCTTGAACTTTTTGTAAGTTTCTTTGAGGCCATTTTTTGCTTGGGCTAAAGGGAAGTCTCTCTGCTGATCAGTGGCAGTGAAAAACATTGAGCAGCCTGCCTGCCCCTGTGGGAGTAGTTACTGACTTGAAAGTGTAGTTTTATTGGACATTTTTCTGTCTTTGGCCTAGCCTTCTTGTGTGGGGTCATTTCCTGCACTGTTATAACTTGTTAATACTTGTGAACCTCTGCTATCTCTGAAATAAACAAAAAAAAAAACAAAAAAAAAATCTTGCTTTTTTCCCACTTTTCTGAGATTTAAAAAAGTTCAGTTACAGGCTTGCTGTTCTTGAACTGTTTGTAAGTTTCTGTGAGGCCATTTTTTGCTTGGGCTAAAGGGAAGTCTCTCTGTTCATCAGTGGCAGTGAAAAACATTGAGCAGCCTGCCTGCCCCTGTGGGAGTGGTTACTGACTTGAAACTGTAGTTTTATTGGCCATTTTGGGTCAATTCCAAAACTCCTTCATCTTCCTCTCTTAAAACCTGGTTGCCTCGTGGTTTTGGCATCTTTTCAGGCTTGTTGGCTGTTGGTGAAGCACCCACCAAGATGAGAAAATGCTGAGAGAAGAAAGGAGCCACTTTTGAGATTTTAAGTATTTTTTCTCTGTTTATTTGCTAAGTTTTTCTGCATAGCCACCTATTTTGAGCATTTTCTGGCTTGTTAAACTTGATTTCTGCATTAGTAACTGTATTTAGAGTACAACCTAGAGCTGTTTACTGAATTTCCTGTTTGCACTTATTTTTAAAATCTTTTTTTTCTCAAAACTTGCATTTTATCTGTCTTTGGCCTAGCACTCTTGTGTGGGGTCATTTACTGCACTGTTATAACTTGTTAATACTTGTGAACCTCTGCTATCTCTGAAAAAAACAAAAAAAAACAAAAGAAAATCCTGCTTTTTTCCCGCTTTTCTGAGATTTAAAAAAGTTCAGTTACAGGCTTGCTGTTCTTGAACTGTTTGTTTCTGTGAGGCCATTTTTTGCTTGGGCTAAAGGGAAGTCTCTCTGTTGATCAGTGGCAGTGAAAAACATTGAGCAGCCTGCCTGCCCCTGTGGGAGTGGTTACTGACTTGAAACTGTGGTTTTATTGGCCATTTTGGGTCAATTCCAAAACTTCTTCATCTTCCTCTCTTAAAACCCTCTTTTGCGTGGTTTTGCGTGTTTTTGTGCATAGCGCAACAGCGGGCAGCGCTGCCTAATTGGGTTTAAACTATTCCTGGCCCCACAAAGTCTGCTCTTCACTTTTTCCCTTAGAACTGCTCTGTCTCACAATTTAAACACCATATTCTCATTCTAAGGTCCTTCACTGGTCCAATTAAGTAATCCTACAAGTTAGCACTATTAAACCATAAGCACTACTTACTCTTATACTCTCTACGATTACCCTGTCCTCTATTGGTCCGTCTTAAATTCAGTTTCCCTATATTACTCCAGCATGTCCAAAGGTCAGTCAGTGGTTTCCTCTCCGGTCCAGCTGGTGAATCTGGGAATTTTGAGGCAATGTTACAACTGTCTCATGTACACAGACAACCCCCTCCTCCTCCAAACAGGTTCAAATATATGTGAGAGATGCAACTATTTAGCCAAACTGGAGGCTGAGCTCTGTCATCTCAAAACTAGTGTAACCAGTCAGGAGGAGAAGGTAACCTCACACAACACAATTCCAGTATCACATAGTCCCACCACATCAGCGAACCAAACACATAAATACACAAAAACATACTTGGAGGCTCTAAATAAAAATCTACCTAAGCAACAGAGACCTACAAAGCAGACATCCAAGCAAACGCTACCTCAAAACAAAACACGCACAACACATAGCCCACAAAGTCAGTGTGCCAAGCAGCCACAGCCCTTAAGGCTGAATAACACACCTGATATTCTTGTAATAGGTGACTCTATTGTCAGACACACTGACGTCCCACTCACCAGGCTGAATAAAGAGAAGGTCACGGTGAGCTGCCTGTTGGGTGCTAGGATCCACCACATAACGCAAGCACTCAAGTCACTCCAAAACAAATACAAATATGACTCAGTCATTGTACATGCTGGTGTGAATGACCTGAGACGTACCTCCCTGGACTACATGAAAAGAGACATAGAGGAGCTTTCTGATCATATAGCCCAGGCTGGTATGACCATGACCTTGAGCAGCATCTTAACCTCACCTAGAATGATGCCACAGTACAAAGACAAAATGATCGATTTTTAACAATTGGCTAAAATGTTGGTGTCATTCAAAGGGGATCCAGTGTCTGTCAGCCTGGGATGACATGCTCGACAAGCCACGTTGCTTCACTAGGGACGGCCTGCACCTGTCACCACTGGGCTTTTGGATATTGGCAAAGGCTCTTGCCACCCCCATAGTGCCTTTTTTAGGCAAGGCTCAAAAGTCAAACCCACCCCCATAGACAGCACAAGGAACAAGAAACTAAGGGTAATGCTGCTAAACGCCAGAAGTCTTAACCTCAAGATGCATGCACTCGAAGCTCTCCTCAGTATGGAGAACATCGATATCTGAGCAGTGACAGAAACCTGATTCAAGGCTCCAGAGAACACCCCAGCACTACCAGGCTATACCTCATATCATGCTTTTTGGCCCCAAATCTGGACCGAACCACAAAAGGAGGGGGAGTTTCCATATTTATCTAGGGTATCCACACCTCCAGGTTAGTGGCATTGCACGAAGTATCGGAGACCATCCATGTGCAACTAACAGTGGGCAAGACTGCTTTTCAGTTTATAGCATCCTACAGACCACCCTCTCAAAGTCAGGAATCCCACTCAGCTTTCCTGAAAACATTGGAGAACATGAAGATCTCTCCAAACACCATTATATTGGGCGACTTCAACTACCCAAACATTGACTGGGAGCACTACTCAAGCCCCAGCACCTTAGCCCAAAGGTTCCTGGAAATTATAAACTCAAATGCTATGGAACAACTAGTCACCACTCCCACAAGAGGGGACAACATACTAGACTTGATCATTACCAACATGGGGACTCTATGCTCCACACCAGAAGTATATCCCTCATTGGTAAGATCAGACCATAAATTAATTTCACTGGATGTTCACATCCGACCCCCCAGCCCAGAAAACCACAGTGAAAAACTTCTCAAAAGCGAACTTCTCACTTCTCAAAACTGAAGTGGAATCCTTCAAGGTCCCAGGGCCAGTGGAAACTATGGCCCAAACTGCAGAATCCTATATAAACACATTCTACGGACATCTCCAGGAATGCATGGATCATGCTATCCCAAACAAAACCAAGACCCAATCATCCAAAGGCAGGCGTCCAGTCTGGTGGACCCCTGCCATAAATAAACTGTACAACAGAAGGATGAAGCTACTACATGATAGAGCAAAATCCCTAATAGGGAAGGCATCTCTGATCAGTACTAGCAAAAAATTACGATCCCTCATAAAATCCTCCAAGGCCAGCTTCGAGAGAAAAATTGCACAGAACACCAAAGACAATCATAAGGCTTTTTTCAGTTATGTTAGAAACCTGGGATGCAACTCCCAGACTTGTTCTGAGTTGATTCTAAACGACAAAAAATACACTGAACCCACAGACATTGCCAATATCCTGGCAGACAGGCTCCGTGCAAACTTCTCCACCCCCTCCCCCCCAAAAGAGCAAGTATCTATCCCAGCAGAGGGCTGCCTCCCAAACATCTCTGATGCTCAGGTGAAGGCTGCCCTCTCCAAAGCAAAAAACACTGCTTCCATGGGACCAGATGGCGTCCCAGGTTGCGTCCTACATGAACTCCAAGAGGAACTAATCCCTCAAATAAAACAGCTATACAATCTCAGCCTCACTACAGGATATGTGCCCACAGAATGGCGTACAGCAACAGTGGTCCCACTCCACAAAGGTGTAGCCTCTACGGACCCTGGAAACTATCGCCCCATAAGCCTGACTACCTTAGTCTGCAAGGCTATGGAGAGGATCATCATGGAGCTCATAAACAAAGACATCGGGGACCTACAGACACTAGATCCTACCCAGTTCGGCTTTGTCAAGGGCAGATCCTGCCATTTGAACCTGGTTGACTTCTTTGAAACAGACACCAAAGCCATAGATGAAGGGAAGGTAGTCCACACAGCCTATCTGGACCTTGCAAAGGCATTTGACACAATACCCCACTTGGGCATCATAGATAAGCTATCCAGCTTGAATATAAACCTCTATGTCACAAGATGGGTCGCAAACTGGCTCAAAGACAGAACCCACAGAGTAAGAGTTGCTGTAGCCATGTCAGACTCGAAACCGGTCACAAGTGGCATCCCACAGCGTTCTGTCCTGGGACCACTCTTGTTCGATATATACTTTTCCGAGGTACAGGCAAACGTAGGAGGACTATGGCTCACCAAGTTCGCAGACGACTGCAAACTGGGCGCCATAATCAACTCTCCAGCTGACACAAACATCCTTCAAAAAGGTCTCACAGAGACAGATAACTGGTGCCAGCGCCATGGTTTAAAGCTAAATGCCAAAAAATGTATAGTCATACCCTTTGGCAAAAACAATGTGCCCACAAATTACCACATAGGCAGAAACCCATTAAGTTTGGAGAAAGTTATTAGGGACCTGGGGACCCAAGTTGATAGCAATCTCTCCTTTGAAAACCACATTGCCAAAGTGGTTAGAAAGACCTTCTACATAGCCCACCTCATCACGAAGGGTTTCCCATCTAGATCAAGAGAGGTAATCATGCCCCTTTATTCATCCCTCATCAGGCCCACCATAGAATACAATGCCCCTTTTGGGATGTACCTTACCCGACACCTGCAGCAATTAGAAAGACCCCAAAAGTATCTCACCAAGAGGATCAATGGTCTCAAACAGATGCCATATGCTGCTCGGTTAAAAAAACTCCAGCTCTACTCATTGGCATACCGCCTACTTCGAGGCGATCTATGCCTGACATACAAAGCTATGTCAAATCCAGAATTAATGGACATGCTCCACCTCAGTAAATCTAAATCCCTTAGAGCCACACGCTCGAGGGACTTGAACCTCAGCACAGAAATAAATAGAACTTGCTGGAGGGACAGGTTCATAACCCAGAGGCTCCCTTCGCTCTGGAATAGAATTCCAGTTCATGTGAGGCAGAGCACCTCACTGAATCTCTTCAAGAAGAATCTCGAAAGGTGGATGGGGGATCGTAGGTTTGTCACAGGGATTACTCCCGTGTCACTATTAGACAGAGGCACAGTAAACTAAACCTTAAAAAGGGCACAGTATACTCAAATCAAGGGGTGGCGTAAGCCATACAGAATCGGGCTAGGCTTATAATTGCCTCAGGGAAGATAGCCTAGTATGAACCTATGAACATATTAACAGATTATGGCTAGCACAGTGGCATAGGGGGATAACACTAATGGGAGTTCTGTGTTATTAACAGATTATAGCTAGCACAGTGGCATAGGGGGATAACACTAATTGGAGTTCTGCGTTATTAACAGATTATAGCTTGCACACTGGCATAGGGGGATAACACTAATGGGAGTTCTGTGTTATTAACAGATTATAGCTAGCACGGTGGCATAGGGGGATAACACTAATTGGAGTTCTGCATTATTAACAGATTATAGCTTGCACACTGGCATAGGGGGATAACACTAATGGGAGTTCTTTATTATTAACAGATTATCGCTAGCACAGTGGCATAGGGGGATAACACTAATGGGAGTTCAGTGTTATTAACAGATTATAGGTAGCACAGTGGCATAGGTGGATAACACTAATGGGAGTTCTGTGTTATTAACAGATTATAGCTAGCACAGTGTCATGGGGGGATAACACGAATGGGAGTTTTGTGTTATTAACAGATTATAGCTAGCACTGTGGCATAGGGGGATAACACTAACTGGAGTTCTGTGTTATTAATAGATTATAGGTAGCATGGTGGCATAGGGGGATAACACTAATGGGAGTTCTGTGTTATTAACAGATTATAGCTTGCACACTGGCATAGGGGGATAACACTAATGGGAGTTCTGTGTTATTAACAGATTATAGCTTGCACACTGGCATAGGGGGATAACACTAATGGGAGTTCTGTGTTATTAACAGATTATAGCTAGCACGGTGGCATAGGGGGATAACACTAATGGGAGTTCTGTGTTATTAACAGATTATAGCTAGCACGGTGGCATAGGGGGATAACACTAATTGGAGTTCTGCATTATTAACAGATTATAGCTTGCACACTGGCATAGGGGGATAACACTAATGGGAGTTCTGTATTATTAACAGATTATAGCTAGCACAGTGTCATGGGGGGATAACACGAATGGGAGTTTTGTGTTATTAACAGATTATAGCTGGCACGGTGGCATAGGGGGATAACACTAATGGGAGTTCTGTGTTATTAAGAGATTTTAGCTAGCACAGTGGCATAGGGGGATAACATTTATGGGAGTTCTCTGTTATTAACAGATTATAGCTAGCACAGTGGCATAGAGGGTTAACACTAATGGGAGTTCTGTGTTATTACCAGATTATAGCTAACACAGTGTCATGGGGGGATAACACTAATGGAAGTTCTGTGTTATTACCAGATTATAGCTGGCACAGTGGTATAGGGGGATAACACCAACTGGAGTTCTCTGTTATTAACAGATTGCAGCTAACACTGTGGCATAGGGGGATAACACTAATGGGAGCTCTGTGTTATTAACATACAGTTCTGTGTTATTAACAGATTATAGCTAGCACACTGGCATAAGGGGATAACACTAATTGGACTTCTGCATTATTAACAGATTATGGCTAGTACATTGGCATAGGGGGATAACATTAATGGGAGTTCTGTGTTATTAACAGATTATAACTAGCACAGTGGCATAGGGGGATAACGCTAATTGGAGTTCTGTGTTAATAACAGATTACAGCTAGCACTGTGGTCCAGGGGGATAACACTAATGGGAGTTCTGTGTTATTACCAGATTATAGCTAACACAGTGTCATGGGGGGATAACACTAATGGAAGTTCTGTGTTATTACCAGATTATAGCTGGCACAGTGGTATAGGGGGATAACACCAACTGGAGTTCTCTGTTATTAACAGATTACAGCTAGCACACTGGCATAGGGGGATAACACTAATGGGAGTTCTGTGTTATTTACAGATTATAGGTAGCACAGTGGCATAGGGGGATAACACTAATGGGAGTTCTGTGTTATTAACAGATTACATTTAGCACAATGGCATAGGAAGATAACACCATTTGGAGTTCTGTTTTACTAACAGATTACAGTTTGCACTGTGGCATTGGGGGTTACACTAATGGGAGTTCTGTGTTATTAAAAGAGTATAGCTATCACAGTGGTATAGGGGGGTGACACTAACTGAAGTTCTGTGTTACTAACAGATTACAGCTAGCACAGTGTCATGGGGGGATAACACTAATGGGAGTTCTGTGTTATTAACAGATTACAGCTAGCACAGTGGCATAGGGGGATAACACCAACTGGAGTTATGTGTTACTAACAGATTACAGCTAGCACTGTGGCATAGCGGGATAACACTAATGGGAGTTCTGTGTTATTAACAGATTACAGCTAGCACAGTGGCATAAAGGGATAACACCAATTGGAGTTATGTATTACTAACAGATTATAGGTAGCATAGTGGCATAGGGAGATAACACCAATTGATGTGCTGTGTTACTAACAGATTACAATTAGCACTGTAGCATAGGGGGATAACCCTAACAGGATTTCTGTGTTACTAACAGATTATAGCTAGCCCAGCGGCATAGGGGGATGACACTAATGGGAGTTCTGTGTTATTAACAGACAGCTCTGTGTTATAGCAGATCATATCTAGCACAGTGGCATAAGGGGATAACACTAATTGGACTTCAGCATTATTAACAGATTATGGCTAGCACAGTGGTATAGGGGGATAACACTACTGGGAGTTCTGTGTTATTAACAGATTATAGCTAGCAAAGTGGCACAGCGGGATAACACTAATGGGATTTCTGTGGTTTTATCAAATTATAGATAGCACAATGGCATAGGGGGATAACACTAATGGGGGTTCTGTGTTATTAACAAATTATAGCTAGCACAGTGGCATAGGGGGATAACACTAATGGGAGTTCTGTGTTATTAACAGATTATGGCTGGCACAGTGGCATAAGGGGATAACACTAATGGGAGTTCAGTGTTATTAACAGATTATAGGTAGCACAGTGGCATAGGGGGATAACACTAATGGGAGTTCTGTGTTATTAACAGATTATAGCTAGCACAGTGGCATAGGAGGATAACACTAATGGGAGTTCTATGTTATTAACAGATTACAGCTAGCACAGTAGCATAGGGGGATAACACTAATGGGAGTTCTGTTTTATTGACAGATTATAGCTAGCACAGTGGCATAAAGGGATAACACCAATTGGAGTTATGTATTACTAACAGATTATAGCTAGCATAGTGGCATAGGTAGATAACACCAAATGATGTGCTGTGTTACTAACAGATTACAACTAGCACTGTAGCATAGGGGGATAACCCTAACAGGATTTCTTTGTTACCTACAGATTATAGCTAGCACAGCAGCATAGGGGGATAACACTAATGGGAGTTCTGTGTTATTAACAGACAGTTCTGTGTTATTGCAGATTATATCTAGCACAGTGGCATAAGGGGATAACACTAATTGGACGTCAGCGTTATTAACAGATTATGGCTAGCACAGTGGCATAGGGGGATAACACTACTGGGAGTTCTGTGTTATTAACAGATTATAGCTAGCACAGTGGCACATGGGGATAACACTAATGGGATTTCTGTGGTTTTATCATATTATAGATAGCACAGTGGCATAGGAGGATGACACTAAAGGGAGTTCTGTGTTGTTAACCGATTATAGCTAGCACAGTGGCATGGGGGATAACACTAATGGGAGTTCTGTTTTATTAACAGATTACAGATAGCACAATGGCATAGGGGGATAACACTAATGGGGGTTCTGTGGCATTAACAAATTATAGCTAGCACAGTGGCATAGGGGGATAACACTAATGGGAGTTCTGTGTTATTAACAGATTATGGCTAGCACAGTGGCATAAGGGGATAACACTATTGGGAGTTCAGTGTTATTAACAGATTATAGGTAGCACAGTGGCATAGGGGAATAGCACTAATGGGAGTTCTGTGTTATTAACAGATTACATTTAGCACAATGGCATAGGAAGATAACACCATTTGGAGTTCTGTTTTACTAACAGATTACAGTTTGCACTGTGACATTGGGGGTTACACTAATGGGAGTTCTGTGTTATTAAAAGAGTATAGCTATCACAGTGATATAGGGGGATGACACTAACTGAAGTTCTGTGTTACTAGCAGATTACAGCTAGCTCTGTGGCATAGGGGGATAACACTAATGGGAGTTCTGTGTTAGTAACAGATTATAGCTAACACAGTGCCATAGGGGATCACACTAATGGGAGTTCTTTGTTATTAACAGATTATAGCTAGCACAGTGGCATAAAGGGATAACACCAATTGGAGTTATGTATTACTAACAGATTATAGCTATCATAGTGGCATTGGGAAATAATACCAATTGATCTGCTGTGTTACTAACAGATTACAACTAGCACTGTAGCATAGGGGGATAACCCTAACAGGATTTCTGTGTTACTAACAGATTATAGCTAGCACAGCGGCATAGGGGGATAACACTAATGGGAGTTCTGTGTTATTAACAGACAGTTCTGTGTTATAGCAGATTATATCTAGCATAGTGGCATAAGGGGATAACACTAATTGGACTTCAGCGTTATTAACAGATTATGGCTAGCACAGTGGCATAGAAGGATAACACTACTGGGAGTTCTGTGTTATTAACAGATTATAGCTAGCACAGTGGCATAAGGGGATAACACTAATTGGACTTCAGCGTTATTAACAGATTATGGCTAGCACAGTGGTATAGGGGGATAACACTACTGGGAGTTCTGTGTTATTAACAGATTATAGCTAGCACAGTGGCACAGGGGGATAACACTAATGGGATGTATGTGGTTTTATCATATTATAGATAGCACAGTGGCATAGAGGGATGACACTAAAGGGAGTTCTGTGTTGTTAACCGATTATAGCTAGCACAGTGACATAGGGGGATAACACTAATGGGGGTTCTGTGTTATTAACAAATTATAGCAAGCACAGTGGCATAGGGGGATAACACTAATGGGAGTTCTGTGTTATTAACAGATTATAGCTAGCATAGTGGCAAAGGGGAATAACACTAATGGAAGTCCTGTTTTACTAACAGATTAAAGCTAGCACAGTGGCATAGGGGGATAACACTAATGGGAGTTCTATGTTATTAGATTTAATAGTTAGCTATGTTAAAGGGGGATAACACTAATGGGAGTTCTATGTTATTAACAGATTATAGCTAGTACAGTGGCATAGGGGATAACACTAATGGGAGTTCAGTGATATTAACAGATTATAGCTAGCACAGCGGCATAGGGGATAACACCAATGGGAGTTCTGTGTTATTAACAGATTATAGCTAGCACAGTGGCATAGGGATAACACTAATGGGAGTTCTGTGTTATTAACAGATTATAGCTAGCACAGTGGCATAGGGGGATAACACTAATGGGAGTTCTGTGTTATTAACAGATTATAGCTGGCACAGTGGCATAGGGACATAACACTAATGGGAGTTTTGTGTTACTAACAGATTACAGCTAGCACAGTGGCATAGGGGATAACACTAATGGGAGTTCTGTGTTATTAACAGATTATAGCTAGCACAGTGGCATAGGGGGATAACACTAATGGGAGTTCTGTGTTATTAACAGATTATAGCTAGCACAGTGGCATAGGGGATAACACTAATGGGAGTTCTGTGTTATTAACAGATTATAGCTAGCACAGTGGCATAGGGGATAACACTAATGGGAGTTCTGTGTTATTAACAGATTATAGCTAGCACAGTGGCATAGGGGATAACACTAATGGGAGTTCTGTGTTATTAACAGATTATAGCTAGCACAGTGGCATAGGGATAACACTAATGGGAGTTCTGTGTTATTAACAGATTATAGCTAGCACAGTGGCATAGGGGGATAACACTAATGGGAGTTCTGTGTTATTAACAGATTATAGCTAGCACAGTGGCATAGGGGATAACACTAATTGGAGTTCTGTGTTATTAACAGATTATAGCTAGCACAGTGGCATAGGGGGATAACACTAATGGGAGTTCTGTGTTATTAACAGATTATAGCTAGCACAGTGGCATAGGGGATAACACTAATGGGAGTTCTGTGTTATTAACAGATTATAGCTAGCACAGTGGCATAGGGGATAACACTAATGGGAGTTCTGTGTTATTAACAGATTATAGCTAGCACAGTGGCATAGGGGATAACACTAATGGGAGTTCTGTGTTATTAACAGATTATAGCTAGCACGGTGGCATAGGGGGATAACACTAATGGGAGTTCTGTGTTATTATTAGATTATAGCTAGCACAGTGGCATAGGGGATAACACTAATGGGAGTTCTGTGTTACTAACAGATTATAGCTAGCACAGTGGCATAGCGGGATAACACTAATGGGAGTTCTGTGTTATTAACAGATTATAGGTAGCACAGTGGCATTGGGGGATAGCACTAATGGGTGTTCTGTGTTATTAACAGATTATAGCTTGCACAGTGGCATATGGGGATAACACTTATTGGTGTTCTGTGTTATTAACAGATTATATGTAGGACAGTGGCATAGGGGGACTACACTAATGGGAGTTCTGTGTTATTAACAGATTTTAGCTAGCACTGTGGCATAGGGGGATAACACTAGTAGGAGTTATGTGTTTTTAACAGATTACAGCTAGCACAGTGACACAGGGCATAGCACTAACGGGAGTTATGTGTTATTAACAGATTATAGCTAGCAGAGTGTCATAAGGGATTCCACTAATGGGGGTTCTGTGTTATTAACAGATTATCTCTAGCACAGTGGCATAGGGGGATAACACTAATGGGAGTTCTGTGTTATTAACAGATTATAGCTAGCACAGTGGCATCGGGGGATAACACTAATGGGAGTTCTGTGTTAATTACAGATTATAGCTAGCACAGTGGCATAGTGGGATAACACTAATGGGAGTTCTGTGTTATTAACAGATTATAGCTTGCACAGTGGCATAGGGGAATAACACTAATGGGAGTTCTGTGTTATTAACAGATTATAGCTAGCACAGTGGCATAGGGGGATAACACTAATGGGAGTTCTGTGTTATTAACAGATTATAGCTAGCATAGTGGCACTGGGGGATAACATTAATGGGAGTTCTGTGTTATTAACAGATTATAGCTAGCACTGTGGCATAGGGGGATAACACTAATGGGTTTGTTATTAGCAGATTATAGCTAGCACAGTGGCATAAGGGGATAACACTAATGGGAGTTCTGTGTTATTAACAGATTATAGCTAGCACAGTGGCATAGGGGGAAAACACTAATGGGAGTTCTGTGTTACTAACAGATTATAGCTAGCACCGTGCATAGACGGATAACACAAATGGGAGTACTGTGTTATTAGCAGATTATAGCTAGCACAGTGGCATAGGGGGAAAACACTAATGGGAGGTCTGTGTTATTAGCAGATCATAGCTAGCACAGTGGCATAGGGGGATAACACTAATGGGAGTTCTGTGTTTTCAGCAGATTACGGCTATCGCAGTGGCATAAGGGGATAACATTAATGGGAACTCTGTGTTATTAACAGTTTATAGCTATCACAGTGGCATAGGGGGATAACTTTAATGGGGGTTCTGTCTTATTAACATTTTAAAGCTAGCACAGTGTTGTAGAAGGATAACACTAACTGGAGTTCTTTGTTATTAACAGATTATAGCTAGCACAGTGGCAAAGGGGGATAACACTAATGGGAGTTCTGTGTTATTAGCAGATTCTAGCTAGCACAGTGGCAAAGGGGGATAACACCAAATGGAGTTATGTGTTACTAACAGATTATAGCTAGCACAGTAGCAGAGGGAGATGTTCCCCCACTAGATGGGACAACATATTGGATTTAATCATCACAAATATGGGCGCCCATTGTACCACACCCATTATCACTCCCTCCTTGGTCAGATCAGACCACAAACTGATAACCCTGGACATCCTCACCCCTCCACCTCCCCCAGTCAAAGAAACCATAGTCAAAAACCTTTCCAAAGCAAACTTCAAACTACTTGCATCCGAAGTGGAAAGCTTCACTATTCTCTTGCAGAAGGATAATGATATCCAGGATGCGGAATCCTACACCAAGGCACTCTATATGCATCTTCAGGATTGCATGGACCATGCTATCCCAAATAAAACCAAGACTCCTTCCTCAAGCAAGAAGAAACCAGTCTGGTGAACCCCGGCTATAAGCAAACTTTACAATAAAATGAGGAGACATACAAAAAAGGCCAAATCTCAAGTAGAAAAATCATCCCTGATCAGCATCTTAATAAATTGAGGTCCTTCAGTAAGTCAACTAAAGCTACTTTTGAAAAGAAAGTTGCCAAGGATGCCAAGGATAACCATAAGGCCTTCTATGGCTACGTCAAAAACCTAAATGGCAATGCTCAGGGCTGTTCTGAGCTAGTACAAAATGGAACAAAATACACTGACCCTTCTGACATTGCCAACATCTTGGCTGACAGGTTCAGTGCAAATTCCCCCCCCCCCTCACCACCTACAGGGCCTATTACCATTCCAGGGGATTGCGTAAGTCCAATTATTACTGATACGTTGGTTAACAAGGCTCTATCTAAAGCTAAAAACACTGCCTCCATGGGACCAGATGGTGTCCCAGACTGTGTCATACGCGAGCTCCAAAAGGAATTAACCCTGCATCTTAATACCCTGTTCAGTCTCAACCTCTCCACAGGATAAGTGCCCATAGAATGGCGCACGGCAACAGTGGTCCCGCTACACAAGGGTGGGGCCACAACTGACCCTGGGAACTACTGACCAATAAGCCTGACCCGTCTGATCTGTAAGGCTATATGGAGCAAATCATTATGGAACTCATAAATGGAGATATTGAGAACCTCCAGTCGCTGGAACCCCACACAGTTCGGCTTTGTCAAGGGCAGATCATGCCTCCTGAACCTGGTGGATTTCTTTGAGACAGTTACTCAGGCTATAGATAAGGGAAAGAAGGTATACACAGCTTACCTTGACCTTGCTAAAGCATTTGACACCATTCCCCATTCAGGTATTATTGATAAGCTCACCAGCCTGGGCATAAACCCTTACATCACAAGATGGATCACAAACTGGCTCTCAGACAGATACCATAAAGTAAGAGTAGCGGGATCTATGTCCGAATCCAGACCAGTAATGAGTGGTGTGCCTCAGGCCTCTGTCCTGGGGCCCCTCCTGTTTGGCATATACTTCTCAGAAATACAGGCAAGCACGGAAGGGCTGTGGCTGACTACGTTTGCGGACGACTGCAAACTGGGTGCTATAATAGAGTCTCCGGCCGACATGGAGATCTTCCAGAAGGGCCTAAATGAGACTGATGCATGGTGTCAAAGCCATGGTCTCAAGCTAAATGCAAAAAAATGCGTAGTAATCCCCTTTGGAAAAAACAGAGTACCCGCAAACTACAACATAGGAGGTAATCCCCTGAAATCTGAAGAAGAAATAAGGGATCTAGGGACCCAAGTAGACAGTCAGCTTTCCTTTGATAACCATGTTGCCAAAGTGGTTAGAAACTCCTTCTATGTGACCCATCTGATCATGAAAGGGTTCGCATCAAGATCTAAGGATGCAATGGTGCCCCTCTACACTTCCCTCATCAGACCCATTATTGAGTGCAATGCACCAATTGGAATGTACCTGGCTAGACATCTCCAGCAGCTGGAGAGACCAGAGGTACCTAACCAAGAGGATTACTGGCCTAAAACAGTTGCCCTATGCAGCACGATTGAAAAAGCTAAGACTGTTCTCTGTTGCATACCGCTTTCTCAGAGGCGATCTCTTTCTAACGTACAGAGCCATGTCCAACCCAGAATTGTTGAACATGCTTCATCTTAGCAAAACCAAATCTACTCGAGCTACACGCTCTAGGGATATAAACCTCAACACAACAATCAATAGAACATGCTGGAGGGATAGATTCCCTTCGCAGAGACTTCCCTTACTATGGAACAGGGTCCCAATCTACGTAAGACAAAGCCCCTCACTATCACTCTTCACGAGGAACCTTGATGAGTGGATGGGTAACAGAAATTTCACATCTGGGATCACACAAACAGGACTACTAGTTAGGGGCCAAGGGTACTAGCTGCTAGAACAAGGGTCTAGGGTACTACTAAAGGGGCGGTGAATACCGCACAACATGGCTGGGCAAATATATGCCTTTGGGCAGATAGCCCAGCACCATCCTATGAACCTATGAACCTATAACACCAACTGATGCTTTGTGTTACTGACAGATTAGAGCTAGCACTGTGGCATAGGGGGATAACACTAATAGGAGTTCTGTGTAACTAACAGATTATAGCTAGCACAGTGGCATAGGTATATAACACTAATGGGAGTTCTGTGTTATTAACAGATTATAGCTAGCACAGTGGCATAGGGGGATAACACTAATGGGAGTTCTGTGATGTTATCAGATTGTGGCTAGCACAGTGGCATAGGGGGATAACACTAATGCGAGTTCTGTGTTATTATCAGATTACAGCTAGCACAGTGGCATAGTGGGATAACATTAATGGGAGCTCTGTGTTATTAACCGATTATAGCTAACACAGTGGCATATGGGGATAACAGCAATTGGTTTTCTGTGTTATTAACAGATTATATGTAGCACAGTGGCATAGGGGGACTACACTAATGGGAGTTTTGCGTTATTAAAAGATTTTAGCTAGCACTGTGACATAGGGGGATAACACTAGTGGAAGTTATGTGTTTTTAACAGACTACAGCTAGCACAGTGACACAGAGCATAACACTAACGGGAGTTATCTGTTATTAACAGATTATAGCTAGCACAGTTGCATAAGGGGATTCCACTAATGGGAGTTTTGTGTTATTAACAGATTACAGCTAGCACAGTGGCATAGGGGATAACACTAATGGGGGTTCTGTGTTAGTAACAGATTATAGCTAGCACAGTGGCATAGGGGGATAACACTAATGGGAGTTCTGTGTTATTAACAGATTATAGCTAGCACGGTGGCATAGTGGGATAACACTAATTGGAGTTCTGAGTTATTAACAGATTTTAACTAGCACAGTGGCATAGGGGGATAACACTAATGGGAATTCTGTGTTATTATCAGATTATAGCTAGAACACTGGCATAGGGGATAACAGTTATGGGAGTTCTGTGTTATTAACAGATTATAGCTAGCACAGTGGCATAATGGGATAACACTAATGGGAGTTCTGTGTTATTAACAGATTATAGCTAGCACAGTGGCATAGGGGGATAACACTAATGGGAGTTCTGTGTTATTAACAGATTATAGCTAGCACAGTGGCATAGGGGGATAACTCTAATGGGTGTGCTTTGTTATTAACAGATTATAGCTAGCACAGTGCATAGATCGATAGCCCTAATGGGAGTTCTGTGTTTTTAACAGATTACAGCTAGCACAGTGGCATAGGGGGATAACTCTAATGGGTGTGCTTTGTTATTAACAGATTATAGCTAGCACAGTGCATAGACGGATAGCCCTAATGGGAGTTCTGTGTTATTAACAGATTATAGCTAGCACAGTTGGATAAGGGAATAACACTAATGGGAGTTCTGTGTTATTAACAGATTTTATCTAGCACAGTGCATAGACGGATAACACAAATGGGAGTTCTGTGTATTAACAGATTTCAGCTAGCACAGTGGCATAGGGGGTTAACACTAATGGGAGTTCTGTGTTACTAACAGATTTTAGCTAGCACCGTGCATAGACGGATAAGACAAATGGGAGTTCTGTGTTATTAGCAGATTATAGCTATCACAGTGGCATAATGGGATAACATTAATGGGAGTTCTGTCTTATTAACATTTTAAAGCTAGCACAGTGTTATAGAAGGATAACACTAACTGGAGTTCTGTGTTATTAACAGATTATAGCTAGCACAGTGGCAAGGGGGAAAAGACTAATGGACGTTCTCTGCTATGAACAGATTATAGCTATCACAGTGGTATAGGGGGATAACACTAATGGGAGTTCTGTGTTGTTATCAGATTATAGCTAGCACGGTGGCATATGGGGATAACACGTATTGGTGTTCTGTGTTATTAACAGATTATAGCTAGCACAGTGGCATATGGGGATAACACTTATTGGTGTTCTGTGTTATTAACAGATTATATGTAGGACAGTGGCATAGGGGGACTACACTAATGGGAGTTTTGTGTTATTAACAGATTTTAGCTAGCACTGTGGCATAGGGGGATAACACTAGTAGGAGTTATGTGTTTTTAACAGATTACAGCTAGCACAGTGACACAGGGCATAACACTAATGGGAGTTATGTGTTATTAACAGATTATAGCTAGCAGAGTGGCCTAAGGGATTCCACTAATGGGAGTTCTGTGTTATGAACAGATTACAGCTAGCTACACCAACACTTACAAAAGAAAAGATATTATATTTTGTTTGTTTTTTGTTTTTTATTTAGTCTTTTTTGCCCACCTTTTCTAAAAAGGTTTAGATTAAATTAAATTTTATCTTTTCTATGTTGATTTATTTGTTTTCTGCTATGTAGCAATTTTGTAAGTGTTGGTGTCCTTGGCACTTTTTAATTTATTTTTATTTTTATTATAGCTTGTGCCTTTTTAAAGTTCTGCTTTATGGGTAGTATTTAATTCTTAAGCTTACATTTGGCTTTTTAACTGATTTATCTTTAAAGAATGTCTGATTTTTGTTAATTACTTGATTGTTTAATTTATGCATTAAGGCTTGCTATTTATTGAAGCTTGCAAGCATATGCTTTTGTCTGAGGAAGGGAAGTCATTGAATTTCCCGAAAGCGCTCACGTAATAAAGTGTCTGTTTGTTCTGCCTGAAGCAACTAGTCCTGGTTTTCGTTTATTCAGTTTAGTGTGTTTACATCGTGCCTTTGTCTGTTTGTGGAGTCGTTATGGCCAACCAGGATGAGGTTGTTTCTCAGGGCTCACTATTTTCTACAATTGAAGCAGCTGACAATATTCCCGATGAGGCGAATGCCAGCAGAGACCTGACTACATTGCTGCAAGTCCTTATGGGACGAGTTGATACTCTGACTCAGAAAGTGGAAAACCTGGCAGGTTCTGCCAGATTTGGAACCAACACTAACGCTGCTCCTGTTCAGAATGGAGCTTTAGCAACAACTAATGTTGCTTTACTTTTTAACGCTAATGACAGACTTCCCAGGGATAACTTGGAACCTCATTTTGACTTACGAGGTCACAGTCAAAGTGATACACGCCCAGGACCTAGGCAAACACTGAGAGCTGCTGGTGGGCAAAACAGCAGTTCTAGCGAAGTAGGTTTGTTGCCTAGAGTGCTGGATGACAGTGCTGCAGGGCTTCCAATGGAAGTCACTGGTGGTTTTGTTCCTAATTTGGGAAGGTTCTTAAATAATTTTGACTTTTTTGGTGATAACAATGGAGCAGGAACACAGTCCCCCCAAAGAAACCAGGACACTTCCTTGACAGATACTATTAACTCTTTTGATTATTTATTGTTTCGCTGTAGGAAACTACAGCTTGAGATTTCGTATCTTGAGGAGTGTTTGAATAAACAGATTGTGCCTAAGGGCCTGAGACAATGGAGATACCCTGTTGGGCTTGTCAATCAGTCCGACTTTCACATTGAATTGATTAATTTATTTAATGCACAGGCCTTTGAGTTTATGAGACTGTTAATTAAGGAATATAAAACTCAAGTGACCAACTACACTAAAGAATTGGAGGTTATGGAACATGCCATCCTTAGTAATTGTGATTTCCCCCGATATAAATTTGAATATCTTAGAATTTTTAACAGCATTGATGCTACCATTTGCAAATTAGCAGCGGGGAAGAAAAAGAAAATTACTAGGGATGTTCAGCAGTTTAACTCCAAAACTGCCTACCCCCCTCCCCCATTTGTGAACCTTGCTAACCAAAACACAACATTTCATAATATTGATGAGGTTTCTGATGGGGGAGAATCTGGAAGAGAAAACACCAACTTCCAGGTTCAGGATCAAGGGTTAAGGCGGAGTGAAAGAATAAGGAGTAACTTTAATAATCAACAGCTGAACAATGGTGTGGGTGGTCATAACAATGGCCCTAATGCCACTCGTGGTCACAATAATGCCTCTAACTCTCTTTCTGATCAGCAAGAGGGGTATACTACCCCTGGTATGGTCCAACAGGGTTTTCGGGGTCAGGAGACCCATCAGGCCAATCAACCGAGAAACACGAACCAGCAGGGGCGATCTCGAAACGGAAGAATCAGAGGAGGAGGTAGTTCAACAGAATCACCTGAACCCAACTGTTCAGGTTAATGATACTGGTGACTTCTTTTTGTACAACTACACTGACTTTTTGTTTCAGAAGGAGATGATTGAGTTTTTTTCTTTGGGGCTAACTTTTGTGCCAGACTCTGGCCTAAACTTGGTCAACACAATTATAGACCTTAAATTGTTTGTTCGAAAACTTAATCTTACTTCTCTTTTGGGAGTAAATTCATCAGTTCAGGAGGTTTTACGGGTTTCTAGTGTTTATAACCCACCCTTGCACCCGGTCCTTTCAGCATATGAAAAAATTTGTGAATTGGATTCGCATCTTCTGTCAAGGAGGGTCTAGAATGAAGAAAGGAGGGTTTAATATAAAAGACAATGAACGGACTTTATCAGGCTTCTAAAGGACTGTAAAATAAGAATGATGAAGCCGGATAAAGGGGGTGGTTTAGTTTGTATGGATCATGACACCTATGTTGCATCTATGTTATTACATTTAGAAAATCCAGCCTATCAAAAGATTAGCCGTAATGAATTGAATACTGCTTATGCTAAAATTAAACAGGTCTTGGATGACTTGTTTATAGAAGCTGCTATTGATGTTGATTTATTTGCATTTCTTTCCATGCCAGCCCCTAGAATAGCTTCTTTTTTGGCATTCCTAAGATCCATAAATGCCTTTCCGACCCCCCCCCCTTTTAGACCAATTGTGGATGGGCGAGGGTCTATCACGTATGGATGTGCCAAGTACATTGATAGCATCTTAAAGCCCCTTATTGAAAAAGAAAGTCAAATCTGTAAAGATTCTTGGGGTTTCCTAAGGGCTTTCAGTAGTTTCCTGTTTAGAGATGATTACATCTTTTTGACTGTCGATGTGAGGGACCTCTATACAGTGATCCCTCACGACTTAGGCTTAGAGTGGGTTAGGGACTTCCTGTACGTCAGAAATGTTAACAACAATACCATCTATGTTGTTGAAACACTACTTGAACTAGTTCTTACTAATAACTTTATGTTTTTTGAGGGAGATCTTTTGTCCAGAAGTCAGGGTAGCAATGGGCTCCCCCTGTGGTGGCAGTTTTGCCAACTGTATTATGGCTCAATGGGAGACCACAAAGTTATTTGAAGATCCGCTTTTTAAGCAAAATGTTGCCTGGTACACTAGGTATCAGGATGACATGTTTTTCCTGTGGAAAGGACCACAGGATGCTATTGCTGACTTCATTGCATCTATTTCTAGTTTAACTGACTTTTTGGAGTTCACTTATAGTATTGGGTTGGATTCCATCAGCTTTCTTGACATATGCATCCAAAAAGATTATGTCAACAAAAAGTTTAAAAGTTCCATCTTCAGGAAACCCACCTACTCTAATGCCTTTCTCCATTTTTCAAGTTGTCACCCCTACCACCAAAAGAGAGGGGTCATTAAAGGGCAGCTTGTTAGAGCTGCTAGGATGGTTTCTGAGGAAGCCGACTTTTTGGAGGAATGTAAATTGTTGGAAAGAATGTTTATAAAGAGAGGATATCCCTTGCCACTTGTGCAATCTTTAGAGATGGAGGTTATTAATAAACGGCAAAATGGATTTTATAAACCACTATTGCTAGTTTTTGGGTTAGAAGGGTCTGAAATGGAATTACTAGTTACCCCATTGGAAGACCTAAGAAACAATAATAGAAATAAAAATGTTATTAGGTTCTTTTGCAATAACAACCTTGACCATTCCTTTATTAGGGCTACCTTGGCGAAAAATTGGGCTTTACTAATGGAAGACCCTCTTTTAGCCAAGGTTTTAGGTGATCAACCCACTATCACTTTTAGAAGAGGGTTGAATTTGAAATCTTTACTTCAATACACCAATAAAAGTAAGTGTTTTAGGCCCAAAGGAATGGTAGGATGTGGGTGTTGTCACCAATGTAAACACCTGAACCTAGCCTATCAGGTCAACATTAGGGGGGTTCAGTTTAAAATTCAAGGTCACTTTTCCTGTGACTCAATGGGAGTAGTTTACTGTGCTCTATGTCAGGATTGCAACCCCTTTTACATTGGTAAAACTGAGCGAAAGCTTAAGCAACGCATATATGAGCACTATTATGCAATCACTAAATGTGACCTTACGAATGCCCTAGCTAGGCACATTAATGATCACCCTGGCCATTTTTTTAAGTTTTCAGTTCTCATCCAAATTAATAAGGATGATAGAGGTGGGCCCTGGCAGATTAATCTTGAAATCGAAGAACTAAGATGGCAGGTTTTGACTGCATCTTATTTAATGCCTGGTCTCAATGAGACCGTGTCCATTAAATGCTGTCTCAAAAGATTAGTCTTGAAAAGGTAAATTAAAAATATGCCTTTGGTGGCTCTGTTTATATTTTGTTTGTTTTTTGTTTTTTATTTAGTCTTTTTTTGCCCACCTTTTCTAAAAAGGTTTAGATTAAATTAAATTTTATCTTTTCTATGTTGATTTATTTGTTTTCTGCTATGTAGCAATTTTGTAAGTGTTGGTGTCCTTGGCACTTTTTAATTTATTTTTATTATAGCTTGTGCCTTTTTAAAGTTCTGCTTTATGGGTAGTATTTAATTCTTAAGCTTACATTTGGCTTTTTAACTGATTTATCTTTAAAGAATGTCTGATTTTTGTTAATTACTTGATTGTTTAATTTATGCATTAAGGCTTGCTATTTATTGAAGCTTGCAAGCATATGCTTTTGTCTGAGGAAGGGAAGTCATTGAATTTCCCGAAAGCGCTCACGTAATAAAGTGTCTGTTTGTTCTGCCTGAATCAACTAGTCCTGGTTTTCATTTATTCAGTTTACAGTGGCATAGGGGGATAACTTTAATGGGAGTTCTGTGTTATTACCATTTTAAAGCTAGCACAGTGTTATAGATGGATAACACTAATGGGAGTTATGTGTTATCAGCAGATTATAGGTATCACAGTGGCATAGGGGGATAACACTAATGGGAGTTCTGTGTTATTAACAGTTTATAGCTAGCACAGTGGCATAGGGGGATAACATTAATGGGAGTTCTGTTTTATTAACATATTATAGCTAGCACAGTGGCATAGGGGGATAACATTAATGGGAGTTCTGTGTTATTAACAGATTATAGCTAGCACAGTGGCATAGGGGGATAACATTAATGGGAGTTATGTGTTATTAACATATTATAGCTAGCACAGTGGCATAGGTGGATAACATTAATGGGAGTTCTGTGTTATTAACAGATTATACCTAGCACAGTGGCATAGGGGGATAGCACGAATGGGAGTTCTGTCTTATTAACAGATTATAGCTTGCACAGTGTCATAGGGGGGATAACATTAATGGGAGTTCTGTTTTATTAAGCTTTTATAGCTATCAGAGTGGCATAGGGGGATAACTTTAATGGGAGTTCTGTGTTATTACCATATTAAAGCTAGCACAGTGTTATAGAGGGATAACACTAATGGGAGTTCCAATATATTAACAGATTATAGCTAGCACAGTGGCATTGGGGGATAACACTAGTGGGAGTTCTGTGTTATTAACAGTTTATAGCTAGCACAGTGGCATTGGGGGATAACCCTAATGGGAGTTCTGTGTTATTAACAGTTTATAGCTATCACAGTGGCATAGTGGGATAGCACGAATGAGAGTTCTGTGTTATTAACAGATTACAGGTAGCACAGTGGCATAGGGGGATAACTCTAATGGGTGTTATGTGTTATTAACAGATTACAGCTAGCACAGTGGCATAGGGGGATATCACTAATGGGAGTTCTGTGTTATTAACAGATTATAGCTAGCACAGTTGGATAAGGGAATAACATTAATGGGAGTTCTGTGTTATTAACAGATTTTAGCTAGCACAGTGGGATAGGGGGAAAACAATAATGGGAGTTCTGTGTTATTAACAGATTATAGCTAGCACAGTGGGATAGGGGGAAAACAATAATGGGAGTTCTGTGTTATTAACAGATTATAGCTTGCACAGTGTATAGACATATAACACTAAAGGGAGTCCTGTGTTATTAACAGATTATAGCTAGCACAGTGGCATAGGGGGTTAACACTAATGGGAGTTCTGTGTTACTAACAGATTATAGCAAGCACTGTGCATAGACGGATAACACAAATGGGAGTTCTGTGTTATTAGCAGAATATAGCTAGCACAGTGGCATAAGGGGATAACACTAATGGGAGTTCTGTGTTATTAACAGATTATAGCTAGCACAGTGGCATAGGGGGAAGACACTAATGGGATTTCTGTGTTATTAACAGATTATAGCTATCACAGTGGCATAGGGGGATAACATTAAGGGGATTTCTGTTTTATTAACAGTTTATAGCTATCACAGTGGCATAGGGGGATAACATTAATGGGAGTTCTGTTTTATTAACATATTAAAGCTAGCACAGTGTTATACAAGGATAACACTAACTGGAGTTCTGTGTTATTAACAGATTATAGCTAGCACAGTGGCATGGGGGATAACACTGATGGGAGTTCTGTGGTGTTATCCTATTATAGATAGCAGAGTGGCATAGTGGGATGACACTAATGGGAGTTCTGTGTCACTAACAGATTACAGCTAGCACAGTGGCATAGGGGGATAACTCTAATGGGTGTTATGTGTTATTAACAAATTACAGCTAGCACGGTGGCATAGGGGGATATCACTAATGGGAGTTCTGTGTTATTAACAGATTATAGCTAGCACAGTGGCATAGGGGGATAACTCTAATGGGTGTGCTTTGTTATTAACAGATTACAGCTAGCGCAGTGGCATAGGGGGTTAACACTAATGGGAGTTCTGTGTTACTAACAGATTATAGCTAGCACCGTGCATAGACGGATAACACAAATGGGAGTTCTGTGTTATTAGCAGATTATAGCTAGCACAGTGGTATAAGGGGAAAACACTAATGGGAGTTCTGTGTTGTTAACAGATTATAGCTTGCACAGTGGCATAGAGGGATAACACTAATGGGAGTTCTGTGTTTTCGGCAGATTAAGGCTATCGCAGTGGCATAAGGGGATAACACTAATGGGATTTCTGTGTTATTAACAGATTATAGCTAGCACAGTGGCATAGGGGGATAACATTAATGAGAGTTCTGTGTTATTAACAGTTTATAGCTATCCCAGTGGCACAGGGGGATAACATTAATGGGAATTCTGTCTTATTAAAATATTAAAGCTAGCACAGTGTTATAGAAGGATAACACTAACTGGAGTTCTGTGTTATTAACAGATTATAGCTAGCACAGTGGTATAGGGGGATAACACTAATGGGAGTTCTGTGTTGTTATCAGATTATAGCTAGCACAGTGGGATATGGGGATAACACTTATTGGTGTTCTGTGTTATTAACATTATATGTAGGACAGTGGCATAGGGGGACTACACTAATGGGATTTCTGTGTTATTAACAGATTATAGCTATCACAGTGGCATAGGGGGACTACACTAATGGGATTTCTGTGTTATTAACAGATTATAGCTATCACAGTGGCATAGGGGGATAACATTAATGGGACTTCTGTTTTATTAACAGTTTATAGCTATCACAGTGGCATAGGGGGATAACATTAATGGGAGTTCTGTCTTATTAACATATTAAAGCTAGCACAGTGTTATACAAGGATAACACTAACTGGAGTTCTGTGTCACTAACAGATTACAGCTAACACAGTGGCATAGGGGGATAACTCTAATGGGTGTGCTTTGTTATTAAAAGATTATAGCTAGCACAGTGCATAGATGGATAGCACTAATGGGTGTTATGTGTTATTAACAGATTACAGCTAGTGCAGTGGCATAGGGGGTTAACACTAATGGGAGTTCTGTGTTACTAACAGATTATAGCTAGCACAGTGGCATAGGGGGATAACATTAATGAGAGTTCTGTGTTATTAACAGTTTATAGCTATCACAGTGGCACAGGAGGATAACATTAATGGGAATTATGTCTTATTAAAATATTAAAGCTAGCACAGTGTTATAGAAGGATAACACTAATGGGAGTTCTGTGTTATTAACAGATTATAGCTAGCACAGTGACATAGCGGGATAACACTAATGGGAGTTTTGTGTTATTAACAGATTTTAGCTAGCACTGTGGCATAGGGGGATAACACTAGTAGGAGTTATGTGTTTTTAACAGATTACAGCTAGCACAGTGCATAGATGGATAATACCAATGGGAGTTCTGTGTTATTAACAGATTATCTCTAGCACAGTGGCATAGGGGGATAACATTAATGGGCGTTCTGTGTTATTAAGAGTTTATAGCTATCACAGTGGCATAGGGGGATAACATTAATGGGAGTTTTGTGTTATTACCATATTAAAGCTAGCACAGTGTTATAGAGGGATAACACTAATGGGAGTTCTGTGTTATCAGCAGATTATAGCTAGCACAGTGGCATAGGGAGATAACATTAATGGAAGTTCTGTGTTATTAACACAGAATTAGGGTTGGGAGGGTGGCCTAATGGTTAAGGTGTTTGCCTTACAAACACAAGGTACAAGGTTTGAATCTCACAGGGGATAATTGGCTAGGCTTAAAATGTCATGTAAAGGCAGTTAGCCTAGTACTAATCTATGAACCTATGAACAGATTATAGCTAGCATAGTGGCATAGGGGGGATAACACTAATGGGAGTTCTGTGTTATTATCAGATTAGAGCTATCACAGTGACATAGGGGGAATAACATTAATGGGAGTTCTGTGTTATTAACAGATTATAGCTATCACAGTTGCATAGGGGGATAACATTAATGGGAATTCTGTGTTATTAACAGATTATAGCTAGCACAGAGGCACAGGGGGTAACACTAATTGGAGTTCTGTGTTATTAACAGATTATAGGTAGCACAGTGGCATAGGGGGATAACATTAATGGGAGTTCTGTGTTATTAATAAAATAATAGCCAAGGTGACTTTAAAATTTTTAATTTTTCCACACAGAAAGTGAGCATTGAGCCAGCAGATTTATTAGCGAAATAATTAACCTTTGTTCCATCTCACAATGCCTCCTTTGCTGAAACTATAATTGACTTAAAATTATTCACAAGGAAGCTTAACTTTAGTTACTTGTTTGCGGCTAGACAACAACCTCAGAGCCCGTTCTATGTACATAGTACCTATTGCCCCCCATTACAGCCGACATTAACAATGTTTGAACATGTTTGTGAAGTGGACTTATTCAATTGTATTTGTGTACAAAATCAAAGTAAAAGGAAGGATCATAATGTTACTAAGGAAGAAGAACTAGCACTTAATTTGGTTCAACAGGCATGGGTGAGGGTGATGCAACCTGACAAGGGTGGAGGACTGGTTATAATGAATAATAATGAATATGTCAATAGAATGGTAAGGATAGTAATGACTGAAGCATACACGGAGGTGTCCCATAACAAATTAAATATTGCTTATGGGAGAATTTGTGCTAACTTAGAAGAACTGCTTATTGAGGCAAGGACTGACATGGATATATACAGTTTCTTATGTATGCCAGCACCTAGAATTTCAACTTTGTTTGGCATCAGCAAGATCCACAAGAGTGTCTCGGACCCACCAATGAGACCTCTTGTGGATTCCAGGAATAGCATCACTTACCCATTAGCCAAATATATTGACCATTTTTTGCAGAAATATGTAAAATTACAAAAACAGTTTTGCAAGGACTCATGGTCCTTTTTAAGGAGTATACAGGATTTACAGTTTAATGAGGGCTTCAATTTCCTAACTATAGACGTTAAAGATTTGTACACGTCCATCCCACATGTTGAGGGTGTAGAACAGCTCAGCCTGTTACTGCTAGAACTGGAAGCCCCTAGAAGTTTAATTTCTTTGCTCACTGAACTGTTGGACATACTGCTGTCTAATAATTACATTACCTTCAACAACAGGTTTTTCGTCCAGTCCATTGGCGTAGCAATGGGCTCCCCATGTGGAGCCAGCTTCGCCAACCTAGTGATGGCTTCATGGGAAAGGGAGTTTATTTTAAATGTACCTGAAATTAGAAGCCAAATACACTTTTATACAAGATACCTGGACAATATCTTTATGTTGTTTAAGGGGTGATGAGGTGGAAGCTAACAATCTAGTGACATACCTCAATAATACCACTGGTTTTTTACAGTTCACACATACTTTACACATGGAAAGAATAGCTTACCTGGATGTTGATTTAAAAAAGGACCTAATTAATGGTTGCTATACAGCTCGTATTTCCAGGAAAGATACCTACTCGAATGCTTTTTTACATTTTGACAGTTGTCATCCACTATTTCAAAAGCGTTCAGTGGTAAAACGTCAACTGGTATGAGCAGCTCTGATGGTTTCCACACAAGAAGAGTTTTTACTAGAATGTAATCAAATTCAGGATACGTTTATCAAGAGGGGATAGCCTCTACCTATGGTTAGGGAACTGGTAAGAGAAGTACAAAACAAGAGGCATAGGGGCATGTACCAACCTATACTGGGGGTTAAAATTAATGAGGAACAAATGGAAATCAACCAGGTTCGGATGGGTCATGATGATGCTCCTTTAGTAGGGTCCACTTTTATTACTACTTTTAGTAGCAATAGTTATGATATCAAAGACATCATTAATAAGAACTGGGATTTAATAGTCCTTGACCACAACTTTTATGCTAAATTGAGGGACCCCCCTAGAGTAGTTTTTAGATGTGGCAGGAATTTAAACAGCTTATTACAGACTAGGAAGGAAGACAATTTTGGAAGCAGGAGGAAAGGGATGATAAAGTGTAGCATGTGCCCCCAATACCCCTTCATGAAGATTGGGGTCAACTTCTTGAGCAGAGGAGTGCCCTATGTGTCAAGGGAAAATTTGACCGTAATACTAAAAGTATAGTCTATTTGGCCCAATGCCAAGCCTGCCCAGCTTTTTATATTGGGGAGTCGGACAGGAAACTAAAAGAAAGGGTTTATGAACACCTTTACAGCGTTAGGGTTTATGAACACCTTTACAGCGTTAGGGTTTACGAACACCTTTACAGCATTAGGGTTTACAAACACCTTTACAGCATTAGGGTTTACAAACACCTTTACAGCGTTAGGGTTTACGAACACCTTTACAGCGTTAGGGTTTATGAACACCTTTACAGCGTTAGGGTTTACAAACACCTTTACAGCGTTAGGGTTTATGAACACCTTTACAGCGTTAGGGTTTACGAACACCTTTACAGCATTAGGGTTTACAAACACCTTTACAGCATTAGGGTTTATGAACACCTTTACAGCGTTAGGGTTTACGAACACCTTTACAGCATTAGGGTTTACGAACACCATTATAGCATTAGAACATCAAAGCAGGAAAATGCTCTGGCTAGACATGTGAGTGCTTTCCCATTACACTCTTTTAAATTTAGAGTGATTGACCAGGTTACGAGTGATGGAAGGGGTGGCCCTAGTTCATTATTCCTAGAAAAACTGGAATTAATATGGTAACTTCATACCAGGGCTTGCTACCCGCCAGAACTGAATGAAGTTTATTCCATATCTTGCATCCTTAAACTAAAGAGTTTAATAAGGTGAATATATACCTTATTCACTTCAGCCTGCAAGAAAGGTTTCATATTTTTGGTTTAACAGGGTATGTTAAATATTTATCTAAATAGTCAAAAATGTACTTATTTGTTCAGTTAGGTATATACATGTTTATACATATACATGGTTATTCACATTCACTTAGTTGTTATCTACACATGAATGTGTTTGCATTTAGAGTTGTTTATGTGAATGTGTACACTCTTATTTCATCTTTTATCATATTCACCGGATGTCCTTTACAGGATGGTTTTCTCTGCTCCAGTCTTTATAGCTTTATCGCTTGATGATTTTAAATTCAGACAACATGGGGCTAATATAAGTGTTTTGTTATATATTTCTTCATCCTACTTTTTAGAACTGTCATTATTAACTACTATTGAAAGTTATTTAAGATCTTAATACTTTTTCACACAGTGGTAAAGTATTTTATTTTATACTGATTTCAATTTTACACTTCATTCTTGACTTCTCACTTTTTACAGTTACCTTAACTATTGGTTTTAATGTTAGCATGGTTTTTAAATATTTCTGAATATACTTTTAAAAGGTCTTTTAAGAGTGTTTTCGAACTGATGAGCTATGTTTATATTTACACATATACAAATATATTTACTGCATACATACTTGTTTTACAAGAAGCTGGATTTTTAAAGAAGCATACAATGGGTTAATTGTTCTTTCCTGCTTACCTTGGGGGTGGGTTTGTCTTTTGCTTGGAGGAAGTTGATGTGGTTTGAACTTATATTTACTGTTTGAAACATTCTTGTTGCAACTGTCTGATGAAGTCTCACTAAGGGGTGAGATGAAAAGCGCTTTATGGTTACTGTTTTTTATTATTTTTATCGTTTGTTTGAAGCAAAGTCTGAAGAATAAACTTTGGAAACTACTACTGTGTGTGTGCCTCAAGCATTCATGCCTGCATTCCTGTTTTTGCAGTTACCTGTTTCAGTATTCCAAGTCTGTTTATTAACAAATTATAGCCAGCACAGTGGCATAGGGAGATAACACCATTTGGAGTTCTGTGTTACTAACCTATGTTACAGCTTGCACTGTGGCATAGGGGGTTACACTAATGGGAGTTCTGTGTTATTAACAGATTATAGCTAGCAGAGTGGCATAGGGGGATACAATCAATTGGAGTTCTGTGTTACTAACAGATTATAGCTAGCAGAGTGTCATAGGGGGATAACTCTAATGGGAGTTCTGTGTTATTAACAGATTATAGCTAGCACAGCGGTATAGGGGATAACACCAATTGGAGTTCTGTGTTACTAACAGATTACAGCTAGCACTGTGGCATAGGGGGATAACACTAATGGGAGTTCTGTGTTATTAACAGATTATAGCTAGCACAGTGGCATAGGGAGATAACACAAATCAGAGTTCTGTGTTAGTAACAGATTATAGCTAACACAGTGCCATAGGGGGATAACACGAATGGGAGTTCTTTGTTATTAACAGATTACAGCTAGTGCAGTGGGTAGGGGGATACCACTAATGGGAGTTCTGTGTTAATAACAGATTACAGCTACCACAGTGACATATGGGGATAAAACTAATGGGAGTTATGTGCTATTAACAGATTATATGTAGCACAGAGGCATAGGGGGAGTGCACTAATGGGAGTTCTGTGTTATTAACAGATTTTAGCTAGCACAGTGGCATAGGGGGATTCCACTAATGGGAGTTCTGTGTTATTAAAAGATTACAGCTAGCGCAGTGGCATAGGGGGATAACTCTAATGGGAGTTCTGTGTTATTAACAGATTATAGCTATCACAGCGGTATAGGGGATAACACCAACTGGAGTTATGTGTTACTAACAGATTATAGCCAGCACTGTGGGATAGGGAGATTAACACCAATTGATGTTTTGTGTTACTGACATAGTACAGCTAGCACTGTGGCAAAGGGGGACAACACTAATGGGAGTTCTGTGTTATTGACAGATTATAGCTAGTGCAGTGGCATAGAGGATAACACTATTTGGAGTTCTGAGTTATTATCAGATTATAGGTAGCATAGTGGCATAGGGTGATAACACTAATGGAAGTTCTGTGTTATTCACAGATTATAGCTAGCACAGTGGCATAGTGGATAACACTAATGTGAGTTCTGTGTTATTAACAGATTACAGTTTACACAGTGGCATGGGGGATAACACAAATGGGAGTTCTGTGTTATTAACAGATTATAGCTGACACAGTGGCATAGGGAGATAACACTAATGGGTGTTCTGTGTTATTCACAGATTATAGCTAGCCAGTGGCATAGGGGATAACAGGGTACCTTTGGCTAGGCTTATATAGGCCCTGGGGCCAATAGCCTAGTACCTAACTATGAACCTATGAACATTAATAGGAGTTCTTTGTTATTAACAGATTATAGCAAGCAGAGTGGCATAGGGCGATAACACAAATGGGAGTTCTGTGTTACTAACAGGTTATAGTTAGCACGGTGGCATAGGGGGATAACACTAACTGGAGTTCTGTGTTATTAACAGATTATAGTTAGCACAGTGGCATAGGCGGATGACACTAATGGGAGTTCTGTGTTATTAACAGATTATAGCTAGCACAGTGGCATAGGGGGATAACACTAACTGGAGTTCTGTGTTATTAACAGATTATAGTTAGCACAGTGGCATAGGCGGATGACACTAATGGGAGTTCTGTGTTATTAACAGATTATAGCTAGCACAGTGGCATAGGGGGATATCACTAAGGGAGTTCTGTGTTATTTACAGATTACAGCTAGTGCAGTGGCACAGGGGGATAACACTGATGAGAATTCTGTGTTATGAACAGATTATAGCTGGCACAGTCGCATAGGGGGATAACACAAATGGGAGTTCTGTGTTATTAACAGATTTTAGCTAGGACAGTGGCATCGGGGGATAACACTAATGGGAGTTTTGTGTTATTAACAGACTATACCTAGCGCAGTGGCATAGTGGGATAACATTAATGGGAGTTCTGTGTTATTAAAAGATTATAGCTAGCACAGTGGCATAAAGGATAACTCTAGTGGGAGTTCTGTGTTATTAACAGATTACAGCTAGCGTAGTGGCATAGGGGGATAACTCTGATGGGAGTTCTGTGTTATTAACAGATTATAGCTAGCACAGTGGCATAGGGGGATAACATTAATGGGAGATCTCTATTATTAACAGTTTATAGCTAGCACAGTGGCATAGGGGGATAACATTAATGGGAGTTCTGTGTTATTAAAAGATTATAGCTAGCACAGTGGCATAAAGGATAACTCTAGTGGGAGTTCTGTGTTATTAACAGATTACAGCTAGCGTAGTGGCATAGGGGGATAACTCTGATGGGAGTTCTGTGTTATTAACAGATTATAGCTAGCGCAGTGGCATAGGGGGATAACTCTAGGGGGAGTTCTGTGTTAGTAACAGATTATAGCTAGCACAGTTGTATAGGGGGATAACACTAATGGGAGTTTTGTATTATTAACAGATTATAGCTAGCAAATTTGCATGTGGGCAAAAGGTCATGACTGTGGCCCAGATGACCTGGGTCTGATTAGTAGCACATGTGCCTGAGGCACTGGTGTGGAGAAATAGATGTTTTCATGCTGGAGGGATTGTGGATAAGGGACTATTTGCTATGATGATTCCTGATGGCTGCTGGGGGCACTGCCATAAGGGGGTAAAGTCCAAAGAGGGGACATGGTGGTAGAAATGGCTGAGCCGCTGCATAGCCAGGCTGATTCATCCCCATCATATGTCCCTATATGTCCCCACCACATGCTCACTGCTTGGACTTGACCATGCAAACCATCGGGAGTGGAGTAATGAAAGGCAGATATGTCATATGTCCCCATATTACCCCACTACATACTCACTGCTTGGACAAGATCATGCACACCCCAAGGGGTGTGGGAGTAATGACAGACTGTTATGTCATATGTCCCCATATTTCCCCACTACATGCTCACACCTTGGACCTGACCATGCAAGCCATGGGGGTGTGTAATGACATGCTGATATGTCATATTTCCCCATATGTCCTCACCAGTTGGACATGACTATGAAAACCATAGGGAGGAGGAGTGATGAGTAGGCCACTAAAAGAAATAACCCTGTAGGCAGAAGTTGGATGTCAAGACCCCCACTGGGGACTTCCTTGGTTTCATACTGGCCCCAGCCCAAATCACAGAATGTTCAGGGGCAGAGGGAGACTGGGACTGGGGTATATTTCATCGAATGATTAGAATGAGGCAAGGGGGTCAAAATGGGAAAAAGGAGTTAAAAATGAACACAGCTAATGATACCATCATCTTTAACTTAAAATAAAATAAAACTCAGCTTGAAATAAGTCATCCATCTTAGACTTTACCAGTGGAAATTATGATATAATGAAGTGCATACTCGTGAAAGCAGACTAGGATACTTTTTTCAAAAATCCAGATGAATGTAATTAGCACAATTGACATTAATGATTTATGCATTTGTTAGCAAACAGTATGCAAATAAATTCAACAAATAAATCCTTTAATAGAATAAGAAACTGATAAGATGTACAACGATGACAACAACAAAGTAGACACTACTTAGCTTTCAGAACTTCCTCTAGCCATAAACTACTTGTTTTTATTATCAAATCATCCCGTCATCCAAATCTCATTTCAAGGACTGAATGCAATAATAATGCATTTTTTAACCGCATCAGAAAACTGTAAATGAAAATTTATAGAAGTAATGTTACCATTGAACAAATTAAGTGATCACCCAACCCCAGGACATAGCAAATGAATTTGCAGAAAATATGTGCAGAGTTTACAATAAGTAAATATGCCCGCGGTGGTGGTGCTGCGGTAGCGTTGTCGCCTCACAGTAAGACACTGTCCGGTTCAATTCTCAGTTAGAGCATCTTCTGTGTGGAGACATGTGTGAAGGGGCATATCTTTGTTGAAGGTTTTGCGTCAGGGCTGGTAACTCAGCATGTAAAAATCAACTACCAATCATTAGTGGACCGGAGTTCTGCTGTTGTGACCCCTAACCGGGAAAAGCTGAAAGACACAACAACAACAACAACATAGCAGAATTCTATTGAGACAAAGAAGGCCATCCCTTTTATAACTACAAGTATAATAACTGCTGTGACAAATAAAATTAAACACTTAAGTTCTATGTGACCAGGCAATATACCATGTGGATTCCTATACAGTATCATGAAACTCTAACTAATCTCCCATTAATAACCGTAAATAGAATGGTAGTACAGGGAGACATCCTCGGCCTGTAGGGACAGACTGTAATGGAACCATTTCACAGAAGGGGGGTACATGAGATGCAAATAATGTTAGATACATTAGACTTTTGATTCTGTATAGAAATTGTAGGAAGAATCATAAATGAGCATATCCAAAATGACAAAGGAGACCTTCTTCTTCTTCCAGCTTTTCCCAGTTAGGGGTCACCACAGCAAATCACCTGTCCGGTCATGATTGGCAGTGGAGTTTTACCATGTCGAGTTGCCAGTCTGGTGCCCAACCTTCCACAGAAGACACACACACATGCTCACACCTAGGCCAATTTAGAGTGTCCAGTATACCTACAGCATGTCTTTGGGATGTGGGAGGTAACTGGAGCACCTGGAAGAAACCCATGTCACCAAAGGGAGGACATGCAAACTCCACACAGAAGGCACCCCAGCCCAGGATCGAACTGGAGAGCCTCTTGCTGTGAGGCGGCAATGCTGACCACTGCACCACCATGGCTGCCCATGACAAAGGATACCAAATTCTATTAAATATCAGTATGATTTTTTTTAAGGGGAAATTTTACCTTTTAATTTTGTGCAATACTTTGAAGAGACTCTTGACAAAGGGCTAACAGTGCACACTGCTTATCTAGATCTTTCTCGATCTTGCTAAGGCATTCAGCCCTATTAAATATAAGGAACTAATTGACAAATTGCACAGATTAAATGTCAATCCAAATGTAACTCATTCAATAAAAACTTAAGCTGCAGGTCACAACAAGTGTGGGTGAGAGGGGTTACCCCCCTCTGTCCTGATGAAAATAATCAGTGGTATCCCCAAAGGGCTCTGTACTGGGACCACTTCTTGTTGAATTACTTTTCTCAGACATGAAAGTGAGAAATGGGTTTGGGATAACAAAATATTCTGACAATTGTAAAGTGAGTGACAGAATTACTTCAGTGAAAGATAATGACGTTCTTCAACATGGTCTCCAAAAGTTATTCCTTGTGTAGTTGTAATGGCCTCGCTTTTAATGAAGGGCAGACATTTTGGTTGCAGACTAAAGGGTCAAATTGTTAAAAAAAAATTGTGTCATTAAAGATCTATGGACAACAATAATAACTCTGCTGGAGAAGCATTATTCTCCTGCGCTATAGCCAAATTATGGAACTCACTCCCACCCTCAATTACCTCTGTAACATCTTGCACCCACTTCAAAACTGTACTAAAAGTGCACCTAAAAACTTGCAGAATATGCCTTTGCAATTCCGCCTCTAATAGCACACACTCCACCCACCCACTACCTCTCTCTGCACCCCACTAACTACCTTGATTATAGCAAGCTCAGTTGTTCATTAACCTACTAAGCTACTTACCATGCAGTAAGAACTTCTTATTGCAACAATTGATAATGCCTGTTATTTTTTTTTTTGCTCAAATTTTTTATTTGATTTTCCAATAACAATTTAGGAAACAGAATAAATTACAATTTGATGACAAATAATCATAAACTATGTACAAAATTTACAGATAATGTCTGTTATTACCTCATAAACAACATTGTTTCAGTTGTCCACCAAGGAATTATGTTCTACATCTGTAAGTATGTTCAACACCTGTCATTATGTTTTAAACTTGTATTTATGTTCTACAGCTGTTTTGCAACTTTGTTTTAATCTTGTATTATGTTCTACAGCTGTAACAATGTCTATATTTTTGAAATTATATGTTTCTCAAATTGTATAATGTCTGTAACATTTGAACGTGGAGCTTTTCTCCCCGTGCCTCCCCTGAAAACGGACCTACGTCCAGTCGGACTCTTCCAGTCAACAAATGTAAATAAATAAAATAAATAAAAAAGCAGACAACAGTACATAATTTAAACTTGTGATGAGTGTGTGTTCACCAAAGCCAAAACATCACATGCTGGGTCTGCAGCACAGAAGGATAAGGACCTTTGTGTGTCCCAGATGGTTTGCATTTTATTAGTGGCTTGTGTTAGCGATTTCAGGAGGGGAGCGATGTGAACAAAGTGGCTGATGTTGGCTTCCCCATTCCATAGCTACAGTGTATTGGGCAGGTCCCTTTGTTACAGGCCATTTTGAGTGAAACACAGTTATAATAAGTCATTGCACAAAAACTGGGCATACATGAGTCCATCCTAGGAATGTGCATGCTTTAGCAAAGCAGTAGTTCACCATCTGAACTGGCCAACTGGGGAGAAAACTAGCTAAGCAAAAAAGAAAAAAAAAATTATCATTTCAAGATGATAATGATACACTGCCTTGACCCCCTCCCCCACCAAAAGCCTGACAGTTAAATCTGTGTATCCAGAAGAACAAATATCTCCAGAAGGAGGAGACCCCTAGGGTGATGTGGACTGCTAAAACTGACTTGTTGTCCATTAGTATATCAACCTTCTCTCTCTCTCTCTCTCTTAGTGACATAAACATTTGACAAATGCAATGTCCCAACCAGCTATGTGCAACATCAGTACCTCTAATCTAAATATTAAATTAGTCTCTAGTTATAAGCAAGCCCTCAGATAAATCACATTTAAATTTTAGCACATATAACATCCTGTCTCTGTCCAGTATACATGCCCCCAACAGCACCACCATTATACAGAACTGTTCGCCATAACCCCTCTGATGTCATCATCTCCCCATATATATGTCAGACCATGTATTTATTTTCTGGGTTAGAGCAGTGATTTCCAGGGCTCTTTTTCAGACTCAGCCTGGGAGCAGTGTCTGGCTAAGTGACATGTTAACAGTCACACAGTTAGGCAAAGAAAGATAAGGGAATCAAACCTTGCACCACTGGAACATAAGAAACAGCTCATTAAAAGCTCCTTAATCCTCTAAGCCAGCTGCCAGAAAGTATATCCACCTATGCCTAAAACACCTACGATTCCTTCTTTATCATGACTCTAGGCCTAAACCTAAAGTGGTGATGCTTACCCATATCCATATCCATATCCTACTCCCACACTAGGTAATGCTACTCGACTTAGTAACAAACGTGGCCAACCACACTTCGGGGATATGGGGTTGGATGTCTGTAAAATAAATGCCAAACATGAGAGGGCCAGGAACTGATCCCTGTGGCACCACAATAGTTGTATTTTTTTATTCAAGAATGGAACCAGCAACTTTCACAACTTGGATCTATAGGGTAGCTAATTTGCAATCAACAGGATAATGTAAGGATTTATACTAAGCTTGCATAATTTTTGAATAATGCCACCATAGGGGTGGTATCAAAAGCACTGGCCAGGTCAAAATGATTGGGTAGATTATAAATGATGTATAATGTTTGCAACTGGGAGTGTGTCAGTATGGTTTGTGATGTAAAATGCTTGCAACTAGGATTGTGTCAGTGTGGTTCATTTTCATTTATATAAATGTACGATTGCTTATGTCATAAGTGATGGGTTTGATAAAGATGTTTCTTGTTTAAAAAAGGGCAGGAGCTGAATAATATATGTTAAGTTTCTTAGGTTGTATGATATATAGCAATGTATGTGAGGTATAATGTTTGTTAATGTTAATTTAATACAATTTGATGATTTTTGTATAAATGTAAATTTGCTTATGTCACAGGTGATAATTCAGTAAAGATGTTTAAAAAAAGATAAGCAGTCTGCACATAATGACCAGTTCTACAACCCATGTTACCTTTTCAGAGAACCTTTACTAGGTTCAGGAGACAGGATCTGTCATTCACAAAACCAAACTGATTGGGATCTGTAGCTATTAAGTTTCCTACGTCTGCATAAATGAGTTCTGTTATACATTCCGTGGCTTTGCATACAAGGCTGGTGAGGCTGATAGGACTATAAGTACTTGGCTCTGTTGAGGTGCCACCCTTGTGTAGAGGAGTCACAGTGGCTATTCTGCAAGCATCAAGATCAAACCCTGTGCACAGGCTGAGGCTGAACAGTTTCAGTACAGGCTTAGACACTGCATACCTGGCACTGATGAGAATGCAGCCTAGTATGTTGTCTGGTCCCCATGAATGTATTATTTTTAGCTTTTGACAGGGATTCTAATACGTGTTCCAAACTGATTTCAGGGGAAACTAAATTCTCAGGGACAGTGAGCACAACAATGTATGTAGGAGGGTAAATTCGGCACTAAATTTGTCTACTAATATATTAGCTGTAGCCTCGGGATCATAATGGGGCAATATTATTATGGATGAGCTCAGTGCATTATTGGACATGATTCCTTACTTCTCTGTCATGACTGAAGAAAGTTTTGGAGTTTCTTTGGAATCTGTAGCAACTTTAAGTTTTTATATTCCTTACTGGCATGTTATAATGTAGTCCTGAAGTAGCGAGATTAGGATTTCTTACAATGTTTCATTGTTTTTCTTCTTTTGTTGTACAGTTTATTAATACAGGAGTTCCACTCAAGAGGCTATTTATTTATTCCTGAATGTACCATTATATTTAGGACAGATGGGTAATGACCTTTCTATGCAACTGTTCAGGTGTTGGTAGAGATCAGAGCTGAATGTGGCAACCCTCTCAGTTAGGTCCATTTGCAATGGATTGCTGGAAATTTGGTCTCATGTGGTGGTGGGATGGTACCACTAAGCCTGACAGAGAAGATGACTGATTTATGGTCTGATCTAACCAGGATGAGGAGATGTGAAGTGGGGTGCAGGTATGGGCTAGGTTTGTAAGCACAAGGTTCATAGGCAGGTACTAGATCAAGGGTATTAGTTTTGCAATTTGCTCCAGGGCATAGGTGCTAATGAAGTCTAGGAAATGCTGATCGTAACTATTTTTCTTGGTGTAAGTGTGCCAATCAATGGTTGGGTAATTGAAGTCTCCTAGTAAGAAGTCACTTGGTTTGATATTTAATGCCTCAATGGAGTTGAGGTCATTTCTGTGATTTTTGGGTAAAATTCATGGGGGACTTGTAGCTAGCAATTAATTAATATTTGGATTTGTTAAGGGTGATATAGATCTCCAGGAGCTCCAAGTTAGGGTTGTGGGTAATCTGATGTGAAGTAGTGGTGTTTCTAATAAATATAGATACTCCCCCACAGTTACCCAGGGGTCTGAAAGTATGGTAGGCACTAAAGTCCGGTAAAGAGGAAGTGTTTTCATTGCACTGAAACCATGTCTCAGTAACTACACAAATATGAATATGTACCTCAGTTTATGGCATCCTTTTATTTAGACTCCTAGCATTGGGTAATGCCACCATGATGTTGCTCAAATATGAGTTTAATTTTTCAATGTAGGCATGCCCAGTAAAGGGACTTTGCCTCAAAAAGGCATTATATGGGCACCAAAGGCTTTAGCCAGCATGTGGATTGCCCGTTATGACATGAGTAGCCATCCCTGGTGAAAAAGGAAGTTTTATCTACCATTTCATAGGTTCATAGATTGCAACTAAGCTAATTGCACTTGTGGGCCATTTAAGCCTAGCCAGTTATTCCATGTGAGTATCAAACCCTGCATCTTGTGTCTGTAGGGTAAATATCTTAACTATTATGCCAACCTCCCACCTCCTAAAATTGGAAGTATCTTAGATTAGAACACAGGCTCACCTGTACTGTAAGCATTACTTTATACCATTTTCCACAGGGAAGGTTGAATAAATAGTCTTAGGTTCATAGGCCATTACAAGGCTAATAACCCCAGGAGCTGTTTTAAGGCCTAACCATGCTTCCCAAAGGTGAGAATCAAACCCTGTACCTTGTGTCTTTAAGGCAAGCACCTTAATTATTGTGTTAGCATCCCATGCTGACTCATACTGGATCCCCTCAGAATGACACCAACTATTTAACCAATTGGCAAAACGAATTATCTTGTATTTGTATCTATGCATCATTCTTGATGAAGGCAAGTAAAATACTACCTCCATGATAGCATTGCCATTCACTTTCATTTCTACTTTATTAACACAGTCATATCTTTGACTGGTGACACATCCAATCAAAATCTTATTGTATCCCCCAATCTAAAACTTCCTTGGGCATTTCTTTCTTCAGCCTGTTTCAACTGCTATCATCAAAAGCCTTCTCCATAAACTAAAACCCACTACAAATGCCCCAGACATTCTGCCGTGTAACTATATTAAAACAGTAGCAGAAACAAATTTTGCATTCCATATCAATCCTGATAAATAGATTCATGGATGAACACACTATCCCATCAGTTTGGAAAACTATTGTTCACCATACCTTTTCACAAGGTACATCCACTAAACTTTCCAGTTACAGACCAACAGCTATAATATCACCCTTATGAAAAGTACTAGAGAAACATGTGCACAAGGAAATACTCAACTATCTGCTAGAAAAACTTCTCCCCACTACACATCGTGGTCTTAGACCACATCATAGCACTACTACTGCTCTACTGAACTTCAATACAACTGGAAATATGCTGAAAAAATGAAGGTAATCTAATTCCAATACTTTTAGACTGATCCAAAGCTTTTGATATTGTGACCCATCTAAAAGTTCTTCAAAAGCTGTCCTACATAGGCCTAGCTAAACCCTCCTTATATTGGTTCCATAGCTATCTGTCAAATAGAGCGCAGGCTGTAAAATGGCAAACTAACTTCTCCTGTTTCCTCCCGATAAACATAAGAGTTCCACACAGATAAATTCTGGGCCTCATGCTTTTTAATCTTGTCATTAATAATTTCTGTACAGCTGCTTATATGCTACCATAGGCCAGTACACAGATGATTCCAAACCGGTGTTCTCTGTTAAACATATGGAAAAACTACAAGATCTCACACAAGAATCATTCTCCTCAGTGGGTCATGGTTAAGTAACTCACAACTCCTACTAAACCTCAAAAAACAAAAAAAAAAAACAGGACATACAGCCACTACTATCCTGCTGCCATCCCTCCAACATGCTCCACCATTTTCACAATGATAGGAAGAGCCGACATCGAAGGATCAAAATGTGATGTCACTATGAATGCTTGGCCACCACAAGCCAGTTATCCCTGTGGTAACTTATCTGACACCTCCTGCTTTAAACCCAAAAAGCCAGAAGGATCGTGAGGCCCCGCTTTCACGGTCTGTATTCAAACTGAAAATCAAGATTAAGTGACCTTTTGCCCTTCTGCTTCATGGGAGATTTCTGTCCTCCTTGAACTCACCTTAGGATACCTGCATTACTCTTTCACAGATAAACTGCTCCATGAAAGCCAGAATACCAGTCAAACTCCCTACCCTGCACTGTCCTTGGAGTGGGTCATGCCTGTGAGCTTGGAGCCAGAAGTGAGAGCCCCTGTTTTTATACACTGTCATTCTAAGCAGAATCTTAATATTCTTTGTAAAAAACTCTGAGGGGCTTTTCTCCCTGGGTCTCTGCTGAAAAGGGTTTTTGCTAAACCCAGACGGACTTTCCAGGTTAAATGGAATACCACCTTCTTAATTCTGTCCCTTCTAACCGTTTTCCTTCAATACTACCTCAGTATTAAAGTCTGTAATATTTCAAAAGGAAATATTTCTAATTGTTTCCTATCAATAACTTGACACACAGGCAGTCAAGTCCACCTGCATGTTTCCTACGTCCTGAATATCAAATGCCAATAAATGACATTACCATCTTCCAGACTTGGCCCCGTTCTTGATCCACAGTAACATTTGTTCCTGGATCAGAGTGGTAGGTCATTTCAGGGTTTGGTGTATGTTTTGAGTATGCCTGTATTTGGTATTCTGGCTTTCATGGAGCAGTTTCAGGCATTGGTAGACTTGATTACCTGTGTGTCAAGATATTGATAGGAAGCCATTTCCAACAGTCTTGCAAATTTGGAGCTAACATTCTAACTCATTTTGGACCAGTTGGACACAGATCTCTAATATTAATGATAAGAAGGTTTGTATCTCATTTTTAGTTTTTCCCACACAAATTTCCTGTCAGAAGCTGAGTGCCTCAGCTCTTATAATGAATTCTGATGTAGTTATGATGGTATTATGATAGAAACAAATCTTCTTTTTGCAAACCACATGACAGCCATGGTCTCAAAAGTTCTACTACTACCATTTCTGTTCTGGCTCCTGTTTCTGTATTCATTATCAATATATTCAGCTCCTTCACTTACTGGCCTGCTTTGTTTCCTTCTGGAAACTTCCTGTTTCTGATGCTGAAAAATACTAAGGCTCTTCCTTTTGTTTCTAACATCTTCTGTGCATCTGTGTGCCTCTATGACCTCCACAGTTGTGTTGTAAAACTCTGTCATTTCTATACTTCTGTTGTTAACCGGTCACAAGCTGCTGTCCTCCTCTCTTCCTCCTTCACAAACACAAGCTCGGTTTTCACTCACTCCATAATTCTGTATAAGTATAAATTAAAAAAAAATCCATAGACTTATCCTCGGTGTCACAGTGGACACATCCTCAAAATTGTCTCAGCACCTTCTGTGTTCACCCTTCCCTCTTCCACTGGGATATTGCTTGGATGTGCATTCAGCAGTGTCTGTCCAATGAAAAATATGGAAATTTCCTATGTCCTGGCCCACGTGCTCATTGTCACTATAAGTACAGCCTTGGGTTTCCCTCAAAGAAGGTTGTAAACCTAGTGACATCTGGTCAAAAATATAGAATAACTAAATCTTTGACAGCTCACCTTTCATGACTGTTGTGGTGAAATTATTAATACAACTGTGTTTGTGTCTGATACACTGTAGTAATCACAATGCCGCTTGCTAAATAATTGCTATGTATTGACTTGCTCTTTTTAATGTCTTTACCTGCAAACGCAATCAGTGAATAAAAACCTTTACAGCTGCAAACAGTTTAATAAACGATTGCAAGACCATGGCAACAAACCCATTTGGGGTGTTGTACCTGCGGACAGCATGCTTGATTATTTTGGGCACTGGTGTCATTTCTGTAGTTACACATGACCAGAGCAGACCCCTCTGACATGATTACTGCTCAATGTCATAATCCTACAGATTCAATGGACACATGTTCTAGTGTTATATATGAATGTTATGAGGTAGTAGGATGTTAGGAAACGTGCTTCTGCAGACGTCAACATTAGTTTGCAGAGGCAGAATGTTGTTACTCGCCAGTTTCAAAATTTAGGCCTATGTCATGACCTTCAGTATGCCACATTCAGGGGTATCACTGTATACAGAAAAACAAAGTACCTCTTAACCACTCACACATTTAACAAGATGGATACAGACTAGGGTAATCCATTGTTGCAGTGATCTGATTTCACCTGCAGCGTACCACCAATGAGATTTTTTTTTTCTCAGAGAAATAAAGTCTGTTTTACTGCAAATATTTCTCATGTGACCATGATGGCAAGTCTGTAGCAATACTCAATATATTAGCCAAAGGAATTGCTATGCAAAATCTTACATCAAAATTATTTGCATTTTAAGATGTGCTAAAATGAGCAACAGACATTTCTAAATGGCAGAATCCATAAACACATATTTGGAAACATCTGTAATAGAAAACCATATAATTAACAGTTTTCAAGTGTGCTGCAGATAGCATCAGTATTGTTAAACATTAAAATTACATTATTTAATGAACAGATAAAAGAACTACTTTCTCCAGCATAGACAGCAAGTTACTTGGAAAACGCCATCTAACGATGCAGTGTTGCATGACGTAGTATATACAAATGCAGTGATTGTCTGCATGTCTCCAAAGCATGGGTACCAATTAAAATGGTTTACAGAGACATCTTGTCCCCACAATGCAGAGAAATGAG